>NC_063262.1:15555135-15876678 GCF_019578655.1 Ricinus communis
AATGATCTATACATTCTAAAGGTTCCTCCCCAACCATGATTTCACTTTTTTACTAGTTAATTATAACTATAAGAGATGATTCTGCCGAATCTTTAAGCAACTAATAAAGAAACAAAAATTGACTTTGAGACTCAAGGCTTACAAATTCAAACAATTTCATAAGAAAAGAACCTGTTTGAAGAAAGAAAACTCCTCAAAAGCTTTTTGGACGAGGGAGTAATCTTCAGTTTAAATCTGCCCCTCCGGTTTGATCCGTTTTTCGTATTGTCACGAAAATTTTCTTCTCCTAAGCTCTGATACATGTGTAATGATGTAAATCATGTGAAGTTCAAACCTCAAGCAAAAGTGGCAAAGAAGACAAAATCAAATTCCAATGTCACTTGCCATTATTGCATGAGAGTTGGATATATCAATATAAATGTCAACAAAGGAAAATGCCTTTCTTTGTAGATGGATCTTCCAAAGCTAAATTCAAAGGACCCAGCCTTGTTTGGGTACCTAAAATCAAGTTATTTAATTCTTTTTTATAGGTGTGTCTTAAATCCACAAGCAAAAATCTTTGGCATGTTGATAGTGGATGCTTAAGGCATATGTCGGTTGACAAAAGCCTTTTTGTAAATGTCAAGAATTATGATGAAGGCAAAGTCACATTGATGTGCGTAGAATACACACATCTAAATGGGGTTTTTAAGGCTGATTTTATGTACATTTGGATGTGAATTGGTCCCAACACTCACCCTATGCGTCTGTTTGTGTGCATTAGGTCCAAAAAGAAGTCAAAGAGTGATAAAAGGAAGAATTGGAGCAGAATTGGATGTCAAAGTTGCCAAAACAAGTCAAGTTCACGCATGAGGAAGCTGAACATGGCCGTGTTGGTTTTAACACTGGCCGTGTTCCCAACACATTCTAAAGAGCAAGCCGTGTTCCTAACACGGGCACCAAACGGCTCATTGGGTATTTGACAATGTGAAAAGAAGTGTAAGGGCGACAACCATGTAGAGTAACATGTACCCATCAAGACGGGTCCGATTCGACACGCCCACCAATACCAGACCGTGTTCCCAACACGGGCATCAACACGGCCATGTTCGCTGCAGCTGGACGAATTAATTAAAAGAAAGAAAAGAGGGAAACGAGAAAAAGGGGGTGAGTACGTCTCAAACACTATTCTTTCTCTCTTTAAGGGTTTTCTGAGCTGGAACTAAGGAAAAAGGAGACTTGGACCAAGGTTTCAATTGGATTCTCTTTGAAGATTGAAGATTGGGCGAGGTTCGTTGACTGGTTTCAATTCGAGCAAGAGGAACAAGAATCGATTCAAGATTGGGCAAGAGGAATTGGAGCTGTTTACTCTCATCCAAGGGTGTATTCGGGTTTCTCTACCTTTACTCATTATTGTAATTGAATTCTTATGGGTTTTGATAATGAACATGATTAGCTAAACTTGTTAACCCATTGGGTTCTTTATCTAGGGATTTTTGTACTTAACTTTTGAATTGAATGTATTGATTTTCAACATTGGTTTGCAATGGAAGTGCTTATTGATTTGTTCTTCATATCTTGTTGAATGATTATTGGAATTTGAATGTTCTTGAGAAAGACGTTTAGGTTTAGATTGTCCTTTGCAACCTAGAATTGAATTCGCCTAGAGATAGGGTGTTCGTTCTACCGGATTGAGAATTAATAACTCTCAATAGTGTTAAATGGTACATAATGCTAATTTGGATAATTAGAGTTAGGAAGAGATTTCAACCTAATTAATCTAAGTTAAGATGTTAATGTCCTTAAGAAAGGCATTAATTGCGTAGAGATTTTCCCACGGAAATTGAATTCAATCAATCAATTCCATCTTTAGTTTCCATTCCTGAGACAAGAATTCGGTTCCTTAACTTAAATTAATCCTTCCCTAGTAGTTAGATAACAATTAGAGTAGCTATTAGTTAATTTAGGAATTATTCATCATTCATTTTGGACTAATATAACAGAGAACAAAGGAGTAACTCGGGCTTTCACTTTCCGAGGAATACCTTCGATACTCGCTTATTAGTGCTAGATCGCATCGATAGTACACCGCTTAGATTGTAAACATAGATAGCAACCATCACACATTCAAAAATAATGCCAAGGGTAAGGTAATTAACATTGGCTCTATTTATAAGGATGGTAAATCTTTTATTAAATGATGTTTTCTTAGTTGATGGATTAAATAACATTTTGTTAAGTATAAGTCAATTGTGTGACAGAGGTAATAAAGTCACTTTTGACTCCAATGGATGTTTTATCAATGCCCTAGTAGATGAAAAAGTGATATTCAAAGGAGAAAGAAGTGGCAACACCTACACAATTGACCTACACAAAGTTGTTAATCAATCTTTCAAGTGTCTTATCTATATTAGTAATAAATCTTGGCTATGGCATAGAAGACTTAGTCATGAAAGTATGGAGTTTCTATACAAATTAGCCAAAGAGAAACTAGTAAATGGACTCCACAAAGTGAAGTTCATCAAGGACAAACCTTGTGAACCATGTTAAATGGAAAATCAACATCTATCATCTTTTAAGTCTAAAACCATTGTAAGTACTTTTAGACCACTTCAACTACTTCATATGGACTTGTTTGGACCTACAAGAGTAGCTATACATACTTTCTCTTACCTATATATATATATATATAGTGTTGGGAATTGAAATTAAAGCATAAGAAAATGTGCAACATAAGCAATTGGAAATTTTTCACAATTCCCACCAAGGATCTTATTGATTAAAATAGTCATAACACACAAACTAGCAAAAGATGGAGAAGGTTTATGATAGGCTATTTATGTAGCTACAATCTAAGGCAGTGAACCTATCAATGCAGACTAGCACTAATGGCGAGTATCAAGGTCGTATCCTCGAGAAAGTGAAAACCCATAGTTATTACTTCATTCTTTGTTATCTAACCTAAAATATATGATGGATGAATTCTAAATTTACTAATAACTGGAAACTGAGTTCTAAATGAGATACAAGAATGAATGAATAAATGAAACAATCAAGACAAGAAAGCAAACCTAAAGGGAACCTAAACTCGTTGGCAATCAAACAAAAGATAACAGATTGATGAATCTAATTATGCTACCCGTGGACGAATCTCCTCTCGAGATAACCGAATTCCTAAACCTAAGAACCTAAAGTTGGAATCTCTTCCTAACAATCGATTATTAAGTTAGAATTAAGCTTTAATCCGCCTCTATTAAGCTTTGTTAATTCTTAATCCGGCTAGTCAATTACCCTTATCTCTAAGTAGTCATTAACTAGTTCTTACTATTCAAAATTCCAATTACTTAATGAATTTCTCAATTACAGAAAGCAATCTAAGGAACATAATTCACAACGTCTCATGAATAATGCGATATTTTATTAATACTGAAAGCAAGAAAAATATAAAAAGGAACTCAAACAATCCAACAATTTAGTACTAAGCCAATATAGTAGGAAATCCCAATAGGTTTAATCGATCTAGCTACACATGTTCATGTCTAAAACAACTAGGAATTCTATAACAATGAAAGAATAAAGAAAATGAAACAGATACACCATTTTCCTTCGAATTGGATGAACAGCTCAAAATCCCTAAATCTGAATGATGAAGCCTAAATTGCCTCTTGAATGCCTCCAAATCCACTCTTGATCTTCAATGTGATGTTTAAACCAATGTAATCCTTCCTTCAATAGGCGAAATAGTCTCCTAAAGTCGAATATTGAAGTCTGGAAAAGGATGGCTCGTGTATGTATGTATAAAATCAAGTCAGAAAATCGCACCCTAGCTCAATAATTCGCATTTCCCTATATAAATGTCTTAGCACGACCGTGGTCAAGCCCGTCTTGATTAGCATGGGCGGAGTCTAGGCCGTGCTGGACCTCTGAGTCCCGCAAATTAAGGCTTCTTCTTAGTCGTGTCCTCACCAGTGCTGAGCCACCACGGGCTGTGATGGAGGCCGCGGTGGCCTCGAAAATCATGCCAAAATGGGATTCTTGAGGGTCAAGTGTTGATGATTCAGCACGGCTAGAGTCCAGGCCGTGCTCAACCTTGAAATGGTAGCCCTTGCTCAATTTTGATGGATTCTGGTCCATATTTGCACGTATTTTCCTCGACTACTGATAATGCCCATCGATAATCACCTGAAATATGAAAGGAACCAAAACACAGGTGATTCTGGCATAAAACAAGATAACTATGCACAAATATGGAAGTAATTGGGCATATAAACATGTATAAAATAATGCACATCAAATCAACCCACACTTAAGCTTTTGCTTGTCCTCAAGCAATCAATAACTCAATACATATACAAGCAACAATCACCCCTCAAAATCTATGCTAAAGTTCACAACTTAACCTTATTCAATATATAAAGAATGAAACTCGAGTAGCTAAACAAATCATACACCTTTCAAAGAAGGACTATAGTAATACCATCTCGAAATACAACTTTTATAACAACTCAGCATTAAAGACCAGAAACCATTACCTCACAAGAATCTCTCAAATCACTCATAGTGTTTACAGGTAAACAAGAAAATTCCTTCAACGCAGCTGCACAAAACCTGTTTACCATAAGCTTGCTCATAAATCTCATCTTCGCTACTGCGAATAAAAGAATACCAAAATCAAAAAGTCTTTGCAAGGGTTGAAATGTGGCTAAGGTAAAGGTAAGAATATTTGGATAGAAGTGTAAAGTATACTGAAAAATCATGCAATTATTTAGAATGCATGCTTCAAGAGCTGAATGCCAAAACATAAAAATACTCACTAAACCTTATTTAAATTAAAGGATGCTCACAAGAATTAAATCCAAAAGAGCTAAGAGCTAAGAAATAAGTCAGAAATTTTTTCTTTTTCTTTTTCCTTTTTTTTAGCATATATATATGCCACAACAGCTTACACAGGGGCTGCATGATTAGTGACAAAAATAACGAGAACAGTTATCCAATTTGGATTGAATGGAGCAACAAAGAATGATAAAAAAAAGACTAAGTGAATTTATAACAAAATTAGGCACTATGATTTCATAAAAGAAGAAGCATAACACATAATTATTCAGTATGCAGGGTGAAAGAAAAGATAAATGTATAGAATGGTGTATGTGTAGTGTATAGGTGCAAATCATGAAGAAAAGGTTAAGGCTCAAAACTGGCTGACTAATGGAAACAAAGGGTAGGCTTTTGGCCAGATATGGTGAATCCTAAGTTACCCAAATCATTTAATGGTATTCAAAAATTCATGTAACTTCAACAAGCATTACAAAGCAAGTTCTAGAAATAAAATTAAGTAAAGCGCACACTCAAATAAGAAAAATGATGAGCATAATTTGCAATGGATGCTCAAATTTTGGTTTAAAAACTCACATTTGAAGTGGTTAAAATTTGCAAATGGTTCTCAAACTTATCAATTGAATCATCACACAAATGGTATAAGAGATTGGCATAATCAAAGTTCAAAGATAAAGGCTGAAAATTTGCAAAGAACTCAAGCAACACTGGTTTAACCAAGCCAAAATGACATATTGAACACAATGAAATTTCTTTCCAAGAACAAAAATCGAGAGGGATAATCAATTTCAAGTATGTGAATCAAATCATTAATTACAGAATAACAAACTAAGCTTAAACGACATGAAGAACATAGGTCCTAACATCCTAAAAATAGACAACACCAGTGATAGCAATTTCAGACACATCCAAAAGTCATGGGAAAGATAAGAGAATATACGGTTTACCCATACCCACCCCATACTTGAAGAACACACTGTCCTCAGTGTAAAACGAAGTGGGCACCTCGCATATGGGATGTACAAATAAAGAAAGCAAAATCAATAATATCTAGGTATGAAATGTATGAAAAACAAAGTAAATCAACACAGAAAATAAAAAGAAGATATAGGGGGACTGCCCTGATCATCCGCTGAGGCTGGTGGAGTGGAAATTCGATGGGTCCTCGACAAGAGCTGAAAATGGAAAATAAAAAAATAATAGAAATTGAAAATAAAAATTAAATATAATATAAAAACTAAAACTAATAAAATGTTTCAAAACTAAAAAAATAAAATGTTAAGAACATAAAATAAAATTTAGAGTGCCTCCCAAAAGCATTTCTTTTTATCTCAAGTCGTTTAGCTGGACTCGGTAACCCCTCCTTTCGTGTGCGGGTTTAGCTTGCTCTGCGGTCCAATCGCCAGGTTATTGATGTCGTCTATAATAATTTGGGTTGAGCAATAAGTGAGGCTAATTCTTGGAATGTCAGTATTTTTCCAAGCGAACCCCTGTAGGTACTCCCTTAGAAAGGGTAAAGGCATCTCCCCCTCCTCAAGTGTCAAGTCCGCTACTAGACTGACAGTCAACCTGATATCCTCATCCAGATATGCATAGTTGAGATGCTGTGGAAGATCTTTTAGCTCGAGGACTGGTGGTTCCTCAAGTGATGGTCTCAACTGATGCACACCTACCTTGTCAATCTCATGAAACTCCCCAGTATTGTCGCTTGGCTCGTGTGCTAACCAAAATTCAAGCTGCTCCAATACCTCCTCATTTGACAGCTCATGCCCATCTTCCATTGGTGAAGCAACTTCTAAAAGGTCTACTCGATCAGAATTAGACCTCCTGGTCATACACTACCTGTAATGAACAAGGTAGTAACAACCCAAAAAAATAAATAAATAAATAAATAAAATAATGACAAGAACAGAAAAGAAATAAAAAATGGTTAAAGTAACAAATAACAAATTTCACTCTAGTTCTCAAACATTCCCCAACAACGGCGCCAAAAACTTGATAGGCTATTTATGTAGCTATAATCTAAGGCAGTGAACCTATGATGCAGTCTAGGACTAATGGCAAGTATCAAGGTCGTATCCTTGGGAAAGTGAAAACCCAGAATTACTACTTCGTTCTTTATTATCTAACCTAAAATATATGATGGATGAATTCTAAACTTACCAATAACTGAAAATTGAGTTCTAAATGAGATACAAGAATGAATGAATAAATGAAACAATCAAGACAAGAAAGCAAACCTAAAGGAAACATAAACTAGTTGGCAATCAAACAAAAGATAACAGATTGATGAATCCAATTATACTACTCGTGGACGAATTCTTAACTGAATCGATATCTCTCTCGAGATAACCGAATTCCTAAACCTAAGAACCTAAATTTGGAATCTCTTCCTAACGATGGATTATTAAGTTAGCATTAAGCTTTAATCCACATCTATTAAGCTTTATTAATTCTTAATCCGGCTAGTCAATTACCCTTATCTCTAGGTGATCATTAACCAGTTCTTGCTATTCAAAATCCCAATTACTTAATGAATTTCTCAATTACAGAAAGCAATCTAAGGAACACAATTCACAACGTCTCATAAATAATGCGATATCTTATTAATACTGAAAGCAAGAAGAATACAAAAAGGAACTCAAACAATCCAATAATTTAGTACTAAGCCAACATAGTAGGAAATCCCAATAGGTTTAATTGATCTAGCTACACATGTTCATGTCTAAAACAACTAGGAATTTAATAATAATGAAAGAATAAGAAAATGAAAAAGATACACCTTTTTCCTTCGAATTGGATGAATAGCTCAAAATCCCTAAATCTAAATGATGAACCTTAAACTGCCTCTTGAATACCTCCAAATCCACTCTTGATGTTCAATGTGATGTTTAGACTAATGTAATCCTTCCTTCAACAGGCGAAATAGTCTCATAAAGTCAAATATTGAAGTCTGGAGAAGGATCGCTCTTGCATGTATGTATGAAATCAAGTTAGAGAATCGCACCCTAGCTTAATAATTCGCATTTGCTTATATAAATGTCTTAGCATTGCCGTGGTCAAGCCCATGCTGATCAGCACAGGCGGAGTCTAGGCCGTGTTGGACCTTCGAGTCCCGTAAATTAGAGCTTCTTCTTGGTCGTGCCCTCGCCGGTGCTGAGTCATCACAGGCTGTGATGGAGGCTGTGGTGGCTCAGAAACCGTGCCAAAATAGCACTTTTAAAGGTTAAGTGTTGATCAGCACAGCTAGAGTCCAGGTCGTGCTCAACCTTGACCAATCTAAGAAGCTTCTTGATTCTTGATTCTTCAAGGTTGATTGATGCACTTTAAAGCTACTCAAGCGACTAGCTCCTTTTGGTGATCCACACAAGCTTCTAAGCAAAGATCTCACTAAACAACTTTTAGGAGATTGAATGCTAGTTCCAACTAAGAGGGAATTAATTAATCTTATTGATTGATTTACCTAGGGTATATATCTTAAAGAAAATATTTTTCTTTCTTAGATGTGCCACCAACCTTCTTCCTCAACCCTTGCCCCCCCTCATCCCCCCATGCATCTCTTTCTACATATATGGCCTTTTATTCAAAATCCTTAAAGGTTTAGGATTTCTATAAAATCCTAACTTACTTTAAGTTGGGCTTTGTTATCCTAAATGGACTTTAATTAATATAAGAACTAATTCATGGATAATAAACCCATCATAGGCCGATTATACGAGGCCCATTAGCTCTTAATTAATTAACCTTTAATTAGGCCCGATATATATGAGCTTAAGCCTAAAGCTTAGCCTCATTTTAATCCTCACTTAAAGCTTATTTGTGTGACCCAAAAATTTCCTAACATATTGGCAACGAATATAGATTATGAATTAAACTCTTTTAATTCAATGCTGATTCTCTAATGTAACTTAATCCATATCCATAGATCAAGATTGGCATCTAGCAATGCATCATATGACCACCCAAATATGTAGGAATGATTAAACTGCTTTAATTAACATTTGCAGTAAACAATCTTACAATGTAATTCAATCCTTTAATTATATTTTTATCCCAATTGATTCATAGAGCATGGATGCAAGTGCCAACTCTATAATTGAACCAATCATATTTGTTCTTAATAATTGCATATAACATTTTGAATAAGATCTATAAAACATTTTTCATAATCTTCATTCATACAACCTTGGCCAAAAATTTCCATGTTAAAGCATATTAAGAATCATCAGGATAAGGTCACATGACATATTACCTTGGGCAATGAATTCTTTGTTGATAACTTATTATCTTTATATTACTCTTACTATACCTAATGAATATCCCTTGAGCATTCCATGAATAGAAGAACATAAGATAATATCAAAATATAGTAATCCTCATATAAGATAATATATTGTTATTTCAAGTCTAAGGATCATGTCTTACATGATTGTCACAAGAGTATTGTCCATAGACACTTAGGGTAAATTCCATATGGACTACTCAATGGGATCATGTTCAATAAACTTGTTCTTGTAACAAGCACCCATATACTTATCTCAGAATCATTATTCCTCAACCATATGAGACAGATTGCTTACTTCACAAGTAAGTGATAACACATTATGATAGTCTCAAGCATTTTATCAATATCTAATTCTTGACCAAAATATTGACTATAAATAAAGTTTAGGAACGTATGTAATGGGAACCTCATCATTATAAACTTGTTTTATAATTTCTCTTACATTTGTGTTTATATTCCATAGTGTTCATCTCTAATGATTTGGATTATTCCTTGATAATACTCGATTACTCATGCCATTATAGTCGAACAATACCTTTAGTATAATTGTATGTTATCAATTATAATATATAAATTAACACAAATTACCTCACAACTCTTCATCTTTAAAGCATACTCTAACACACATATATATTAGATTTGAGTAATTAGATTTGATTTAATAATAAGTTGCTAATGTGCCGATTTTCTCATCTATTTTCCTTCATCTAAGCACATTTTCTCTACTATATTTTTTTAGCATAAAGCAGAAGAATGTCAAGTTTGATAAATATTTCATCTTTTAATATACTATTATAAAAAAAAAAGTAATTCTATTATATCATATCTTATGATATTCTCTACTTCAAAGAATATCATTTATATAATAAAAATGTATTTTATTTTAAAAATATTTTTATATAAAGAATGGATTTTTTTAATCTGAATCCAATAAAATTTTTATATTATAATCTATAATATCTTTTCATAAGAATTAATAATTTTTTTTCCATTTTACCTTTTATTTTTATAAAATATATCATATCATACATTAATTAATAAAATACAGAGAAACTTATAAGGCATTTATTATAAAAGTACGAAATAAAATACGAAATAACTTTTTATATTATAAAATCTGATATATATAAAAAGTATCTTTAGAATGATTTTATACTGTGCTTAATGTAAATGAATTTCATTAAAACTAAATTCATATTTTGTAAGTTTAAAATGAGATTCATTTATAATTAAATTTATTAGATTCTTAGAATAAAATATAGGAATAAATATATAAAAAAAGTAATACGTGGTTTAATTTTTTGAAAATTTTAAGTATGTATTTTTATTTTAAATAAAAAAATGTATGTGATTACAATTTATGATAAAAATAAATATCCCATAGTTGAAAAGTTATGATTCACAAATATTCATCCGTTTTTACTCTAATTAGCTATAATTATCATATTGCCCATATTTTGTACTATGAGTTTAGAACTTAACAAACTTGATTTTATTGTTTAATTATTAAAAAGATTTGATCATATTATTGCCTCTTTACATTATAATCTGACAATCAAATAACAAATTTATGAATTATTTAATTCTAAAATCATGTTATCACAAGCACATGATAATAATGACCGATCGGAATAAAAACGATTAAATTATGGTGAATCAAAATTTTTTAATAATGAAATACTTATTTTATCAAGATTTATAAACACATATTTTTTTTTTACCTAAAATAAAAATATACACTTCCTCAAAGTAAATTTCCAAATGTAAAGGCTGTTATTCATCTCTCCTCTTTCTTTCTTTTTCTTCTTTTCCTTTTAACTCAATTAATTTTTCAGTAAATTTTATATTTACTGTATTGCACCAATTAAAGAGTTCTTTTAAATAGAAATTAGCAAGAACTTCTGCTTCTTTAACACTCCAACATTACTAGTGCAAAGAAGACGAAGAAGAAGAAGAAGAAAGGGTCAGAAATGACAATAGGAATTTAAAATTATATTGAATCTAACTTTAATTTGTAGGAAACAATTTTTTTTTAACGACCTAATCCACGTTCAATACTCGTAGATATACACAACAAGGTAAAAGCCAATTACAATTGACTTATCCCAAACCAAATGCCCAAAAAACTGGGAGGCAAAGGAAAGAAGAACCAAAGAGAAAAGCAAACATTTGTTCTATTCAAGTTCTTCCAAATGTTTAAACAACATCATACTTGTATGGACTTAATATGAGTTCTGGGAAGAACAAAACCAGCTCTTCTTTCCTCAAACGAATACTCAACTTCTTCAGGAACCTCTTCTTTTGGAGTAGCACCACCATATGGAACTGGTACTGGATGGGCTGGCGTGATAGCTGTCTGCATTGGGACAGACAGTGTTGAAGGCGTTGTTGGCACAGGGATTGGCATTGTCTTAGGGGTCCAATTCTCTTCATCTGCCATCGTAGTTTTCGAAGGAGTAGTTGTCACTATCTTCTTAATGGTCTCACCGTGTGCTGTGGTCACGTCTTCTAATATATTGGCTTTTGATGATCCTGTGGAAGAAATAGGTGAGAATGGTTTCCGCAGCATTGGTGACTCTGGTTCATGAGCATTAACAGTACTGAAAGGATGTTTTTTTGCAGGAAGACCAGCAATATCCAACCCTCTCCTACCTATACAGCAGTTGAAACAGAACAATAAGTAAAAGTTAACAAAAAAAACTTTGTGCATGCACAACATTGTATTAAACCATAATACTACAATTCTGACTATCCGCATTCTTAATTTTATTTTTTCCCTTCCTTTGAAAATCAGTCGTTTGCATTTAGAGGTGGTCAAAAGATGCACAAAAATACAAAAAGTTGAAAGTTTTATGGTTTTCTTTGAATAGATTATTATCAAGTATTGTTAAAGGTTCCTGCTGTGATTTTTATGCAAACATTAGTTGACAGTCAACGGAAAAATTTAAAGAGGCGGAACCTACTTTTTCAACAATCAACAATTAGAAAAATGTGAAGAACCAGTTAGTCTTCTTCCCAGGACCCGAGGAAGATTGGCGAGCCGTTATTGCTCAGTTTCAAATATATCATCTTCAACAAAGGACAAGAAGAGGCAAAAAAGAAAAGGAAAATGAAAAAATTTAGCAAATTTATTTAGCAACTCCAGTAAATCTGTATCTTCACATTTTCAAAAAGCTTACCAGCTGACAACGCTGCAAAGCCATCATCCTGCCGGTGATTTAGAGGGTCATGTTGGTGCATTCGGTCAAGTTTCTTGCCAGGACGTGAATGGGTTGTAGCCTTACTGGAGTTGGATAAATCAAGTTTAGGCGCTGGGAGCATTGCTCCTCCAAGGGAGAGTCTTCTGTTGCTTGCACCTCCTGTTGAAACTCTAGAAGCTTTTTTGACACACTGAGTCTTTGAAGGGCTTGGTTTTGACCCATAAAGTGCCTCCTGCTCCGCTATCAGCTGTCCCTGCAATTTCTTCTGATCCTATAACAGACACAGAGCCAAGGTGGTTCTAAGTTCGAACATCATATACAGGCCAATGCAGTAAGCCTATGAAAACTTCAGTTAAAAAGACATTTGGTAGGTCCGTACCCGCTGCCTCCTCCTTTCTTCCTCTTTCTCCTGCCGTAATATGGTATACTCTTCAAGCATGGAGAGAAGGCGAATCTGAAAATTTTGTCAAGTGGCTCAGCTAATTTTTCGGCATGAAAGTGAGGGACTAAAAGTTAAGTACTAGACTTACACCATCATATAAGAACTCAATGCCTCTCTCCTTTTCCCATGCCATGGTTTTTGAAGCCAATGCCTCCACCGTACCTGGACAGACACAAAGCAACTTGCTTTGAGATATAACCAAGCTAACCAATGATGATGATTGTAAGCAAAATAATCAAATCAGTGGAAACCAATATGTGTCTTCATGAATCCTAAGAGAACAAACTTAATGTAAAGTAGCCAATATCAGATGAATATGAAATGCAAGCATATTTAATATCCCAACAATGAGACATATTTAAACAGATACAGCCACATATTATGTTTTAAAAATAAACTGAAGGTGTTTTTATCAACCTTTTGAGACGATAGCTGCCAACCAGTAGCCAATATCAGATGAATATGAAATGCAGCCACATTTAGTATCCCAACAGTGAAACATTCTTAGATAGATAAAGCCACATATTATGTTTCAAAACTAAACCGAAGGTTATCAACCTTTTAAGATGAAAGCTGCCAACCACAGGAAGGGGATATACCTGGAAGTTTATTAACCAAAGCACGAGCTTTCTCAGCACGCTTGAGAGTAAGATGAGCTCCTTTCCCAGCATTATATCGGTTCTCATCCTGTACAATAGCCACAAAGAGACAATTTAGAAAAAATTAAGAAATTACGAGCCACGGCCTAACAATATGCAGAGACAATTTGGACACTTAACCCTATTATACTCCTCAAGCCAGCACTCCTCTTCACATGCAGTCAACCATTTCTCAACCTTTTCAAGTATCTCCTTCCTGCTAAAAGCTTCTTCCTTAACGTTACCAATTTGGAGTTCAATCTGCTCAAGGACACTGGCAGGGTCCACGTTCCCTGGAACAGTACAGACAAAATAAATGTTGAGATGACAGATATATGATTAATAAAAGTTGCAATGATATTAATCAAGACTGTTACCAAATTCTATGGCATCTATGGCATATTCTATTGCAGTGTCTGCTTCTGGAACCATGTGCGTCTTTCGACATATCTCTTCTAGCTCTGACCTCTTCTTTAGAACAAGATCTTTCATCTTGCTTGATTTCAACTCTTCCAACCGAGAGACTTCTGCCTCAACCTGCACATCAAATTCTGATAAGCTTATCTTCCAAACTTTAAGAACTAGAATACCAAAAGACCAACATAAATAAATGAAAACAAACACGTCTGAAATGATTGCTACCCACATAGTTGATGAAATCCACAGATAAGGTGTTTGGTTCAGTAATTTCATGTTCTGAAGCAGCTATGTTACAAGTAACATTCTGAAACATTTGCTGCTCTTCAATTGGAGTATCCATTAAATGCCATAACTCCAACATTGTTGTTGCAAGATCTTGGAGCTGCCATCAATTAAGGCACAATATGATCAATTGAAAAGCAAAACCTTTTGGATCAAGCATAGTCTAGAACTTAGACCAACATTACCTTCTGCATTCTTTGTCTTTTGATCTCCCTCAATTTGATTATTGCAGTACTCAAATTCTGAATTAAAACAGTACTTATGTTCCTTGATCCTTCAGTATCACCAAAACTTGGGTGAACTTCCGTAAGAATGTTCTTGAAATCCATACCAAGCACTGAGCAAAGTGAGTTTAAAGTGTCTAGATGTTCCTGAACCTGCTTCAAGCGATCACTCTGCAACAAAGAAAAGATCAATCAGTAACATAAGAAATAAGAAGTGAATTTTAAATGGAAGAAAAAGGAAATAATCCCAAACCTTCTCCTTTTGAAGTGTATGCAGCTGTCTGTGCAATTCTTCAAGTTTTCTCAGGGAAAGATCAGTTTCATCGATAAAAAAATGATGATCAGCAGATCCATATATCTCATATGAGATCTCCTTTATTTCTTCTAGAACTTCAAGGAACTGATTTCTTCTGTCTGATTTCCTCTTCCCCATCTCCTCAAGTTGTGGAAGAATTTTTCGAAGTTCTTCCTTCAAGCTTCCAGCATTTTGATCCGCCTGAAATAATACCAATTTAGAGAGAGAGAGAGAGAGAGAATCCCCTATTCCCAGGGTAATTTTCAATCTGCACTAAAACAAGTTGCAATCTTCCAATCATCACTAAACCATGTTTCTTCAACAGAACCAGACCAGCAAGCTAGTCTGACCAAAATTCAGATATTTAGGTGTATGGTATTCATGTTTTTCTGTTACCCAAGTAAGGTTCCTACTTTAACTTTGTTTGCATCAAGTGGCTAGTCCTAAGATTCATAATATGATCCACTAAAAATCCAAGCCCAGCATTAACTTTGTTTGCATGCTTCATATTGGTTTATGATACTGTTACAAAGTTATGGTAAACCATAAAAAAATTATTTCCAACATTACCTACAAGAATTTATAAATAACAGTAATACAAAATTGTTCTATGCACTAAATATCAAGTCCAGCAGTAACTTTACAACATCATTTCTCAAACTCACATGGGTATTCAAATTCACATATCGTTTCTCACATAATAAGTTGAATAAATTTACATCATTTCTACTTGATGATCCGTTAAACAATTTAGTCAGAAGAAAACCACATCAATACAACATGATAACAAATGAAAAACTAAGTGGATGTCTGACTTAATTCCAACCTACCTGCCTAATATGCACAGGGCGCTCCCCCATGGCAGAACAGATAGCAGCAAGTTCAGCTTCAGAATCAGCAATAGCTTGTCTGAGCTGAGCTCTATTCCTGTTAGCCTGATCCACCTTCCTTCTGTACACTTCAAGACACTCTTGTTCAAGCTCAAGCAGCATTTTATCCCTTTCTTTGTCTGTCTCTCCAACCTCATCCCATATAATCTGTCAATTTTTTTCATTACCAAAGTTCACTTCAGCATCTGCTGCATTAAGCACAACATATTACTTTAAAATCTTCTCTTTTTATCTTAAAAGTCGTTTCGTACAAACCTGCAATTCATACAGAAGAGTTCCACATGTCGTTTCCACTTGCAAAAGTGGGTCATTCTGAATAATAGACATGATCACAAACCTTGTCCCTGCACATAATAGAAAATCTAATTAAGAAAAATAGAGTGAATTGAGTGAATAATACATTTGTTATTGGTACTTTTCCCCAATCATCAGTGGATTGAGTGAATAATACATTTGTTATTGATATTTTTAGGCTACAGTCGTAACTAGTTTTGTGCCCAGAAAGCTCAATTATATGCGGGGTTTTGAAAAATTGATGATTTTAGGTTTATCTTAACTTTAATTAAACAAAAATTCCTTAAATTTCAAATTCTTATAAGAGTAAAGTATGGTATTTACTCCTACTATTACCGGCAACATAGTAAACGGCATCGAATTCCAGCTCACGCACAATTCAGATGTGAAATTTTGAAATTTAAAAACAAAAAGGAAAGATAATACATGAAGTTTAATAATTTACTGCAAAATTTTGTCATCTCTTTGTTTTACCAAACAAACGGCACAACATTTCCTTGATTTGCAATTTCTTCAGGTTCGCAACATTTTCTGGGCACCAAACATATAATTAACAACAGGGAGAATGAGATCCGTGGAAAAACCTGAATAACAAAACAGAAATGCGGCAGAGTGCTTTCCTAGATAAGATTTCCTTTTCTGTTTGCTTTCTTAGCAGAACAAATGTAAAATTTTCTCGAGAAAACTGGGTTTTGTTTCCTGGAAAATGTTAGGTTTAAAGGCGAAAAATAAGGAACGCAACCTGATGCGAGAGAGAGAGAGAGAGAGAGAGAGAGCCGTTTAAGAGAAAAAAAAGGGACCGTTAGAAGAGCGGCTGTTAAGGATTTTGTTTTAAACGAGAGTTTGAGCGATTGGATTGATCCCTTTTTCGAACCAAACTTCATTTGAATTTCAAATATCCATTAGCCCAAGGCTCTTTATTCTCTGCGCTCCTTCTTATTTTATATGTTTTGGATCTACACACTCACTCCTGTGGTTTGGACGGTCCAGATCATCTCGCGGTTTGGACTTTGGGTGTAGTACCAACTGCCAAGCATTTGAAGTAAAGAGCAAAAGTGGGACCTTTCATTTCCATAAACAGTTTGTGGGACCTTTTAAAGGATGGATAGTCCAATCCAGTATAATGCTAACACTGGATAGTTCATGGACAATTTATAATTATGTACCAAAAGTGTAATATATGTGTAACTTATTTTTCTTTGCTTCATTACACCACTTATTTTTCTTTGCTTCATTGCACTATAAAAATTATTATCTTTTCTTCTACCATGTCTCATTTTTTTATTTTTTTATTATTAAATTAAAAATTTATTATTATAATCTTAATTCAATTCTATATTTTTAATATATTTTATATTTCTTTTATATATAAATTTAAGATTATCTTTTAGTAATAATATATTTAAAAATCATATATTAGAAAATTATACATCTATATGAAACTTTATTAACTATTTATTTTTTGTATCAAAATCTAAAATTTAATCATACTTTAAAATATATTTATGTTTTAAATTATATTACATCTTATCTCGCTAGAATTTAAATTCTAATTATTTGTTATTATTATATAATGATATTTTAATCTATTAAAATTTAATAGTAATAATGATACTCATAAAAATATTAAAAATCATAAATAAAAATTACATTTTATGCAAAATAAAATTTGAATTCCTATTTTGAAAGATACATTAATGGTTGAGTTTTATTTGTTTGTTTATTCTTCTAATTAAAATTATATTAATTAGATGAGTTAAATAAATAAATATTAATATAATACTAATTATCTCTTTAATACTGAAAAATAAAACATAACTAACATAATTTAATTGCAGTATTAGAAACAAAATAAAAGAATTACTTATAAAACATGCATATCTGATACTTGTAATTTGGTGTTGGCCCTATTACATATACTTATAAAATTATTGATAAAGCAACAAAGCATTAAGAAAAAAAAAAAGAGAAAAGGCTCAAATTTGCTCCTAATGTATAACCACTGGTGCATACTGGCCCTCCAATTTTTTTTTTAGCTAGTTGCATACAATATTTCGCCAAACAGAGTTCTTAAGCCCCTTTTTAGAACTGAGCTGAAGAACGGAAGAAACTTTTGTTAAATGCAACTGAGGTGGCAAATGGTAAACTCTTCATTACCATCTCCGCTCCCCTCTCATGACTTCTCAGGATAGCACTAAAATGGCAAAACTAATCGCTCCTTCTCGAAGATTACCACTTTAAACTTTAGAATTTAATCTATGTCGTTGTTGTTGACTCATAGTACTCAGAAAAGACAGATATATAAAAAAAAAAAAAAATTGATGCAGTTGCCAAGACAAGAAAAAATAAAATGCCTAATATACACTCACAGCTTGAAGTGAGAAACTCAGATTTATATTGATGTGTGATATCTGACTCCTGCATAAGACTATAAACCAGCAAGTATTAATAAATAAGCCATGAAAGTAATTATCATTTTAGATAGACTGTCTTCTCCTCCTCCAGAATTCGGTTTCACAAAAACTCTCATGTTTCGACCAGCTAAAAGCTGTAATTGCCAGGTCGATTAGCAATCAAAAGATATCTGCACTCGTTGAATCTAAAGAGTAGCAAGAATATTAATCCATATCTCTAATCCATTCATAAGCAGTGAAAATGTGAAATAACAACCTCAGGGAAACAAAATGGTAACATGGACATCTACTTCCATTCAAATTGAGGAGAAACAATTATGAATATTCTAGTGCAAAAAGGTAACAAAAGATCGTAGAAATATATCAGAACCACAAAACTCAGCTAATCCAACTAAACAAAACTTCAAATAGCAGCCTTTTCTGAAATATCTAATCTGAGATATGAAAGCAACCAAGAGCTTTACAGAACCAGAAAATATGGACTCAACATGACAGGCTATAACATATCTTTGTACAAGAAAATACTTTCTTAAAAAAAAAGTCCTAATTATATGAAAATGGATAGTAGGGATCCCATTTAGGTTGAGGGTGCTGTATTTGAATGCAAAAAGGAACCAGAATCAAATCTGAATATTAAGTACAATACTTAGAAATAAAATACTATTAAAAGATTTCTCATGGTGTGGCACATGTGCGACTAGTAACGCGTTTTGTGTGCAATCGTATATTGCTATAGCTTTGGGATTTGCTGGGTTTCTATTTTTAGGGTTATCGTCTTTGCTTTCGAGTTTTCGGGTTGTTTGTTTTTTAATTAACAGCTCTCGGTTTTATGTTTGAAATTTCATCAAATTAGACAGATTTTGAGTGCGAAGGGGTGAGAGAAACATAGAAAAGTGAGGAGATGAAAGAGAATGGGAGATGGTGATGGAGAGTTTACCATTTGCCACCTCAGTTGCATTTAACGGAAGTTTCTTTCATTTTTCAGCTCCGTTCTAAAGAGGCGTTTAAGAACTCCGTTTGGCGAGATATTATGTGCAACTGGCTAAAAAAACTTAGAAGACCAATCTGCACCAGTAGTTATACGTTAAGGGCAAATTTGAGCATTTTTCCAAAAAAAAAGATTGCACACTTGTGGTACCTATAAAACTCACGTGTCTGGATCTAGAACCATGACGCATTATGTATGTGAGTCCATGATATAATTTACAGAATAGTTTAATCCTTCATTTGCATATGGGAAAAGAATTTAAGTCATCTATTTATTGTCAACCCTTTTATAATTAATATATTTATTGAATTAGAAAATTATTAAATATTGAAATTATTAATTTATCAAGTACACAATGAAAATTATAAAATGATATAAGATTAATATATTGAAAGTAAATTACATGCATAAACTTAAAATTAATAAGTTATTATATACAAAAATTGATTACTAAAACACAAGCTAAATATATAATTTTCAATACCTGATAATTGCCATAAAAAAATTTATGCTTTAAAATATCTCATAATCAATGCGCCTTTTTTTAACATATAATATAATTTTTATTTTATTTCTTTCTTTTGTCAGTACCTATATAAAAAGATGCGTATTTAATAAATTGTTAAAAATTGATATTTGGTAATTATTAATATCTCACATTTACTATTAAAAATATGAAAAAATAAACACTAATACTATTTTTATTTAAACTATATATAGGAAGCTATTTTATTTATAAATGAATGTATTTTATGGCTAAGTACCTAAATTTACTTCATACAAAATTACTCTATTTTGAATGGTTTACGGTAAGAAAACAAATCATGGAAATAAAAGATATTAGAAAAATTGGAAAAAATTAAATGAAATTAATTTATAAAATATATTGCGTTACTAATGTAAAATTTATTTAGACTCTATATATTATATTACAGTTTAGTTTAATTACGATAAATATTATTAATTTAATGAGTTAGGATTTTAAATGAGTTTTAATTTCAACAATTTAAAAATTAAAAATTAATTGCAAAAAATTATTCATTTCAATCATAAAATACTGTAAAAAATAATATATAAAAAATTAGTATGGAAAATGATATTTAAGTAATTAGTACATTTCTTCTAAATAGTTGTAGACGGCAGTTTCAGATGCGTATCTAAGTGTCTATAGCAACTACAACATCATAAGACTTTTTAACATAATCGAGAATATGCTAATTAGTCATAGAGACTAGCACGGAGAAAAGGAGTCGCCATCCAATCAATTCTCTAGGACACTTTTAGTAATTGAGTGAAGCTTCGCCACATCCAAAAATGGATCTGAAAGCCAATTTCCTTATTTGTGTATCCTTATTTTTAATTTTATTATTTAACAAGATATTCCCTATAAATAATACATATATAATTTTATAATCAATCACTATAGTATTTGAGGTCCATTTAAATCTATCACATTTTAGTTAAACCTAATTTCCAATTATATTGTTAGCTTAGATTTACTACTTAGTTATGTTTAAGATGCCCGGCTAGCCTAGCCTAATTATAAATTAAGCTTTTGATTACTAAGTGTGGGTGGCAATTTCGAGTGGCACCCAAGTGTTTTTAGCCATTACGATACAAGGCTTTTCAATCTAATCGGAAATGCACTAACTAGTCTCAAAGACTAGTGCGGAGATGGGAGTTGCCACCCAGATGACCAGAACATTTTTACTAATGAGTGACGTTTCTCGATTCCACAAGAAAGCTTATGTCACAAATCTATAGATGGATCCGGAAGCCAACTTTCTTATTTGTGTATATTTATTTTTAATCTTAGTATTTAGCAGGCTATTCTCTACAAATGCAACATAATATTTCTACACATCAAGCACTATAGCATGTGAGGTCCGCCTAAGTCTATCCCTTTTTATTAAAGTCCAACCCAATACTTAAAGGTATTAACCTAATTTACTAGTTATTTATGTACAAGGTCTACCTAGTCTAGCCCAATTACAAGTTATGCGTAATGACCAAGCCTCTTAAACTTAATTAGCTATTTTTTATGATAAGGTCCAATTAGGTGATCGTAGATTTAAATATGGCCCAATTGTTTTAACTAAAGCATGGTAAAGCCCGTTAGGTCTATATAGATTTAGATTAAAACCCAATTACCATTTGAATTAAGCTAATAGACTACAGTTTTCATGCCAGGTCCAATTTTAAGGCCTAAGTCTATATCTATAATTTTAGTTAATTAATCATCTTACACTTTTTTAATTATACAGTAAATAAAAATAAGTAAAAAATAAAATGCAAAAAGTAAATCTAGCTATTATAACCGGCCTACAACTAAAAATGAAGAAATAAAATGCCAAAAATCTAATTACATAATATAATTACATAAAAATCCATAAAAGTTCGAAAATTAGAACTTTAGGGTGTTGAACCAATCGGTTCTAGGGTTTTGGTTGGCTTTTTGGCTACCTCCTCCTCGATTCAATCGCCCTAGAGCCAATCCCATATGTATAGGTGATGTGCGTAAAATACACACATCTAAATGGGATTTTTAAGATCGATTTTATGGATATTTGGATGTGAATTGGTACCAACGCTCATCCTATGCGTATGTTTGTGTGCATTAGGTCCAAAAGAAGTCAAATAATGAAAAAGGAAAGAATTGGAGCATAATTGGACGTCAAAGCTGCCAAAACGAGCTAAGTACGAGCATGAGGAAGCTGAACATGGCCGTGTTGGTCTCAACACTGGCCGTGTTCTCAACACGGTCACAAACACAGGCCGTGTTACCAACACGCCGTGTTGGACATCAAAGAAGAAGTAGATCTTATGGAGCACGACCACAGAGAGTAACACGGCTAGGAACGCCATCACGTGTCCCTAACACGGCCAGGAACACGGCCCTATTGGTGGCGACAGAGGGTTTTAATTAAAAGAACGAAGAGAGAAAAAAGAGGAGGCGGCTAGGGTTAGAACGTCCCAAAACCCTAATATTTCTCTCTCTAAGGGTTTTCTGAGATGAAACCAAGAGAAAAAGGAGACTTGGATCAAGGTTTCAATCGGATTCCCTTTAAAGATTGAAGATTGGCCGAGGTTCGTTGATTGGTTTTCAATCAAGCAAGAGAAACAAGGATCAATTTAAGATTGAGCAAGAGGAATTGGGGCTGTTTACTCTCATCCAAGGGAGTAATCGGGTTTTCTCTACCTTTTTACTCATTGTTGTAATTGAATTCTTATGGATTTTGATAATGAACATGATTAGCTAGATTGATTTAATCCATTGGGATTTCTTTACTATGTTGGCTTGACATTATATTGTTGGATTGCTTGGGTTAATTTTGTATTCTTCTTGTTTTCAATATTAATAAGATAATGCATTATTCATGAGACGTTGTGAATTGTGTGTTTAGATTGCTTTGTGTGATTGAGAAGTCCATTTGGCAATTGGAATTTTGAATAGCAAGAACTGGTTAATAATCACTTAGAGATAAGGATAATTAACTAGCCGGATTAAGAATTAACAAAGCTTAATAGAGGCGGATTAAAGCTTAATGCTAATTTAAGAATCAATCGTTAGGAAGAGATTCCAACTTTAGGTTATTAGGTTTAGGAATTCGGTTATCTCGAGAGAGAAACCGAATTCGGTTAAGAATTCGTCCACGGGTAGTTGTTTATCACCGTAGTTAGTTGTTCTGCGAGTCTCAAGAGACGATGATGCAGTTGAATCGAAGACCGGTTGAGGATCTAGTGCTACTTGGGATATGAAAGGCTTTTGTTGTTCTTTTTAAAACTTTCTAATTCTCTTAGTTCTTTCTTAGTGTCTCCTCAGTGTATTCTTCTTCTTTTTTATAAAAAAGGTATATTGACTGCTAAATATTTCTAAGAGTCAGTATGTAGCTATCTCTTTTAACCTCCTCTCAGACCTAAGAGTTAAGCATATATTTATAGAGCTAGGTTTGGGAAACCCTAGGAATAGATCAATATGTTTTGATTTTTTAGAGATTATCTCTGATAAAATCAAATAAAATTATGCATTTCCATTTTGGATGTTAAAATGCTAAAACATGACGTCAAATCAAGAAAACCACGAATCAGTACTATGTAGAGCCGGTCGGCTCTATATAGAGCCAATTCGGTTCTATGATGATTGGATCTAAATAGCAAAAGTTTGAAAAAGGTTTGTAATTTAGTCTCTGAACTTGCAAAAATCATCTTTTTGACCCTCAAATTTCACTTTTCTTAACAATTAAATCCAAATTAATTTTAGAAAGGTAATTTTTATTAGATCAAACCCAATTCTAACCTCGGATTCACCTGTCCTCTGACTCTTGAGACCCGAGAAAGGCAGTAACTTTAATCGTAGGATTTTCCATAATTCCCTCGATATTTAGATCCGGAAAATGGGTGCTGACAGCTGCCCCCAGTTTGTTAAAATTTATAAGCATGTAATGTAATTAAATAAATTAAGATAAATCATAAACATCAATGATACAGTAAAAAGAATATCTTGATGAGCTGTAGAAGCCATGCCTCATAAGCTAGAAAAAGATTTTTAGTTTGATGTAAGAACCACACTTGAGTTTTGAGGTCTTCGCCTACTTGAATTCGGGAACCACGCCTAGTGATATGGGAACTACGCCCACTGATATAGGAACCACACCTGTTGATATAGGAACCATGCCCATTAAAATGATAACCATGCCCGTTGAAATGGTAACCATGCTTGCTTGATATAGAAACCATGCCCGTTGATATCATGATTGCAGAGACTTCCCTCTGGCTATTTCACCACTTCAGCTCAATTTGGTAATTTTCCACTTTTAAGTGCTTTCAATTAGGAATTTTTGGCCTCGGGGTGTGATATGATTCGTTTGATATTTTTCAGGGGGATATGTTGACACTTAGTCTGTCCATGGGCTAAAATGTAATTTTGATAGGTTAGGAGCCAATTTTGTAATTTTTTGAAAATTTCCACCTCGGGATACAATCTGGCCTTCCATACGTTTTTTAGGGACTTGTAATGGTACTTGGTCCATTCAAGGACTATAATATAATTTTGATAGGCTGAGGGCCTAAATGGCACATTTGCCTTCCCCTTAGACCTATACAAGGCCTTCACATCCATTCACAAATCACTTTATCTTCATTTGTCCTTTTGCTTCCTCTCAAATCCCTTCTTAATTTCTCTTTGATTTTTAACCCGTTTCTTGACCAAATCTCGTGAAACTAGTTTTGAAATGGCAGCCCCATCATCGAGATTCTCAGGATGCTCCCTGATCACACTGAACTGGGAGTTTTTACCACCAATTTCTCACCAAAATGACCTAGGGCTTGTGAAAGGAGATGACATCCCCCTTTTAGCGAAACTGAATATTTACCGAGCATTTTTTACTGTCAGAGAGGTATTTTTCCAGCTTTAGACTTTATTTCCTGTCACTAATATACTAGATACACACATTATTTATTCAAAATACGAATAATTTTATAAAAAAGTATATTGTGAGTATATAAAGGATGTCTTCATAATATATTATGATTATATTTAACTTACATTTAAACATGCTTATATGTAAATATGCCTTTAATAGCCAAAAGGACTAACACTTATATATTTAAATTGAAGCAATAAATATTTTTGCATATATACAAATCATTCATAACAAAGTCAAACAAATAAAATTTACAACTGAAAATATATCAATGAGGAAATAATACCTACTTAGTATCAAAATCAATAATTCTATCACTAAACCTATTAATAATACCATAAAACTAGTTCATCATGTACAATACGTCAACAAAAAATTCACATAAAAATTACATAAAATTTCTTCCCCAAATTCGTTTTTATCTATCCATCTTCTTAAGTTTGCCACATGATTCAGACTTACTATCAGAATCTTCATCTTCCTTGGATTTTGCATAAGAGATTACATGATCGCAAGCCTCTTTCAATGTTCATAAGTTTGTTGATTAAAAACCATAGTTATACTTGATTTTTTCTCATAAAAAGAACCGTAATACTTAAAACTAGTAATACTAAAAAAGAAAAGCTACAAGTTCTATATTTTGTAAATCTAATAAAAAATTAGAACAATATTTACATTTTATTTCTTCAACACTATATAATATATGTTAATTATATTATGAATATATAATGAGTGTCTACTGTCATTTTTTGAATTCATTAAAACCTATATATTTATTGAGTAAGTACTATAGATTCTAATGAATAATTTTAATCACTTATAATAGCTATTAACTAATTATAAAAAATATTTAGTTACACAAGTTTTAATTCATGAAACAAAGTCATAAATTGAATTTAAAAGTTATAGCCATTAAATGTTTTTTGCATCAAAGTCTATGTATCTCATATTTTCTTTTCAATATCTATTATATATATACATATAAAAAATTATTTTAAAAATTTGAATTGAGAAAAAAAACAATGAAAATCATAGTATCATATACCTGAAATAAACTCGTTGTATACTTAATATATACTTTTCACTGTATACTTAAAAAATTATTTTATATTTCTAGAAAAATAATTCTTTTCTATATAATGTAAAAATAATTTATTCCTTTTATTTATCTATATCATATAATAGTCGATATACAAAAATTTTATAATATATCAAGCACATATAATATAAACACAAATTTACTAAATTTTAAAAATATATACTTATGCTATACTTATATATACTCGATATATAATATTTTTTGGATTTTCTGCAAAATAGATCTAAGTACTTAGTAATCTATAGATCTGAGTTTTGAAATTCAATATTCATCTTTTATAACTTTAAAATATTTAATAAATCATATAATGTGATAGTTTTTAAAGCATTTTAATATATTAAAATTTAAAATAACACAAGATCAACTAAATAAAAGTTTGAAATTAGACTTAAAATTAAAGAACTAATGAATTTATCTTCAAAAAGTTTATGATCTTTAGTTTTTTTTATTGGAAAAAGGCCCAAATTAGCCCTTAAAGTTTAAACTCAGGTACAGATTGGCCTTCTATGTAATTGTTTAGCTAGTTACATGCAATATCTCGCCAAATGAGCTTCTTAAGCCCTTGTTTAGAACGGAGTTGAAAAATGGAAGAAACTTCTGTTAAATGCAACTGAGGTGGCAAATAAAGTGGGACCTACAACCAACGGTAATAATATAATAACTACTCTCCACCACCATTTTCTCTTCTCTTTCATCACTTTCCTTTTCATACAACACATAAATCCTAAATTATCCAATTGATTCCTGGTGCTTTCGATGTTTCATTCGAGCTCTAGCTGATTTGATTTGATGATATGAAGTTGTGCGTGGTTAAGTATTTTTCTTTCATTGATTTTTAGCAGTCTTGGGTGTTTTGGATCTACTATTTTTAGAGTCTATCTTTGAAATGGGTTTCAGATTGAATTCTCTTTGCAACAATTCCTAGGAGCGAAAAGAAATCCAAGAGTCTTCGTTCTTTATAGCTCAACTTCACTGAAATTTACAATACAGTATTGATGAACCAAAGAAAGTCACTAAGAATTGTACGCACCCATTTTCACTAGAAGTGTGTATTGTTTTTTCTATTCACAACTTGCAAGACTATTTCTCAGATTTCAGTATAACCAATTATTGAACTCATGGTGTTTTTATCTTAGCTTATTCTAAAATTTAAGATGACACAAGCTACTAAAGTTCTAGAAGTTCTTTGCTTCTCATGCTTGTGTGCAATGCTAGATTCCTTTCTTAGTCTAATCTTATATCAAGACTGATTTTAGATAATATAATTGCATAATTTGGTTTTTGTTTCGTGTTGAGCATTTATCTAAATGTTGAGCTCTTTTCTGTTGTTAAGAGGGCTTTGACCACTGCTTCATCTTACATAGTAGCTTTCTTGAATATTACCTCCTGCAGCCTCTAAAAATAGCTAAATGGGTTCTCGATCCCCATCTATCAGCTCAGCAATGGCCTTTATGTCTCAAGCCGACCTGAGCAGCCAAAGGAAAGACCTCTAACAATGAGCTCGGTGGCCATGCCATACACTGGTGGTGATATCAAGAAGTTAGGAGAACTGGGTAAAATATTTGATATCCCTGTGGATGGCTCAAAGTCTAGAAAATCCGAACCTATAATTGGTGCTCCTTCAAGGACAAGATCATTTGGAGGTGCCGTTTCACATTCAGGACCAATCATGCCTAATGCAATCGCTCGGGCTGCATACACCACATCATCTACTGCATCTTCTAGAGGTGTCTCTAGTTCAGCTTCATTAAAAAAAATCAAATTCTGGACCCTTAAATAGACATGGAGATCCTATAAAGAAGTCATATGGACCTCAGTCTGGTGCTATAACGCCCTCTAGCTGTCACGACTCCATCTGTGGGCCCATGACCGGCACTAGGGAATGGGTAGGCGTAAGGCCATCGAATCCCATAATAAGCCTGACACTCACTGACTTAAATAAATCTCAATCTCATTTTACTGATTCCAAAATTTGATAACCATTAAATTTTACACAATTAATTCAGTCTGCCAAAAGAATTATGCTAGACCCGAAACTATAAAGTATTACAACTGATACATCTACTATTTCTACTGCGGAGAATCTAAGATTTTATAAATTAACATACCAAATCAAATTACATCACCCGATGAGGAAGGAGTCGGGTTACTAGATAAGAGTCACGGGCAGACTAATAGTCACGGATCTGAAAAATAGTGAAAATGAGACTGTCAGTCTCGAAAGTGAGTTAAAATCATATATCTAAAAATAGTTATAAACATCTCAATAACACATTTATTTAATTTGAAATAAATAATAAGTCATGCAAAAATAAACGTGTCATGTCATGCTTAAATTAAATAAAATAACTTTCACACGCTACGGGACGGAGTACTCCAGTAGAACCCTAATCCCAACACAAACATCTTGATCAATCTCCATACTGACATCTCCACTAATCTCAACTCTAACATCCCGACTAATCTCATTCCAATAGGACTGGCGCCTAGAGAGCAAAGCTTGACCAGGGTCCTTAACTCCAGTCCGGTCACTTAATGTTCACTATCAGCCTTAGCCTTTCGGCTCTCTTATTCCAATAAGACTGGCGCCCAGAGAGCAAAGCTCGACTAGGGACCTTACCTCTAGTCTGGTCACTTAAATTTCCAAATAAGCCGGCGCCCAGATAGCAATGCTCGACTAGGGACCTTTACTCTGGCATCCACACTCTATTAAGCCTAGAGAGCGATGCTCGACCAGGGCAAGTCCTAATCTTTACTTTTCAAATTTACCTATTTACCCTTTTCCATCACTCTCGGACATATACGGGTACACTCACCAACCTAATGTGTTCTACTGTCGTCCCATCCCGTGTCATCATGCAATAATAAAATCAATGATAAAGGAAATGATATATAAATGAATAGTAATCAAAAGCATGATACAAATGAATGATAATTAAATGAATAATTGCAAATCAAAAATTTATGCATGACACGTGCATAATCGAAATATGACTTTAACTCACAGCTTTGGCGACCTCCTAGCTTTGCTCTGGTGCCTCGGTTGGAGCGAGCCGAATAGATAAATTATCTAATCACGGAAAACAATTTATCAATAATGCTGAACAATTTACAATTGACCCTAGGTCTAGATTTCTAGGACTGACTGTCTAAGAATCTTGACTCGGGTAAATTCTATCGAAAATTCGGTAGAACCTCCCCTATAACACGGACGTTTACCTCCCGTAAAATAGGTCCAGGACCTGCCAAAAAAACACTACAAATATCCAACAATTCATACAACGGGAGTCGGGTCCCCAAGACTTCACTATTTTCCTAACTCTACCACATAGCACAAAAATCATGACTACGGCAGGCAGTCCGACAAACTATTAATTTTGACTCACAGATATCATATAATACTCAATACAAATCAATAAGCATAAATTAAATCAAAGAATTCTTAAATCAATGGGTCAGAGAAAATTACCGAGACGTTTGATCGCTCGGTCGACTCGCCTCTAGCCGCCGGAGTCTGATCGACGATCCGAACACACCATCAGACTCGAAACGATGCGCTGATGACGATCCTCGATTCTGATTTTACGATCTGACCCTCGATCATCCGAAGAGATTTGCGGATGATCTCAACCGTCAATTTACAAACGAAGTTCGATTGCTACGAAACCGGTGCCATTGTGAAGCTTGAGCTGATGAGAGTCGGGATATGCCCTTCGATCGTCCATAGCTCGCCAGAGCTCACCGAAAAAGCTCAAAAATGCCGCTGCCACCACTTCACCGGAACTCCCTCCTCCGGCCACTAAAGTCAACGCCGCTACAGCCAAAAGGAAGCTCTCTCCGAAGGGAGCCGATTGCCACCGAGATCAGCCGACAAGGCCACCGGAAATGGCAAAAATAGCGTCCGAAAGCTGTTGCCCCTTTCCTTCCTGGCCGCTAGCTTCCTCGCCAACGCCAAGAACTACTTTAGGCATCGACCATGCCGCCATCGACGGACGCCTTCTTCTTCTTCTTCTTCTTCCCCCCTTCTCTCTCTCTCTCTCGATTTCTTTTCTTCTTTCTTCTTCTCCATATCAACATTAGGCCCCTGAAGTTTTCTTTCTTACCTTTTGGTCCTTCAACTTTTTTAATTACTACAATTTCGCCCTACAAAAATTCCAATTAACCCCCATTTTAGCCTTTCAATTGAGCCCCTAAATACTTAATTTGGACCAAATTAGAATTATTGAAAATACACAATTACATATATACCCCTGCTGACACATTTATTTACAAAAATACCAAACATACAAATTTTCATTAAAACCCCATAATAATAAAAGTATACTTTTAATCCTCACCCCAAAATAAATTTTTAATTAAATCCTAACACAATTAATTTAATTAATTAAATTGCTAAATATTTTTCCAATTAAATTTAACACCATTAACTAATTAAAATATCCTTTTCCCCAATAATTCTTTTATAAAAATATTCTTTACAAACTCTTCCATAATTCTCCAATATATAATTTAATTAAATATATTCATTTGAAAAAAATTTAATAACCAAAATATAATTTATTCCTCAAATAATTTACTTAATTAACTCCTTAAAAATCAAACTAATTGGATATGGAAAATAACTCATTTATTTGTCTAACATTAAAATTTCCATTAATCATTCTAAATTAAGCCAAATAAAAATAAAATAAAATTGATTTAAATAAAATCTCATTTATTAATTATTGTTAATAAAATCATTTTTAAAGAGAATTTCCGAGTATTACATTAGCCGCCAGAACTCTGGTCCCCTTCCACATGTTCTTCCTGCAACTGGCCTCATTACATCTAGACCTATCTCTTTAGGTCCACTAAATTCATCTGGCGCTCCCCAGAAGGTATCTGGTCCTCTAGAATCTATGTGGTCGATGAAAATTCTAGGCTCTACTATTGTTTACAATCAAGCTATGACATTCCTCACCCTCACTACTCGTACATGCTTGACAGAGTTTTCTTTCAAAAACCAAAGCCAATATTGTGGTCACTTATTCTACTTTTTGTCATAGAGTTCATTGTTGGCAATTTTATCCTTGAAGCAGTGCATAATGCTATTCTCCTCATCGTTAATTAGGGTTCCTGTGTTGTATGAAAAGGAAAGTGATGAAAGAGAAGAGGAGATGGTGGTAGAGAGTAGTTATTATATAGTTACTGTTGGTTGTAGATCCCACTTCATTTGCCATCTCTGTTGCATTTAACAGAAGTTTCTTCCATTCTTCAACTCCGTTCTAAATAAGGGCTTAAGTAGCTAATTTAGCGAGATATTGTGTATAATTGGCTAAAAAATTACATAGAAGGTCAATCTGTACCTGAGGTTAAAATTTAGAGGCTAATTTGAGCCTTCTTCCTTTTTTATTTCATGATGTTAATTTATGAATTATTAATGAGATAGTTGTTAGATTTGTTGCAATCTTTTAAGAGTTTGGATCAAGAATTGTCTTAAGTTGAATTTTGTGAATTTTCATTATTAATGATCAACTAAAGGAGGTTGATCATGTTTGCAAGTAGTAATGCAAACAAGAGAGAGAAAATGATAGTTAAGAGCTATTCTAAAAATAAATCAAAGAAGAAAGAACAAATAGTAAAAAAAAGCGATGAAAAGTTCAAAATCAAATACAAAGCTCCAAAACCACGCCCAAAAGTAGAAATGAAAAATAAAGGTTCAGAAAGCGTAAAAAAGAAAAGAAGGATTAGCAAAAAAGGAAAATTTTAAAAGGTATGATATAAAAGTAAACATTATAAAGAAAAACTTTTATCATGTAAATTTCTCTTAAGTTAACTTAGTTTAAACAAGCCCAATTAAGGCCCAACTTAAGAGTAAGTAAACCCTTGTTTGTTAAGAGACTAGGTTGAATCTCATGTATAAAGAAAGAAGCATGATGGGCGGCTAAGTTAATGGAGAATGTCATCAACACTTAATTAATTAGATTAATTAAGTTTCAACCTAGCTTGGAACTAGCATTCACTCCTCATCATCTCCACTCTCCCTCTTGTGAAGGATTGTTCATAGGAGATTTCAATTTTGAAGCTTGTATGGATTACCATTAGAGGCTAGTCATTGAGTAGCTTTGGTACCCATATCAACCTTGCCAGGATCAACAAACAAGGAATCAAAAAGGATCATATCATGGTCGACACACCCATTGTAAGGATCTCTCTTTATTTGCTTGTTTTGTGTATTATGGTTATCTAAATCAATGAGATCCATCTTAGGACTTGAGAAAAAAATTTTATATTGATTCCATTGCCTCTGTGATATTTTTAAATAAATTCCTAATAATGGTATCAGAGCCTCCATTAATTAATTTAATCATAAAGGATTGCATAATTGTTGTTAGATCAAAAGCATGAAAATATAGAATCTCTACGTTGTTTTAGAAATTTCATTCGTTGCCATATCTATAATTCAATTTTTTGAGTGATTCTTATTGCATATGAACCCTAAGGGGTAGAAGTTATGATCTGAAAAGTTTCAAAATTTTTAGATCTCATTTGATTAGGGTTTGGGCGTTCGAAATCTATGCCATGCGCATGAACAGCTTAAAGGAAAAAGTTGTTCCTTTTCATTAAATGATGTTTATTATGCTTTTGGAGAGTATGCAAATGATTTATATATCCTAGATTTAGGAAAACCAATTCTCAATGTCAATTCGAAAAGGGCTAAATTAGATAACCTTAAATCCACCTTTTTATGGCATTGTAGATTAGGTCATATCAATGATATTAGAATCAACAAGTTATATAAATTAGGATTTCTTGATTCTTGTGATTATGAATCATATGCAACTTATGAATCTTGTTTACTTGGTAAGATGACCAAATCGCCTTTTTAAAGGAAAAGGTGACCGTGCCAATGAGTTATTAGGAATAGTACATTCAGATGTATGTGGACCTATGATAACTCATGCTAAAGGTGGATATTCTTATTTCATCACTTTCACTAATGACAATTCGAGATACGGTTATACATATTTAATGAAATACAAGTCTGAATCTTTTGAAACTTTCAAAGAATTAGACAAGGGGTTGAAAAGCAGAACTAGAAAAAGTATTAAAACACTAAGATTTGATTGAGCTGGTGAATACTTAAGCCAGGAGTTTCAAAATTATCTAATAAGCAATGGAATTCTTTCTCAATGGACGCTACCAGCAACACCTCAACATAATAGCATTTCTAAAAGATGAAACTGAACTTTGTTGGGCATCGTTCGATATATGATGTGTGATGCAAGTCTTCCAATATCCTTTTAGGGATATGCACTTGAAACTGCAACATACATCCTTAGCAGTGTTCTATCCAAATGAGTTGATAAAACACCATATGAGATATGGACAGTCATACACCAAAAAACACCCATATCATGATTTAGGGATGTGATACTTATGTGAAGTGCATTTCATCAGATAAGCTAGAAGCGAAATTCGAAAAATGTAAGTTTTTTAGATTTCCAAAGGAAACAATCAGATATTAATTTTATCATACTCTTGAACAAAAGGTGTTTGTTTTAAGACATACTGTCTTTCTAAAAAAAGAGTTTTTGATTAAAAGAAGCAATTGGAGTAAGATAAAACTTGAAGAAGTTCAAGAAACACAAACTAATATTGAGATGGAACAAGAGCAAGAGGCAGATGGATTGGATGCACAATCGGAAGCTCAAAGTACACCAAAACTTCGTAGATCTAGTTGGATATGTCATATCCTTAAGAAATATGGATTTCTTGTGGATAATGAAGTATGTCTCATAAGTGATAAGCCTACTATATATTAAGAAGCAATGTCGGAAATTAATTCTAAGAGATGGCAAGAAGCTATGAAATATGAAATGGACTCCATGTATGAAACTAAGTATGGACTTTGGTGGACCCACCCGAAGGTATTAGACCTAGAGGGTGTAAATGGGTTTTTAAGAGAAAAACCAACATGGATGGCAATGTACAAACATACAAGGCTAGGCTAGTGGCATAAGGTTTCAACTAAAGACAAGGCATTGACTTTAATGAGACCTTCTCTCATATTGCCATGCTTAAGTGCATTAGGATTCTACTTGCCACAGCTGCTTACTATGATTATGAGATTTGGCAGATGGATGTCAAAATGACTTTCCTTAATGGAAATTTGGCTAAGGATGTGTATATGATACAACCCAAAGGTTTTGAATTCACAAATTCCAATTAAGTATGCAAACTACAAAGATCCATTTATGGATTAAAGCAAGCCTCTCGAAGTTGGAACATTCATTTTGATAAGATAATTAAAGAGTTTAATTTCATCAAAAATTCGGATGAACCTTGGTGTACAAGAAGGTTAGTGGGAGTGCAATTGCTTTCCTAATACTTTATATCGATGGCATTTTGTTAATATGAAATGACATACCTTCATTAGAGTTTATAAAGGCTTGGTTATCCAAGAATTTCTCCATCAAAGGTTTGGAAGAAGCATTCTATATTCTAGGAATAAAGATCAATAAAGATACATCTAAAAGACTGCTTGGAATATCCCAATCTAGTTACATGGGATAACTCTTTCCAAATAAATATGTCCTAAGATAAAAATTGAGAAAGACAAGATGGATAGAATTCCTTAAGCATCTGCAATAGGTTATATCATGTATGCCATGTTATGTACTAGACCAAATATATCTTATGCTCTAAGTGTTACGAGCAAATACTAAGCCAATCCAGGTGATGGTCACCAGAAGGTTGTTAAAAATATCATTAAGTGCTTAAGAAGGACTAACGGTATTTTTCTAGTTTATGGAGGAAAAGAACTTATACTTCAAGGTTATTATGACGCTGGTTTTCAATCATATAAGGATGACTGCAAATTGCAAGTAGGATTTTTTTTTATTCTTAATGGTGGGGCAATTAGCTGGAAAATTTCCAAAAAGAGCACTACTACCGATTCCATAAATGAAGCTTAATATATCTCTGCATCCGAGGCGGCGAAAGAGGCAGTTTGGATCAAGAAGTTCATTACTGAACTAGGTGTGGTTCCTAGCATTGTTGATCTTATTACTTTGTATGTGATAATAATGGAGCTATTGCACAAGCAAAGGATCTAAGGTCTCATCAACAATCTATACATGCATTGAGGTGCTACCACTTAGTAAGAGAATTCATACAGATAAAAGAAATAAAGATAGAACAAGTACCCACGGAGGATAATCTTACAGATCCTTTTACTAAGCCATTATCTTAACAGAAACATGATTAATATATGATAGGATTCAATGTGAAGTATCATGGAGATTGGTTGTAGTGTGCTTTGGTGCAAGTGGGAGATTGTTAGTGTATGCCCTAAAGACAATATGTTGTTTTGGTTTATCTATGATAGTCTATACAAATTGTGTTGGCATACCTTCTATTTACTAAAAGCATTTGTTCAAATCTATATGTTTTCTTGTACTTGTATACTTAAACTAATAGATATGAATTCCATGGAATGCATAATACGATGTAAAAGAAATCATAAAGTGGTTATGATTGTAAGATTCTCATCATAACAAATTCTTGTTCCTAAAACTAGTTCATAGTTAAAGTTTGATCAAGATATTGATCCTGATCATGTGGATATTAATCAAACACTTCAGAGTACCACAATAGATTTATCATCTTACTTTGTAAGTAAGCAATCGATCTCATATGACTGAAGTATAGGGATACTGAGATAAAACATGTGGATGCTTGTTACAAGAATAAGTACATTGAATAAGACCCCTCTAGAGTAATCCATACAAAAGCCATTACCCATGTGTCTATGGATAACTACTCCAGTAAACGATTATGTAAGCTATGATCCTTAGACTTGAGATAATCTATTAATCTCATGTGATGACTATTATACTTTAATGCTACTGATGTTTGCTAAGTCAAGCAAGACTATGACCTAAGGCAGTGTACCTATCAGTGGAGTATAGCTAACGGCGAGTACCAAGTGTTGTATTCCCCAAAGAACGTGTGAACCTAAATCTACTTAATCTTCTCTGTTATCTAATCACAGAAAATAATTGGTGTTAATGAATAATTCCTAAATTAACTAATAGCTACTCTAATTGTTGTCGAACTACATATACTAGGGAATGATTAATTCAAGTAAAGGAATAACCCTTTGGGAATTCTTGTCTCTAAGGAATGGAAACTAAGGGTGGAATTGATTGATTGAATCCAATTTCCGTGGGAAAATCTCTACACAATTAATGCCTTTCTCAAGGACACTAACATCTTAACTTAGATTAATTAGGTTGAAATCTCTTCCTAACTATAATTACCCAAATTAGCATTATGTACCATTTAACACTATTGAGAGTTGTTAATTCTCAATCCAGTAGAACGAACACCCTATCTCTAGGCGAATTCAATTCTAGGTTGCAAAGGACAATCCAAACCTAAACGTCTTTCTCAAGATCATTCAAATTTCAAAAATCATTCAACAAGATATGAAGAACAAATCAATAAATACTTCCATTGCAAACCAATATTGACAATCAATACATTCAATTCAAAATTGAAGTACAAAAATCCCTAGATAAAGAACCCCAATGGGTTATAAGTTTAGCTAATCATGTTCATAATCACAACCAACAAGAATTCAATTAGAAAAAATGAGTAAAGGTAGAAGAACCCGAATACACTATTGGATGAGAGTAAATAGCTCCAATTCCTCGTGCTCAATTTTGGATCGATTCTTGTTCCTCTTACTCGGATTGAAACCAATCGACAATCCTCGCCAATCTTTGATCTTCGAAGAGAATCTAAGTGAAACCTTGATCCAAGTCTCCTTTTCTCTTAGTTTCAACTTAGAAAACCCTTAGACAGAGAAAAAGATGAGTTTTGGACGTTCTAACCCTAGCTGCCCCCCTTTTTCTCTTTTCTTTCTTTTAAATGAATTTGACCAGCTGCCATGAACATGAGGTCCTTAAGGGATAGTAATTGGATATAATAAGAGTCATATGGAGATAATGAGATTATCAACAAAGGATTCATTACCTAAGGTAATTATTACATGGGATCATCTCCTATAGTTTCTTTACGATGCATTAACTTATACAAATCCTTACGCAAGGTAGTTGAACATATTGATTATGAATTGGGATTCACAGATCAAGTTCACAAGTTAATGGCATTGTATCAAAGAACAAATATGATTGGATCAAATATAGAGTTGACACTTGAAATCATACTCTATAATCTAATTGGGATATAAAGATAATGAAAGGATTGAATTACATTGGAAAAATCGTTTACAATAGGGTTGATTAGTTGGCACTAATCCTTTCTACATATTTGGGTAGTCATGATGCATTGCCAGATGCCAATCTTGATCTATAAAATATGAATTAAGTTAATTAGAGAATTAACATTGAATTAAAAGGGTTTAATTCATAATTCACAATTCATTGCCAATATGTTAGGAACCTTTTGGATCACACATAAATAAGCTTAAAGTTGAGATTAAAATAAGGCTTAAGATTGGGCTTACGCTTATATATATTGGGCTTAATTAAAATTTAGTTAGTTTAACACATATTAGGCTATGATATTCGGCTATGAGGGCCCTATAACTATGCTCATGTATTATTTAAGTTAACTTAATCTAAACAAGCTTAATTAAGGCCCAACTTAAGAGTAAGACCTCGCTTGTTAAGAGACTAGGTTAAGTCCCATGTATATATAAAGGAGCATAATGGACTGCTAGGGTTAATTAAAAATGCCATTAACACTTAATTGATTAGTTAATTAAGATTCAACCTAGCTTGAAACTAGTATTCACTCCTCATCATCTCCACTCTCTCTCTTATGAAGGATTGTTCATAGGAGATTCTAACTTTGAAGCTTGTATGGATTATCATTAGAGGTCAATCATTTAAGTAGCTTTGGTGTCTATATCAACCTTGCCAAGATCAACAAACAAGAAATCAAAAGAGATCAAATCATGGCTGATATACCCATTGTAAGGATCTCTTTTTATGTGCTTGTTTTGTATATTATCATTATCTAAATCAATGAGATCCATCTTAGGAATTGAGAAAAAAATTAAAATTGCTTATGTTGCCTCTTTGATGTTTCAAATCAATTCTTAATAGTGGTATTAGAGCATCCATTAATTAACTTAATCATAAATGACTTCATGATTGTTGTTATATCAAAAGCATGAAATCTGGAATTTCTGGGTTGTTTTAGAATTTCGTTGGTTACCAGGGTGTTCAATAAAGGGGTAAAGGATTGGCCACTAAGAGAAGGGGACTTACTTCTGAAAGAAGTCAAGGCAACCCACTCAAACGTCACAGGCAAGTTTCAACCAAACTGGAAAGTGTTGACCTGAGGGTCAAATGATCTCTATTTGATCTTAACATCCAAATTGAATGTGACTAGTATCATGTTTGAGTGTCTATGTGATAGTATATTAAGGGTTCATTCATAAGGCAAGGTTTCCTTAAGCTCTCAAGTAAGATTTACAAAAAGACCTGAAAAGTCCGATGACACTTTTCATATGGTCAAAGTTAATTAGCCTGAAGAGAAGACCTTCTGGCAAACCTCCAAGGATGAAGAGATACCTGGCAGTCAATAAGTTAACCCCTCCAAAAGCACTAGGGTCCTTCAAAGCGCTAGGCGGCTTAATTGGAGGCAAAAGCTCAAACATGGCAGGCAGTTACACGATGAGAAGCACGAAGGCACTTTTGAGCGTGCCCTTGACAAGTGTGAGCATGACTTATGGGCACGAAGCCTGCATTTAATGTAATGTTAGTGACTGTCGCAACTTGAGCACCAAGTCAGAGCCATGTGTCTAGAGCCGTTGGAGTCTCAACGACTCTTTTTATAAAGGGGGGGAGCGCTTTTCATGACTATAGGCCACTTCCTGCCAAGTCACCCAATTTGCATTTAATGAACTTTGTGAGTATTATAACGTCTCTAAGAGGTCGGTAAGTGTATATATACCCTTCATAAAGACTCAAGACATAAGTGTGTGTGAATTTTAATATACCCAAACTCTTGCAATTTTATTTCTCATCTCATTACACTTAATTCTCTTCTTTTTAATGTGTATTAAGTTTAATTTCTATATTCAATTGTTCTAAAAGGTTATTGAGTGAGCATAGGTATCAAAATATAAGGAATTGGTTGTTGAGTAACCACTTAATACTCAAGGGTTAATGGACTTAGTGAGGATTGGTTCACTAAGGGAAGAGGGTTAGTATTAGCCTTGAAAAATACCAAATTGTTGGGTGAACTTGAAAAATCCAAAGGTTATAATCTTGAAGATTATAATGGAATACTCAAGTGTGATGTTGAGGACTGGATATAGGGAGGATTTCTCCCGAACCACTATAAACCTTTGTGTGAATCTCTTTAACCTTAAATCTCTTCTAAATTCCCTTTATTCATCTTAGAAGTCCTTGTGTATTTCCTATCTCCATTTATTTTTGTGATTTGAGGTCACCAATTCAACTCCCTTCTTGGTTCCAAGGGATAACAAGAAGGACCATACATCATCACTAAGCTATTCTCCCGAGAGGCAATAAAGATCTCTGATCTAAACGGGAATGAGTTCACCCAACCTATTAATCGCTACAGGCTAAAGCTATATTATGTCTGAAAGTAAAAATAATAATAAAAAGAAAAATGGCCTGACAAGTTGAAAACCCATAAAGGGCAGCCTATGTAGAAATTAGGGCGACCCGCTAGTTAAAATATCTGTAAATGGTCGTCTAGGTAAAAATAAGGGTCTTAATGAGAGAAAATGGCTAGTCAGGAAACCCAAAAGGGACGAACATCAACAAGAATCTAGTCTTAGATCCTGCAGAGAGTCAGTTAAGCCTAAATTGTGTAAATGGCATTCCATAAATAATGAAATGTATGCACGATGGTTCTCAAATTGCATAATTGCTAAAAGATAGAATTAAAATGCAAGCGAGCTAGAATCATTTATTACTCAAATAATTTGATGCTTTCTAGTTGCTAATAATTTCTTTTGCTACATTAGGAGGAAATAGAATGTACTCCAGGTTATTGATTGGTAACCCATTAGTGGTATTCGTCATCAGCGGAGAAGTTACCCTCAAAATGGACATCCTAGTGAAGAAGGCGACAGGGCCAAGTGGTTGCAATCTTCTCAACCAACCTGGCAAAGATCGGGTCGGGGCCGAAATCAATTAGAATCTAGGAAAGCCTTTGAGGAAGATCATACTGGCGGGTCACCTACGCAAGATAGTAGAGAGAGCAGAGATAGAGATCGAGCAAGACTATGTAAGGAATGTATGTCAATGTCCCGAACACTCAAGACCTCTTACCACTCAATGTAAGAATTTATGGGTTTTGGAATGGGCTCGACTAAGAAGGTGTTGGGAACCATACTATCTTAGAGGAACGCCCGACACAGCCAATAGTTTCAACCTATCTTATAGCCACATGTTCGTAAAAGAAACAATAAAATGAAAATAAAATACAAAAAGGAAAGAAGACCTGCTAAGTTGAAAACCCGAAAAGGGCGGCTTAGGTAAAAGTTAAGGTTGGCCTACTAAGTTGAAAACCTCTAACAAGGCGGCTTAGGCCACTATCAACGCATAATTCACTCGTTGAACTGAAAAATGAAAAGGGCAATTCAAGCAAAAATTAGAGCAATAAAAAATAAAAGAAAAAATGGAAGGTGTTGTTACTAACCTACAAGACGGCTAGACCGCCGCTAAGCTGATTATCTCACGTCTTTTAACCCAGTCCAGCGTAGTCAATGTGTTTGCCATGATAAGTGGAACAATGGTTGTAAAAGCACATATCTAGGAGAGGAGCAAAACTAACTTCAGGTCCCCAAGTGCACTCTCCTGAACAAAGAGAAACTTGTCCATTAGGAAAAATTGCAAAATTTAAAGCCAGGTGCAAGAATTGGGGGGAAACCGGTTTAGAAGACCGGCAAAAGATGAGAGGTCGAGACTGGGTCTTTTGATATGGCTCTGGATGACAGGCATCCCCAAGTCAAATAAACTAGAGACATCATGTAATAAAGAGAACTCTAGAGGGGCCAAGATAAGCCTATTAGTTTACTTCGGGCAGAAATCGAGGATGGACAAGAACTCTTCAAACAAAGGGCATACCTAAGAGGTCCTAAATCGAAACATGTGAGCCTCAGGATCCCAAAAGCTAACGGCCGTATTAAGAAATGGAGGATCTATGCTGACATCTCAGAGGTACCTCAGACTGGTCAAAGGTGGCTCCAATAAAGCCTAGGAGCTCATCTTAATCTACTTCACTAAGGGCTGCAAGACGCCTCTAATGGTTTCACTCGTGATGGTGATAGGATAGTTGGTATTTGAGCAAATAAAGAATGGTCACCTTGGGTTAAATAGAGGAGAGGGCATCATGTCAGATCTCACGCTAGGTCATCCCTATCCTCGTGTGAGCTCACCCTCTACTCACACGAGCTTAGGCTGATCTTGCACGAGTTTAGTTCAGCCATGACTTGGAACGGTGGACCCAAAAGTAAAAGCAAGTCTCGATATGACCCGATAGAATAGCCTTGTGATCAGTAGGTGCCCGACCTGGATCAACATTTTCTCATATTAGTGTGGTCGTGATGGTGGCCTAGGTGTATGGCTTTCTTTTAATTTATTCTTTCTCAAAGTCATTATTCTATAATTTTATATGTTTTTATTTTCTCACAAATTAGTCTCTCTTCTAAAAAATCCAAAGTGACATGCAAAAGTAAAAGAAATAACTCAATGAAAGAAAGCAATAATAAGTACAATAGATCTAAAAAATAATGGAAAACAAATTGTATGAAACCTTAAAGGAAAAAAACCAAACTGTACCAAACTATGCAAAATAATTAAAAACTATATTTAAGGTTAGGAAAATAAAATAACTGCCATGCAAGGCAGAAAAAGACAAGATGAATAAGCAGCGGGCTTAGTGGTGACTGGGACAAAGGGCAATAGGATCGGCTGGTGGTGGATTAGGCGCCTCGAACAGGTTCTTATTTGTGAAGGATCATCCGCCACATCTCAATAATCTGAGCGCTCTCCACGTCCATCTCCTCCCTACGCTGACGCTCCGCCTAACCCAAAGCAAAAGGAATTAATGAAATTTTTCTGCATCAAAGCATGCATACATAACATTCACAACATGTATAAGAATTAATGAAATATGTATGCACCAAAGCATGCATAAATAATATTCACAACACGCATACATACTAGCTAGTCTGTATGCCGTCCTAAAACAAGTGCACGAAAATCCTTAATGATCTAGTACAATTGGTCTACAAACGCTTGAAGCACCTGCATATAAAAGATAAAAGTTAGGAAAGTCCAAAAGTGCAACGAAAGAACTCAATAAGTAAAAGACATACATGAGCAGTCCCCGTAGGGCTGTAGGATATGACATGAGGTCTGGGTCTATTGGGGCCATCCTTGAGGGAATATGCCCGTCACAAGTCACATACATGATCACCGAAGGAGGGGTAGCGAAGTCCTCGATCACCATGCTGTAATACCCAAAATTTTTCTTTTTTAATAATAATAATATTAGTAATAATTAATAATGAGTTTTTATTTAAATTAATATTACTTTATTTTTAATTAATTTAATTGGGATGATTTAAAATAGAATTTCAATGCTAGAAAAAAAAATAAGAGAGTTATTTTTCTATATCAAATTAGTTTGATTTTCAAGAAATTAATTAAGTAAATTCCTTGGGCAATAAATTATGTTTTTGGTTATTTAATTTTCTCCCCAATATGAATATATGAATTAAAATTTTATATTTGGGAGTTATGAAAGAATTAATAAATAATATTTTATAAAAGAATTTATTTAAGAATGATGAATTTTAATTAGTTAATGGTGTTGATTTAATTGAAAAATAATTAGTAAATTGATTAATTAAGTTAATTAAGTGTTAGGATTAAATTGGCAATTAATTTTGGAATAACGATTGAAAATATAATTATTTTAATTTGGATTTTAAATGAAAATTTGTATGGTTGGTATTTTTATAATTAAATGTGCCGGTAAGGGCATTTTGGTAATTTTACATTTAAAAAGCAAGGGTAAATAAGTAATTCTATATTTTCAATAATTCTAATTTGGCACAAATTAGATAGTTAGGGGCTTAATTGAAAAGCTAAAGAAAAGTTTAAGGATTAATCAGAAATTTCGGAGGGTGATTGTTGTAATTTAAGAAGTTGAGGGATTAAAAGTTCAGGGGCCAAAAGTCAATATGGAGAAGAAAAGTAAAGAAAAGAAAGAAGGAAGAAAGGAAGGAGGAAGAAGGAAAATCGGGGAAGGAGGAGAAGAAGAAGGAGAGGGAGGATCGGCGTCCGTGGCTGGCCGTCTAGGGCGGCGGAGTGCAGTAGAAACAAAATAAAAAAACAGAGAGTGGCGCCGGCTGTCAACGCCGTGCGTGGCGTTCGCCGAGTCAGATGGCGATCGACTCACCTGAGTGTGGACTTCCTTTTGGGAGCAGCGGCGACGCAAATGGTGACTAGAGTTGGAAGTTCACGGTGGAGAGAGAATTGGGGGGCAGCCGGAGTTTTTGGGCTTTTCCAGCGTGTTTCGGCGAGCTTTGGTTGATTGGATGACATATTTAGACTCTCCTCAGCTCAAGCTTTTCAATGGCACCGGTTTCGCGGCGATCAGACTCCATTTGAAAATCGATGGCCGAGATCGTCCGTAATTTTTCCTCATGATCGGGGATTGGATCGGAAGATCGGGTGCTGGGATCATCATCAGCGCATTGTTTCGAGTTAGTAGGCACGTTCGGATTGTCAATCTGACTCCGGCGGTGGAAGGCGAGTCGACCGAGAGATCAAGCATTTGGGTAATATTTCTAGCCGTTGATTTTATAGTTCATTGATAAATTATGTATTTAATTAATTGTGTTGAGTATTAGAAAACTATTGTGAGTTAAAATAAAAAATTGTCAGACTGTCTGCCAATAATCGTGTTTTTTATTGTGTTGCGAAGTCGGGAAAGATAATACAGTTTTGGTGGCCTGACTCCCGTTATTTAACCATTATATATTTGAAGTGTTTTCTGGCAGGTCCTGAACCCGTTATACAGGGGGTAAATGTCCGTAATCTAGGGAAATTTCTGCAGAATTTTCGATAGAATTCTTTCGAGACGAGATTCTTAGATAGTTAATTCTAGGAGTCTAGGCCTAGGGTTAATTATTAAATGTTTTACTTTTTCTGACTTGATTGTTCCCGTGATTAGATAAACCCGTCAGTTAGGCTCGCTCCACCCAAGGCATCGGAGCAGGGCTAGGAGGTCGTCAGAACTGTGAGTTAAAATCATATATCTGTTTACATGTGTCATGTGCAGATTTTAAATAGCAATTGTGATTAATTGATTTTAGACTTAAATTATTCATTTAATTACTATTCATATATGTATAGTTTTCTGCATAATGTTATTGTAAGTGCATGTTGACTCGGGATGAGACGGCAGTAGAACATGCCACCTGATGGGTTGCATCAGGACCGCGTGCGTACTGGTATGAATTTGAGTCAGGTAATAGGATTTGCCCTGGTCGAGTTTAACTCTCTGGGCTTAGTAGAGTGAGTTGTCAGAGTAAAGGTCCATAGTCGAGCATTGCTCTCTAGGCGCTGGCTTAGTTGGAAAGTTAAGTGACCAGATTGGATTTAAGGACCTTGGTCGACCTTCGCTCTCTGGGCACCAGTTCTGTTAGAACGAGAGAGCCGAAGGGCTAAGACTGTTTAATAATGGGGATTAGGGTTCTACTGAAGTATTCCATCCCGTAGTATGTGAAATTTATTTTATAGAAGCATGACATGACACGTATATTTTTGCATGACTTAATATTTTATTTTAAATTAAGTAAATGTGTTATTGAAGTGTTTGTAATTATTTTTGGATATACCCGAGACTGATAGTCTCAATTTAACTATTTTTCAGGCGCGATTAGTTTTTCTGCAGTTCTTTTCATCTAGCAGCCCGATTCTTTCATCTTTGGGTTAATGTAATTGATATTTTATTGGTATGTTGACTTTTATAATTCTAGAATCTTTGCAGTAGAAATTTCAGATTTATCCTTTTGTAATTTCATGTAAATTCTGATCTTGTTTATTCATGCTGGCAGTCTAAATTCTAAATATGTGGAACTTGGCGGGTAAGGTTAATTGTAGATTAGTGCTATTGGATAGGAATTTGATTAAGTTAGTGAATGGTTAGTGATATGGACATGGCCAAGCTTAAAGATGGACTTGATGGAGAGGATAATAAGAAAACCAAAGATAAAGCTAAGGATCCATTGAGCATGCTACAAGGCCCAATTACAAGGTCAAGGTCCAAGAAGCTACAAGAAGCCTTAATTGGCTATATGCAAGATCGGGCTAGTCAAGGAAGCCCAATTGGTCATGCTAGGATAGGCCCAAGGAAAGACACATCTGAATGGGCTTTATTTAATGTTTTGCAAGTCCAAATACATGAAGACTAATGTGGGCTAATATTTCAATTTGAAATCTCTTCTTTAAGTTCAGAACAATGTTATTGCCTATTTTTCTTATGTGGCAGCTAGGGTTAATAGTTTTACTAGGGTTTATTATGTTAGGTGGCTATAAAAACGCCCATTAAGTTGTGTTTTGGAAAATTTGAATTTTGATAAAAAATATAGTAGTTGTTTCCTTTGCATATTTGCTTGAATTCTTGAATTCTTGTTGAATGCATAAACCACTTATCAAGGAATTGATCTATCCTTGTGGCGTGTTAAGGGTTAGGGTTTAAAGAACTTAGTTTTCTTTAGGTTCTGATCTTGATCAACCATTCCTTGCAATCTGATTTAAGCGGTTCTTGGGTTTTGAAACTCAATTTGTTCTTGGGTTTCTAAGATAGTAATTCACGGGTTCATAATCATTAGGGTTCGTGGTTCTAATCCTTGGAGGTTCTTAACATTTGGTATCAGAGCTTTGGCTCTTAAATCAGGTTATTTATCCCTTTTCTTTAAGTTATTGTTTGTTTTCCTTGAGTTCTTGATATTGTTCTTGAAGTATTCTTGGTATTCTTGAGATCTACATTGTTTAGTTCTTGATTCTTGTAGTTTTTTATTCTAATTCAAAAAAAAAACGAAACAAGAAAAGAAAAATATCAGATCCGAATTAGCAAAAAAAGAAAAAAAAAGGAATAGGTCTGATTGGTTTGATTGTCTTTGTTAGTGGAAATAACGTATTTGGTGTTGAAATCATTGTTCTTGGGGTGATTACATAGATATTAGGGTTGTTAAAAGGTTTAGGGAGATTTTCACAATCCTACATAAATAAGGATTTAGTGGGCTCGGGGAAGATTCAAAGGGACATTAAATTCCAATGACTGAGCCCTATACATACCATCTTATTTGAATTGATTCGAGCTCTAAATTCGTTTTTGTCCTCTTTGTGTGTCTTTTGAGTTTGGGGCGGATTTGACACATTTAAAGCATAAAGAGGTAAACTTCTTTCTTGATCAACCTTCTTTATGATTTTTGCTTCCTAAACTGTTCCCTGCATCTTTCTTGTTTCTTACATCTAGATTGTTTCTTCATATGTCATTTGCATCCGTTTGATGTTTTCGCTTGTTTGCGATCCTAATTTTATTGAAAGCGTGACTAATTGTTTAATTTTCTTGACTTTTGCGTTTTTCCTCAACTAAGCTTTTTAGATCATAATTCTTGGTGCATTACAAGCATAGTGAAATAACTTGATGTGTGGTTATTGATTCACATAAGAATCCTTGAAAACAAGTCGAGTGGTGTGAGTTTTCAGCCTTGTGTGATCATTGTTGATCAGGCGAAACACGAGTGACCATCCCCATTAATTGAGAGTAAACACGTGAGGGAGTGTTGGTGAGGTCCTTAATTTCCTTCGATTTATTTTTTTTATTATTATTGCATACTAACTTTTATTGCGGCATGTCAAGTGGTTCTAGTGGAGGTAATAATGTGCCAACTACCTAATACCCATGACAAATGCATGAAAATGAGAGAGTGCAAGGTGATCAACTTGATTCGAGGACGAATCATCCTAAAGAAGGAGGGAATGATATGGACATGGCCAAGCTTAAAGATGGACTTGATGGAGAGGACAACAAGAAAACCAAAGATAAAGCTAAGGATCCATTGAGCATGCTACAAGGCCCAATTACAAGGTCAAGGTCCAAGAAGCTACAAGAAGCCTTAATTGGCTATATGCAAGATCGGGCTAGTCAAGGAAGCCCAATTGGTCATGCTAGGATAGGCCCAAGGAAAGACACATCTGAATGGGCTTTATTTAATGTTTTGCAAGTCCAAATACATGAAGACTAATGTGGGCTAATATTTCAAATTTGAAATCTCTTCTTTAAGTTCAGAACAATGTTATTGCCTATTTTTCTTATGTGGCAGCTAGGGTTAATAGTTTTACTAGGGTTTATTATGTTAGGTGGCTATAAAAACGCCCATTAAGTTGTGTTTTGGAAAATTTGAATTTTGATAAAAAATATAGTAGTTATTTCCTTTGCATATTTCCTTGAATTCTTGAATTCTTGTTGAATGCATAAACCACTTATCAAGGAATTGATCTATCCTTGTGGCGTGTTAAGGGTTAGGGTTTAAAGAACTTAGTTTTCTTTAGGTTCCGATCTTGATCAACCATTCCTTGCAATCTGATTTAAGCGGTTCTTGGGTTTTGAAACTCAATTTGTTCTTGGGTTTCTAAGATAGTAATTCACGGGTTCATAATCATTAGGGTTCGTGGTTCTAATCCTTGGAGGTTCTTAACATTGGTTAGGCTCACTACAGGATTCAGTGGCCTTACTCTTACCCATTTCCTAGTGTCGTTCACAGGCCTGCAGATAGAGTCGTGACACATGCCCTCTAACTAAGCACTCAGAGGTGAGGATGAGCTGCCATTCAGGCCTCGGGCCCTCTTACGACCTCCCTACGGAGGCCTCGATCAATAAGAGATCTCGGATCGAATCAGTATATCAACTAGGGCCCCACCACCTAGGCCAACCCATCTCAGGGGCAAAGCAACTATGTACTCAGCACAGGAGAGTGCTTGGCTCCCCGCACTCTCAAAGAATGTCACTGTATGGGCCTTCTCCAGCTCCTCTTCAGCCAGTCTCCTTGGAGTGGTACTGTATGTGGGATGGGGTGCATAGCCAGACCAGCTCTCCAGTCCTTAATTCTATCGCTAAAGTACCACCATCGGTACATAGATCTCTCCATTAGGAACCGACACTCGTCAAATGCCGCTGCATCAACCATACTAGTGGACCGCGAGGCAAACTCCCCCCTATAAGTCCACCATCACCTATGTAGCATTGCAATTCAGACATATAAGTACATATAAAGTATAATACAAATGAAAAATAACTAACTTTCTTTTTAGCTCTAGCCAGGCGACTTTATTCAGCCTCTAGCGATGCTGATCCAGGTGATGCGAACTCTCAAACTCCAATCGCGAATCCACCTAGCAATCTAAAGACAGGTATCCATAGTGCTAGCTAGAGCACCGATCCTCAGCAATTGGTCCTCATGTGCCCAGATCTACAAAGGAAACACAATAGACAATATCAGTAATAGGTCGTAAAAAGGTTATAGGAAGGTAACAACATCACACTAAAGAACTCACATGTAGTAAGTGGGCAAAGCCACAAACCTTTGCACCACCCCGGCAGCCACGGTCCATAAAATGGTAGAGTTGACAAAGAGCCACCCAACCCTAAGTGAATGAGCCCATGACATTCAGGTCTACCAGGATCATATGAAGCTCAAGTGAATGGTCGACTCAGCGTCTGCAAAAATGCTGGCCCCAGACAAGAAGATTAGGAAGCTCCTAGTATATTGGTCCACCTCATCATCCGTGAATAGTGCTGCAGCTGTCTCATGCCTCGACTTAGTGCGTCTTCAAGTCCCTGTACCATAGCTTCTTCTCATCCTTAATAAAGGGCGAGAAACCAAGCGGTTGAGCGACGAGGGCCAAGTTGTAGGTAGGTCTATCATCCATGGGCATTAGCACCTCGCCGAACCGGATCCTTGTTAGAGATGTGAAGTCTAGAGGAGTGATGGTCATATCTTCGAAGGGAAGCATGAAGGCATGGGTAGTGTCAGACCACCTTTTTAGCAACACCATTAGTGCGGTGGCATCATTTCTAAGCTTGAATCTTGGTAGGATGCCCAAGAACAAATGGAAGATGGTCGCCTCCACGAGGTCTCTCACTCGGGACGGAATGCACACCTACTACTCTGATAAGCCAGTGATGTTGCCAGTCAACGTGGAACAATGTGTCCTCTTGCCAAGATCCTCAGGTTAGAACTAGGTATGTTTCTAACCTAAACTATCATTCAGGCACTTTACAAATTTTACTGAAGTAAAAATGTTCTCACATATTTTTTTAAAATATTCTCATACATTTTTTAGATGATCTACTATATTTTTTCGAAAATATTTCCCTATATCTTCTAAAATTCTATCACATGCTTTCTTATAATTTACTATAAATTCTAGGGCTTCCCAATATTGCTAAGTTTTATCCTACAGACATGCATATATTTACTAGCTATCTTATATTCAAGTAAAAGCATAAAAAATTAAAAGCGTACATGGCCCTACATTTTCGCACTATAGTGCGTAGACGGGGTCGCCATAATTAAAGTCTCCATCCAATCATGAGGGAACTAACAATCGTGCTCTAATCGTATCACAATCAGCTTTCCTAGGATAACCACTAGATGCCCGCATGACCTTGATAGTTGTCAACTCGAGGCCCTTACCCACAAGAAGCTTATTAGCGTCTTGAGCTTTACGCATAATTTTCTTTTGAAAATCTTCACAAAGTAAGTACCTAAGGAAGTATTAGAAAGTGAGACAAAAGGAGATGCTAAGAGCAAAGTGAATATGACATATGATGGTAATGTCAAGCTTTTATATAGGCTGTTGGGGCCCTTCTCATCTTGCGCAAGCTTAGCCTTGACCTCACATGAGGACAGTTTAAGCTGGTGCAAGGATATGTTTGAACTTGCTCGATGACAACCTTGACCCCGCGCGAGCTCACTCCTAGCACAGAGAAGCTTTGATGAAGGTCAAGTGGTTTGTTTATAGTAGTCTTGATGTTAGTTTAAGATGGGTAGGTGAAAAGGTGTTTTAATATTGTAAAGAAGATCAAAGTTGGTGTTTTAGGGTTTTTCTTATGTTGAGGAAGGAGAAGGGTGGCTGGAGTTGTTATTATAGTGTAGGGTTTATGCTCTTTCGATTGAGAGTAATTGTGGCTAGTTGTGGCTAAGGTTTATTTAGGAAAAATATGAATTTAAATGGAAAACTTGGGGTTTTTTAGGGTTTTGAATGTGTGTTTTTGATTCATTAGAAAGATGAATGGTGAAGGATGAATTTTTAAGAGTTGAGAGGTGTTTTTGGATAATGGCATGCATCCTTAGGTGGATTCTCATCGTCAAAGGCACTAAATTTGAGGTTGATAGCATTCTAGAGCCTAAACCCACATGGGCTTAGTCTCACTCCATCTAGGCTTAGCTTAACCCATATGGGCTTAGCTTACTCCACGTGGGCTTAGTATGTGGGCTTAGCTCAACTTGTGGATTTGAGGTAAGTGACTTAGGGTTTTGAGCCAAGTGAGGCTTTTAGGCTCCAGTTTTGTGTTTTAAGGGTTTCTAAGGATTTTTTCTATCGCGATAGTCCATGTCGGAGGTTCCCAATGTCTTTAGGTGCCTCTTTAGAGCTTTCTTCCCCTCACTACTCGTGGTTCACTCTATCAAACTTGTTCTAGTATTGTCATTGGGCTTACATAACGAATGAGCAAAAGTTAGGTAATAATAATTTCCCGCTACTTGGAAAATGATTTCTTTAAAAATTGGTTTTACATGTAAAATCAATTATTAAAAACTAAGTTTGAATCAAATCAATAATGAGTTAGATATTACCTGATAATGAGCTTTGGATTTGAAGTCTCGTTTACTACAGCAAGAAGTACCACTTCACTATTGTAATGAATGTTGTTTTATAAGGAAGACACCATCTTACCCTCGAGGTAGGAGGCACCACCTCTCTATCTTGTGCATGTTATAAAAAGAACTACTTTTTTGTGGAAGACACCATCTTGCCACTTTGATTAGTTAGTAGGACAGGAGGTGCCACCTTGCTGCCTAAAAGAATTTCGAAAAACACCATCCCACCGTTTATTGAAGTTGCAAAAGACACCATCTCGCTACCTTGATTGAGTGGTAGGAAAAAAAGCACCACTTCGCTACCTAAATGAATTCTGGGAGACACCATCTCACCATCTGTTAAAGTTATGGGAGACACCATCTCACTGATTTGTTGAAGTTGTAGAAGACACCATCTCGTTACTTGTTGAGGCAATAAGCATCACTTTGCTGCATTGATAGAGGAGCCCTTATAGAGAGGACACCATCTTGCTCCTAGGATAAGAGGTATTACTTCGCTATTTGCTCGAGTTGCTTGGTAGAATAAGAGGCACCACCTCACTCTTTGCACTTATTACGAGAGACACCATCTCGCCTTTTGTTAATTGCTTATGGATGATGAATTTGTGGGTAGCGCGTGGCTTTGCCCTCTTGCTTTGGAGAGTGAACAAAGTAAAATTGAACAAAGAAAACTTGGCCTCAAAAGTGGTATCTTAGGCTTGGGTTAGTGGGAATGAATGATTAATTTTGTGAATTTGGCCTAAAAGGCGGTGATTTGATTACCTAAGAGGTAGTGGACTATTTGAGTTGTGCTTGTGAGGTACTTCGTATCGAGGGACATTTTTTGTGCTGGCAAAAATGGGTCTCATAAAATCTTAGTTTGAATTCATTTTCTTAGACATCCTAATAACCTTTTCTCTATTATTAGGTAGGTCATGGTTTCATGCCCTAGGAGGAGTCCCTTTCATCGTGCACTAAAAATTCAAATTGTCATGACCCCACCCGTGGGCCCGTGACCGGCACTAGGGAATGGGTAGGCTTAAGGCCACCGAAACCCGTAGTAAGCCTGACACTCACTGATTTAAACAAATCTCATCTCAAATTAATATTATTAAAACCACAAATTATCTTAATAGTTACACTTTACAAAATTACTTCGGTCTACCAGAAAAACTAGGCGAGACCCGAAGCTCAGAAAATTTACAACTGATACATTTACTATTACTACTCACGGAGAATCTAAGATTTACCAATTTACATACCAAATCAAATACATCACCCGATGATGAAGGAGTCGGGTCAATAAGAGTCGCGGAGAACTAACAGTCACGAATCAAAATATAAATGGAGACCGTCACCGAGAGTGAGTTAAAGTCAAATAACCCTGGGGACTATTGCATTCTTCTCGGAAAACATAGATTATTCAAATCAAGATATCAAACCATACTATAATCATACCCTACTATTTCCTTCACATAAAATATTAATCATTCGAATCAAAATATCAACCATGCACGTAAATACAATCCATATTATAATCATACCATAATAAATAAATAAATGAATAAATAAAAATATATTTTTACTTTTACGGGACGAGTGGCTCAGTAGAACCCTAAACCCCAAAATCTAGTAGCCATTCGGCTCTCTTAATCCAATAAGACTGGCGCCCCGAGAGCAATGCTCGACCAGGGACCTTACCTCCAGTCTGGTCACTTAAGTATCCAAATAAGAAATCTAGTAGCCATTCGGCTCTCTTAATCCAATAAGATCGGGCGCCCCGAGAGCAATGCTCGACCGGGGACCTTACCTCCACCGGGTCACTTAAGTATCCAAATAAGCCGCCCCGAGAGCAATGCTCGACCAGGGACTTTACCTCCCAGAATTTACACAATCAGCCCTGCAGAGCCATGCTCGACCGTGGCAAACCCATGAAAATCTTATTACATGTCCATGATCATTACCGGTGTACACGGTCCCGATGTAACCCATCAGACGGCATGTTCTACAAGCCACGTTTTCCAAGACACAATCATCACATATAATAAATATCATTATCTGATGAACTCAACCAACACATATCGAAATAAAGATTAAAGATTTAAGGTAAAACAACGTGCAATTTGTGAGGGGAAAAATAATAACGTTTATCTTATTATAACATACTAATAATAATATTTATATTATTTCAAATATTAATAATCAAGTGAAATCATTTATCTTGCGATACTAATAATCATATTAAGCACAAATTCTAAATAGCATATTAAAATCAGACTAGCAATAGCGCAAAGATTAAATGACTTTAACTCACAGGATTGGGCGACCTATTAGCTCTGCTCCGGTGCCTCGGTTGGAGCGAGCCAAATGCATGATCGAGACGCCGATCGCCGGTTGACTCGCCCACCACGGAGTCCGATCGACGATCCGAACACACCATCGGACTCACAACGACGCGCTGATGACGATCCCCGCTTCCGATTTTCCGATCTGACACCCGATCATCCGGAGAAATTTGCGGACGATCTCGACCGTCGATTCGCAAACGAAGCCCGAACGCCACCAAACCGGTGCCATCGCGAAGCTTGAGCAGAGGAAAGTCTGGATACGCCCTCCGATCATCCATCCTCCCACGGAGCTTCACGGAAAAGCCCAAAACGCTACCGCCACTCTAAGTTTCACTTTGCCGGATCTTACAACTCCGGCCACCCCAAAGCGCCGCCACGCCGGAAGAGAGCCTCGCCGAGAGGAGCCGATCGCCACCCAACTCGCCGCCAACAACGGAACGGCTGAACACGCCTGAAGCCAAGGCTTTTGGCACAACAAGACACCGCCTGGCTTCGGCCGGCCCACGCCCGACGGCCGCCACCGACTGCGGCCCCTCACTCTCTCTTCCCCCACGACTCTCTCTCTCCCCCTTTCTTCTTCCCCGATTTCTTTCCCTTCAATATCGACATTTGACCCCTGAACTTTTTCTTATTACAATTGGGTCCCTCAACTTTCTTATTTACTTACAATTTCATCCTGCAGAATTCCAATTTGACCCCCAAACTTCTTTTTAGCCTTTCAATTAAGCCCCTAACTATTTAATTTGGGCCAAATCGGAATTATTGAAAATACACAATTACAAAAATACCCCTGACCGACATATTTATTTATGAAAATACCAAACTCACAAATTTCCATTAAACCCTCACAAAAATAAAATTATACTTTTAATCCTTATTCCAAAATAATCCTCCAATTAAATCCTATACACAATTAAATTAAATAATCAATTTCCAACTCAAAATTTAATACTACTAATCAATTAAAATACCAATTTTCTCAAAATTCTTTTATAAAAACATCCCTTACAATTTCTATCATAATTTTCCAATATATAATTTTATTTATATAAATATGCATTTGGGAAAATTTGAATAACCAAAATATAATCATTTCTCAAATAATTTACTTGTATAATTTCTTAAAATTTCAAATTAATTGCGTATAGAAAATAACTCATTTATTTGATTAATATTAAATTTTTCATTAAATCATTTCAAATTAAACCCAATAATAATGAAGCTAAAATTAACTTAAATAAAAACTCATTATTAAATATATAACAATTCCGGGTGTTACACAAATTTCCTCACAAAGGAGTGATAATCACCATCAATGCTGAAGGTGATAAGGTCGTCTCGGCTATTCAAGAAGCTTAAGCCCCAAAAGAATTTTAAGTTGATATCTTCTACAAGGACTTTATGGATCTTGAAGTAGCGAGTATGTTCAAGAAGATGAACTTTAAGCCTAAAATGGGACTGAAAAAGAATCAACAAAGGATTGTAGAGCTGTCGGACTTCAAGGGACAAAAGACTTGACATGACTTGGGATACAACAAGGATGAGGATGAGGGAAAACCAAAGGGTAAGACTCTAAAAGATGTTTTTGTCCAGGAGTACAAGCCATATTTTGGAGACCCCAAACTTGTTACTATAGCTGAGACTGAGGTGCCAGGGTTTGAGATTTTCAAGAATTTGATCATCGATAGGATGTTAGAGCTTAGCATCAAGGATGTCCAAAAGAAGGTCACAACCAAGGTTGAAGAGCTGAAGCTGGAAGAGTTTATCTACCTGTTAGAGAATCTAAGTCCGCAAAAGAAACTGATGTAATAACATCTGATTATTATGAGGATGATGATTATTTTGCTTCTAAGATCAATAATATGAACTATGATTTTGCTTACTTGTGTGATGGCTTTCCTAATGGTAGTGTGCATTTTAATAATCATAACATGTGCACGTTTGATATAAATCCCAAATTGATTCATTTAATTTAGGCACAAATAAAAAAGAGAAAATCAGTATTTTCTTGGTCATATGATGACATGCCAGGGTTAGACAGAAAAGTAGCAGAGCACCATATTCCGACTTATCCGCACATCAAGCCTATCAAGCAGAAGATAAGAAGGCTAAGATTGAAATTGCAAAGAAAATTCGAGAAAAGGTCATTAAACAGGTAAAAGCTAACTTTCTTGATGTAGTCGACTATCATGAATGGTTGGTGAACATTGTCCCGATCTTGAAAAAGGATGAAAAAGTATGGATGTGTGGATTATTGGGACCTGAATAAGGCTTGCCCTAAAGTGCAATGTGTTCATTTACTGATAGGTTCTTCGGATACAACTAGATCATGATGGCAGAAGTAGATAAGTTGAAGTCAACGTTTATAATTGAATGGGGAACATAATAATATAAGGTTATGCTTTTTAGACTAAAAAATGTGGGGGTAACTTATTAGAGAGCAGGCACTATCTTGTTTTATGACATGATTCGTAAGGAGGTGGAAGTATATGTGGATGATATGATGGTAAAAGTTGAAATAAGGGAAGGGCACTTCCAGGCTCTTGAAAGGTTTTTAGGACGAGTGGAAAAGTATAACCTAAAGGCTCAATCCAAAGAAGAGAGCAATCAGAGTAACATCAGAAAAACTGTTGAGGCATATAATGAGTCAGCGAGGCATAGAGATAGATCCGAACAAAGTAAAGGCTAGTCAGGAAATCTTAGCACCAAAGAAAAAGAAAAGAGGTTAGAGGGTTTCTAGGATGCCTATAATAAATCAATAGGTTTATCTGTAAGCTCAGATGGTTTATGATCCTTTCTTCAAGCTTTTAAGGAAACATCAAACTGTTGTGTGGGGTAACCATTTTTAGAAAGTCTTCGATATGATTAAAGAGTACTTGATGAAGGCATCGGTATTGAAGAGGCTTAAGGATGGTAAGCAATTGATTCTTTACTTGGCCTTAGAGGAAGAAGCTATAGGAGCAATTGTGGCATAGTGTGGGCCGAATAACGTAGAACATGTGGTCTATTATCTCAATAAAAGGTTGTTGCCCTATGAGTCGAAGTATAATCTCATAAAGAAGACTTGTTTAGCTATGATTCTTTACTTGGCCTTAGAGGAAGAAGCTATATGAGCAATTGTGGCATAGTGTGGGCCTAATAACGTAGAACATGTAGTCTATTATCTCAGTAAAAGTTTGCTGCCCTATGAGTCGAAGCATAATCTCATAGAGAAGACTTATTTGGCTATGATGTGGGCTACATGAAAATTAAGACATTATTTGCATTCTTGTAGGGTTCAAGCAATTTTAAAGATAGACCTGCTAAGGTATCTGTTTGAAGCTCCGTCTTTTACAAGAAAGCTGGCTAGATGGTTTGTACTCGACATCGAGTATGGCACAAAGAAGGTAGTCAAGAGAAGAGTTGTACCAGAATTCTCAGCTCAGAGTGTGATCGAGGGAGACAACCTTTAGGATCTAGAGTTTTCTGATGGAAATCTAAGGGCAATCGAGATTCAAGAATGGAATTACTTCGATAGAGCAGTAAATGCATGAGGTGTAGGGTTAGGAGTAGTTTTGATCACACTTCATTGAGAAATGCTGCCAATGGCCAAGCAATTGGACTTTAAGGTAACAAATAACATGGTGGAATATGAAGCATGTTTATATGGATTAGAAGCGGCCATAGTAGCGGGAGCGAAGCAGTTGATGGTCTACAAGAACTCCATATTAGTGATTCAACAAGCCATTAAAGAATGGGAAGTAAAAAAGGAAAGGTTAAAACCATACATTAGCTATCTTAAAAGTTTGGCTTGTAACTTTTCCAAGTGTTCATATGTACACTTGCCTCTAGATAAGAATCAGATGGCAGATGCGTTGGCTACCCTTTTATCTATACGGGACAACCCCACTCCGCTCTTGATGAAGCCCTTGGTAATCATAAAGTCTAGAGTCCTTTGCTATTATAGAGACTGAATAATAGAAGTCCATATGGGACCAGAACAAAAGCCTTTGTTTACGACTTATAGAGGTTTGTAGAAAATAAGGAAAATCTAGAAAAGGCGTCTGCAAGGGATAGGTATGCATTGCAAATCTAAGCTAGGAACTATATCAGCCACGATGGGGTGTTCTACAGAAGGATGGCTTTAGATGTTCAGCTCATATGTTTGACCAAAAAGGAAGCATAAGTGGTAATAGAAGAAATGCACAAAGGAGTGTGTAGGCCTCAATTGAATATCATAGTGTTAACCATGAAGATTATGCGTCAAGGTTACTACTAGTTAACAATTAAGAAGGATTGCATAGCTTTAGTAAGAAAGTGTCGCTAGTGCCAGTTGTACAGTGACCTGAGTCATTTACCTCTGACTAAACTATACAATCTGACGTCTCCTTGGCATTTTGTAGCTCGAGGAATTGATATGGTCAGAAAAATAAAACCTCATTCAAATGGTCATAAGTTCATAATTGTAGCAATCAACTATTTCTATAAATAGGCTGAGGTTGAGTCATTCACTAATGTGAGGCAAGGCAGAAGGTCAGATTTATAAAGAGGAAAGTAATATGTAAGTACCGCATCACTCATTAATAAAAGTGTCCCGTTGAATTATCCGGGTGGCCACTTCCACCTCCGCGTTAGTCTCTATGACTATTTAGCGTGTTCTTAATTAGGTTAAAAAGTCTTACAGTACTGTAGTCGCTAAAACGCTTGGGTGCGTACCCAAAACTGCCGCCCACATCATTTAGATTTTTTTATTTTTATTATTTATTTATTTATAAAATTATTTTAATTGATTAATATAAATATAAATTTCATTTGATACTGCAGTACATAAATACGTTTTTTAAATTTTATAATTATATTTCATATTCTTTTAATATTTTTTAATTTTCTAAAATATTGTAATCTAAACTATGTATCTCATGTATAATATGAATTCTATATTATACTGTGCTAATTAACTATAGATAAATAAAAATAAATTCAAAGATAATTTATTACAAACTATTAATGTTAGGTCTATTAGTTTTATGATCTTTATATTATTAGGCCACTTAATTTTAATAAATAGTTAAATAAAATATCAAATGACATTTATACTCATTAAATATATCAAAAATAAAATAAGTTAGCAAATTAAAGTGAGATCTACACCCCAGATGAGTAAAGCTAAAATGACCCATTTAACAAGTTAAAAGTTTATCTATTATCAAAATAAAACAATATCAGATCTATACACCAGGCACACACAGAATTAGCCTTTTTTTTTTAAGGTATAAATGCTATTAGGTGGTAAAAATGGAATTTATGATTGACAAAAAAAAAAAGGAATTTATGGAAAGTACCTGTAAAACAATCCGATGGGCATAGCAACAAATTTAAATGCGAGGCAGAGCCAAAGAAAAACAAAGTCCAAAAACATTTTCAGATGGCAACGGACCTCTCGTCTTCCTCCACACTACTCTTATCCAGAAACTGCAAAACTCCGCCGTTTTACCATACAACAAACTCTCTTTCCCTATCCAAAACTCACCATCTCTACGCTTCCCGAAACGCCGTCGTTTCTAGGCTTCGACTCCTTTGTCAGACTACAGGATCAACACAGTCCACACCAACAAGTGGTGTCTCCGACTTGCAATTCGCTGCTCAAGTTGGACAACATCGTCTTTCCAAGGTATGTATTTCTCATTTGCAAAATTCAATTGTTTTCATTCATTGTGTTGTGATTAAAAAAAGAAAATAAAAAAGTGCAGGTTCCTATCTCGAATATAAGGAATTTTTGCATAATAGCACATATTGATCATGGAAAATCAACTTTGGCTGATAAATTGCTTCAAGTTACTGGGACTGTCCAGCAGCGGGAGATGAAGGAGCAGTTTCTTGATAACATGGATTTAGAAAGAGAGAGAGGCATTACCATCAAATTACAGGTTTCTTTTCTTTTTTGTTTTAATTTTCTTAGAATATAAACTAGATTTAGTGATATTGCTCTTTGTGTTTTATAGTACATAGTGAATATATTTGTTTACATCAATATAACAACATTATAGTTCTGTGAGCAACTTGTTTACTTTTGATTATAAGTCAGTCAATAGGATTGCTCATGGCTTGATTAAAAAAGTTTGTGAAGTTACTTTTTATTTTTCTTTTCTCTGAAAGAAATTCTCGTTGAATTTACTGAAACTGAAGTGTCTTATTATTATTAGGTGTTCTATTTTCTAATTACAAATATTAGTATGTTTGTAATTAGTTTGGAAACTTGTCCCATTTAGAGTTTGCTTTTACAGTTTACCATCTTGTATTTAATATGTAATAAATTAATAATTTTATTAGTTAATAAATTTTCAAGAAACCCATTTCCATCCTCATTGAATAATTATAATTTTTTATGCAATAATTGATAAATTTGAAAAAATAATGTTGTAATTATTAATTATTAGAGAGAATTTTTTGGAAGAGAAATGCTAAATGTTTATATTTATTTCTCTAAGTATATGTTATTTTAATTCTTATGATTGGTGGTATATTTATAATTTAAAAGTTATCAAATATAAAGTAAGTTATATTTACACGTGTTACCAGATAAAGAAATAGAATGAAAATTATGTCCCTATAAAAAAGGTGCAGTTATTGTGACATTGTTTTAGAGCATGATTGTTTTTCCTGGCAACCACTTGTTGGATTGAAAACTAAGTTTTTAGCTTGTATTTTTATAGTAATTTATTGATTTTTTATTTTGTGGTCTACTTTGAGTACTTTAGTTTTTGTTCCTTACAAACTTAATAAATTTAATGCTTTTAATATTTAGTAATTTTTTAATCCACCAAGTATAGTTGACTTTCTTATATTTAATACTTAATAAAATAATAATATTCTATTATTAATAATTTTTGCAAAGCCAACTTAGGTCATGTTTAATACTAGTAATTCTATTATTCAATAATTAATAAATTTAGATAAAATTCTTTTCAATTTTTATAAAATATTTAGAAGAAAAATGGTAATTGTTTATTTATCATTTTCCTTAGTGTTTTTATTCTAATGCTTATGATTGGTATTAAATTTGTAATTTAAAAGTTATCAAATGCAAGGAATAGTTATTAAATACAAAGATTTTCTTTTACATATATGCCATCAAAAGAAAGAAGCGAAATGAAAATTATATTCTCTATTAAAAAAAAGTGCAGTCATCGTGGAATCTTTTGAATGTCTTTTTCATGGTAATTACTTGTTGGATTGAAAACTAAATATTCAACTTCTACTTTTATAATCAATTTTTTTTTTTTATATAGTAATTTATTGATTTTAAGTTTATGCATCTGATTTACTTTAAATACATTAGTCTTATACTATTTTATAATATTTTGATATTCGTACACTTAATAAATTAATACTTCTAATATTTAGTTTTTTTAACTTAATAAATATATTAATTATAAGTCTACTATATATTAATTATAAGAGAGTCAATTATATTTATTTCATTAAGTGTTGTCAACCAAACAAACCATGCTAAGCTATACTAAGTTTGGCTTGTTTAATTATGGATCCAAGCCTAAATAGCTAAACCCTAGCTTAGGTTAGCTCAGTTCAATTCATCTAGTTTATGTGAACGAACTAGAAAGTAAAATTGGTCATATGAACTTATGTGCTACATGGTCAAAGATTTTTAGGGAAAATTGCAGATTTGGTGTCTTAGCTTTCTGATTTTTTGTATTTTAGTGTTTAATTTTCTTTCTTAATCAAGTTCTAAACTTGAAAAAAATATATCAAAGGAGTGCTTTTGGCCGATTGTCCCTCATCAAAGTGCTGACTAGGCACGAACGGGCCTTGCATTTGCTTAAGTAGTGTCACGTCCTAAGATATATCAAAAGACTAAAATACTACTTTATTCTTTTTCCAAGTACATCTCTTTTAGGCAGTTTAACAAACACATAATAGACATCACTCAACAATACATCCAAAGCTCTTAATTATCAATATGTAAAAAAATAGAGAAAAAAAGGGGAATTATTAAATTAGTTCATGTTTTTCTTAGTTATCATGGAAACCGTAATATCTTCTGTTCTTGTTGCTCTAAAAATGGGTAGGAGAGCAATCTGATACTTTGTATATGGCTAAAAAATGCAATTCTTTTATCATTACGAAGTCATTTAGCACGAACCATGGACGAGAATAATAACAAATATATAAGCATCCGCTATGAAATTAACCAAAAATCAATTTTTTTCCGTTTAGAAGAGACTGGCCTCTTCTTATCTTGCCCACAATCGATCTGCCCAAAGTCTCATGGTACTTGTCTTAAACCCTTTTCCATCTGAAACCATATCAAAATTGGAAAGAGAAAGAAATAAAGAAAAGAAGAGTAGGCATAACAACTTTTGGCTTAAGCAACTACACTGACGCATTTTCCAGGAGTCATGCCACCACCATTTATGCATTCAAACAAATTGATCACAATGTATGAATAAAATGCATTGTTATTATTGATGCTAATTTAGACTTGGAGTGTTTCTTCAGTGATGTCTATTATTTGTTTGTTAAAATGCCGAAAAGATGGATTTTAGAGAAAAAGAATAAAGTGGGGATGTTTTAGTATTTCTACAGCTCTTATAACGTGGCAAATGCTGTGGTTATCTACTTAAGCAAATGTGGGCCCATTCGTGCGTAGTCATCACTCTGGGTGGGAAAAATCGGCTAGTAACACTCATTTGATAGGTTTTTATCAAGTTTCGATACTTGATTGAACATAAAAAGTTTTTAGACACTAAAATAGAAAAACTTAGAAAGTATATTTGTTATATCCAAGATTCTTATCAAATATTGAGCGTCTTTGTTTTTTGATTATTCTAATTGTTCCTTGTTTCGAGCAAATGTGACTAGTCTTGTTTTGATAAATGTGCAGGCAGCTAGGATGCGTTATGTTTACGAAAATAAACCATATTGCCTGAATTTGATTGATACACCTGGGCATGTAGACTTTTCCTATGAGGTATGTGAACGTGGCAGGTGGTTGTGTTTTTTCCATTAGTATTGCTATCCCTATGCTTGTATTCCACTACAAATATTAGTTAGTTTGTTTATTTATTTATTTTCTTGGTAATATATTAATCTAGGATCTGCTTGAACTGTCTTTTAATCTCTTAAATCATGCATTAGGGTGCTGCTATGATTATGAATGAATCAACTGATTTCAGGTTTTAAGAATTAGGTTCAAAACCTTCAATAATTAGCCATGAGATGGTGTTTCTAATGGAGAATATTGATTTCTGCTTATGATACCTCATTACTGATTTTATGTTCTATTCACTGATAGACGGCTTTTATGCTGGATGTTAAAGAAAAATTCATATAAAATTTCAAATAATATATAATCTATGCCATCATGGTGAATTGTTAATTATTAAGGTAAGGAGCTTTTTAAAATGAAGAAAGTTGCAAAGGATCTGAGCTAAGTTGAGCATTTGCTAGCCGAAGCTTGGTTTTTGTAGACAATGAGCTCTATTTGAGCTTAGGACTGGCTCCAAATGAGTAGAGCAATTCTGAGTTTGAGCAATCTCGGATATGATCCTTTTGTTAGTTTAGCATAAACAAGTGAATATGAAACCATTATGATTTCATTTTAGTTAGCCAAATTTTATATTTTGTAGAAGTAGTTCTGTACATATGAAGAAAAATCTAATTTCATTTTAGTTGAAATTCAAATTGAAGAGAAGAATTTCTGATACATATTATTCATCTATGACTTACATTTATATACACAAAATACAGTCCTTGTTTAGGAAGGAACCAATTATTGATTTCTAATCAAATGCTATAATCAATCTCCTATAATTACTCTATAAATTTATATTCCTATTTTACATACAACAGCTGTAACATTAGTAAATCAATCTTATATAAATTGTTCTATAGATTTTAAAATTTTGGATTCAAAATCAGTTCATTAGTATATTAAGTAAGAGTGAGCTCACAAGTCTGCAATTGAGTTGGCCTAAATGTCTAACTAAGCTGAAATTTACCTAGTTTAGGCTTAATTTGTTGAATGAGCCTTAAAGTGAGGTTGAGCTTTGTTCCTTAACTAATGAGCTAAACTGAGCTTTTATCTAGCTGAGCTGTGAGTTGCTAAGTTGGTTCCCTTCTTTGGGGAATATATCATCATATTTCTTCTAAATGTAGTTTCCTTCCTCTTCCAGAGGTAAAATATCTGGAGAGGGGAAATAAAGGGGATAGGTGATTCATTTGTATGCTTTGAGGAGCAACTAATAACTTTTAAGATGGCGTGGTGGCTTCTTATATGCTCTTCAAAGTCTTATAATCTGTTTGATTTCTAATCAGACCTGTCTTTCTTTTGCCCATCTATGTAGTATTGATAGCGATCATTGTTTCCTTTTCTAGAGTGCCAAAGCTAGAGAAAATGTCCTCTGATGTAGAGCACTAAATCTCATCCAAATTGTCCTTAGAGACCACAACCTTATATACAGAAATGAAGTACAAAATTTAGTAATAGGCCTGCCAAAATTTTATGTTGCTCTATCAGTTTTACACTACTAAAAGAAGCACAATAATTATGAAGAGATCCTTCTTTTCAATATTTTTAGTATTAGGATTTGGACTTGTACTATGCTTATTTGGAGTAGTTTACTACACTGGCTTGTTTACCTATTGAGTGGTGTATTTAAAATTTTATTAATTCGAATTGTGACTTTGTCGATCAATCTTGCTGATCCACTTTAAGATACTTTAGTAATATTGGGCAAGTATTATGGTCGTGGAAACAAGGAAAAAAAGAATAAGGAGAAAATAAGTTAAAAAACAAGGACATGCAGATATGTGTTTTACATTTTTCGCCTTTCTCTAGATTCGTCTTGGTGGAAAGATTGTTACTTTACTATATAATGGAACTGAATACAGTATTTGGATTCATAACTGAGGGAAAAAATATACCAGAAGCATATTTCCCAAACTCTTAACTATATGTGCAGCATGTCGGGGAAAATTATGTTTGCTAAAAGTAGTTATAGTCATGCTAGGTGCCAAAAAATCATTTTCTTCAGTAAGTTGACTTTCCATGCTTACAAATAGTAGTTCTTATTGACTAACAAAATTAGGCATTGGACAGGTACATTTATAAGCACATCTATCGTATTATTAAAGTATATATGTAACGGAATTATGGGCGCGTAAAACTCGAATGCATTTGAAACTTGAAAGAGAAAGAAGTCATGGTTTAAAAAGATAAACAGAAAAGCTAAAAGGGCAACAAAGGGACAAGAGGTAATAATTAGATGTTAAGAAAGGTTATAGTATGCCACCTATCAAAAATTTAATAATTTTTAAGGTTTGCATAACTTTGGCTTAACTGCTTGGCTTTCCGCTTTTTTGCAGGTTTCTCGTTCTTTAGCTGCTTGTGAGGGTGCCCTACTGGTCGTTGATGCTTCTCAGGTGATGTCTAATCTCTAATTTTCACGTGTTCAAAGTTGGTTTTTCATAGTCTAGTGCAATGTAATATTTGTGGATATGCTCATCATTTTACAGTTCTGACTAGATTTGGCTTCAAAGTTGTGTATAGAAAGCAAAACTTTAGTGTAATACTGTTGCTTACATGATATGAATTTATTGAGACATTTAACTGCTATTACCAATGGTGGGTTCTTATTGTTTTGTTATAGGGAGTGGAAGCGCAAACCCTGGCTAATGTTTATCTGGCCTTGGAAAACAATCTAGAAATTATTCCTGTGAGTCATCTTATCATGTCTTATGCGTGCATGCCTGCGTGTGGTGCATATATACTAGTTTTTCATGAATGTGCCTTGCACGTGACTCGTTCATTATATAAACTTGTTAAAAACCTGATATTGAAGGGAAATATTGATTCATGAATTAGAATTAAAAAAGTAATACTTGTTATAACTATAAGCTTAGTAAGAAAAATCAAAGTAGTAATAAAATAATTTATTTTCTCTTACAACTATGCTTGGCAAGATAAAATGATTATTTTATTATGCAATGGAATTTATTTCTTTTCTCTTTTTTTATTTTAAAAAATAAAAAAATTTATTTTATCATTTTTTTATTTATTTAAACTGTATATCTTAATTGGAATTAATATTGGATAATCCCTCCTTATCTTAATTATATAATGTATTTTTAAATAGTTTAATCTTAATATTTATTATATATTTACTTTTAAATAGTAAATGACTTGTTTCTTTGTTAATGCTTAGGGCCGCTTAAATATCTGCATATCTTTGCGCTGATATCATCCACATGACCTTTCAGAATTTAGAATTCTCTGTTCAGTTTGCTAGGTTGAGGCACATTTGTCATGCATGTAACATGCATTAAAGATAAGGGGACTGTAGATTACTGGAATACTGTCTAAATGAGTATTTTTGAGCTATTTGAATTCAGATTGCGAGATTCTAGACTTCAACATGACTTTAGTTGAGTTGAGGTCAGGCTCGGATAACTCACGCAAGGAGTCATGCCAGCTTCTAGTATCGTAATACTCAACTCAAATATCTTGCCATTTAATTGAATATCCTTTCTAATAATTTATGCATCTATTATGTTACATAGTATCGTTAAATTTATCATTTTACCCTATATATGTATATAACCAAAATGCTTGTTCAAGCTCCAACTTGAGTTTAGTCAAGCTTGTTTAAGCTTTTAATAAAGAGGAAATTTTACCATTTACCCATTTTTTAAAAATAATTACAAAAGTACCTAGTTTTTTTTTTTCAAAACTACCCCCTCATATTTTCAGAGGTACCCATTCTTCACCTTCTTCATCTTTCTTTTTTTTTTTTAAAAAAACATATTAGTTTTAGATACTTTATAGATACCTAACATATAATATATTTTAGTATATACCATCTGTTGTTGAACATTTAAGTTGAATTTTATTTTATTTTAAAATGTGTTTTAGATACCTAAAATATACTATTATTAGGCAAACGTATTCCATTTGGAAAGGTTGAGATACCTAATATATACTTAATATATACCAGATATATATATTTTTTCTTCAATATATACTAAACATATACTTTTTTTACCTTGTAGCAATTTATCTTATTTTTCAAATATGATATTCTCAACACATCTCAAAATCTTTAAATCAGAAAATTACCTTTTAGATTTATTTATTTATTCATCATTAATATCATAAAATCAAACAAAATGCAATAATATTTCACAAAAATTAATGTGTTTTAGATTCATTTTAGATTCATTAAAATTAATGAATTATCAATTTTAACCAATTCCATTAAGTTTACTAATTTGTACCTCAACCTTTCACATTTGTTTCGATTTTAAACATCAACTTCCGAATAGCAAAAGAATTACAAACCATTATGCATATATTGAATTATGAGTTTTTCATGCACGTGCATTGCACATGAATCTTAACATACTTCACTCGTTATTATTTATATTATTTAAATAAAATATTATTAAATTTAAATTTAATTAGTATTAAATATAATGTAAGCTATAAATTCTTAGAAGAAAACGTACACATTTAATGGAAATTATCAAATGCAAAACTATACTTAAAATACTCAAGCAAAATCATGATATTTTTTATATTTATTGTCAAAATTAATACCTCTGGAATTATAATAATTTGAATTGTATTGCTTTATCAATATTATTAGTTTAGAATTATGTTTATTTTTTTTGTTATTCTAATTATTATAATCAAATTGTATGTTAAATTATCAATGAATAAATAATTAAAGAATTTAACTCAATTTCATCGACATCATTATATTTTTCTAATTGCATATCTTTTTCCTCATTGTTGGCCTTTAAATTAAGACAATTTCAATTTGATCAATAAAGTTTTGTACTTGATATATATATATATATATATATATATATATATAGTTGTCTCTTATTAAATCTATTTATTTAATATGTAATATAATCTTGATATCGATAAAGAATTATTTCATGCAAATCTAAAATATTAATTATGGAAATATATTTTTATATGCATCATGGGGAGTTCATTAAAAAATTGTTGGTCCAAAGTAATATTGTTACATTTTAAGTATTACACATAACTCATTATATTTTAAACTTGTAAATTAAATTATTAAAATTGGATCTTTTTTAAAATTTGTAATTTATTATAAATTATTATTTAGTAATCATGACAAATTTCTTAATTAAGCCATAATCCTTATTCTCAAAATAATATATTTGGTTTCCATTGGCAAATAAGAGTTTGTTTTAATGTTATATTTTAATTTATTTAAATGAATTTAATTTTATATTTATTTTAATAATTTCTTATTCTAAGTTACACAAATATAACATGCATATTATAAAAATCTCAAATTTTAGAACTCATTACCTATTAAATTCATCAATAAACAATCTTTAAATTTGTCTACTTAGAAAAGTAATAATAAAAACTCGGCATTCTCTTCGTTTTTAAACAATTATCTTACACTAAATTAATATATTTTTATTCCTATTATGCTATTCTATTTGTTCTACGTCTACTTTTTTCCTTTTTTCTTTTTTCTTTGTTTTAGCTTAACTTATACGGTTTACATGAAACACTTTTTTACTTCTATTTATCTAAATGGTATTATTACTCTCTCTTTCATTTAATTATCTAAAATTGCTACGCCATGAATTTCTAGAAACCAAATTTACGAGAAAGATCAGATCAAATTAAAAAGATTTTAAAATTTGACCAAAGTGGAAAGCCAAGAAAATTTAAGGATTAATAAGATATTTAATGCTACTATTGATATAATCGGCCATTACATCTTTTTCTTTACCAATTAAGATTTTAATATTTTTAGTATAAAGGTTTTATAATTTTTTAGTGTCCTACATATATACAAACTTTGCCATTACACCCTTTTCTTTAATAATTAATAGTTTAATACTTTTAATATTGAGGTTTTATTAATTTTTTTTATATAAAATTTTTTACTTCCATCTATTTTTTTCCTATTAAATTATACTAAATTAGTAAAAGACTAAATTAACCAATATTAACGACACTAATTGTGAGGCCCTTTTAGTAAATTTATTTGTCTTTCCCCTCTTTGCACTTTTATATAGGTTATGATAGTTCATCCTTTTTTTTTTTGACTATTAGAAGATTTGGTTGAAAGGTGAACGTAAAAGTTGATAATATCAAAAGGATTGGCTGACACTGCACACAAAGATTTGGATTTGTTATATATTTTCATATATTTCTTTATTTATTTGATCCTTTAGCCTGAATTTTAATACAATTCCTAATGATAATCAAGTTCACTAGAGGTTCGAGCTCGATATTAAAATTAAAGCTCGATTGAGTTTCTGAGATCACTCAAATTCAAGCTTTAAACCATATTGGCTCAATTTGCGTTCAAATTGTAGAGAATTTTAAGTATTGTTAATTAACTGCACACAAGCCCATAGAAACTGAACATTTTGTTTAACAGGTCTTAAACAAAATAGATCTACCAGGATCCGAGCCAGATCGTGTTATTCAGGAGATTGAAGAGGTTGGTGCACAAACTGGAAGAACTCCATTTATTTAATGGGTGTGTAATCCATTTTTGTCTCTGTAATTTGGTAGCTGTTTTCAATTACTTAGGTCTTGATCTTTGCTGGTGCACTTATTCTGTTTGAGAAGACCTGCACACTCATTCTTACAGAGTGATAAAGGAAGAAACCAAAGTTTTCTGTAAATTTGAATTTTGACACATTGATACTTGATATTTCATGTTATTTCATGATAGTGCTTGTGTGATTTGACCAAGTAATTCTTTCTGTTTTAGGTTCTGATTAGGAAATATATGGGTGTCTGTTCCCAATAGTGTTTAAATACTGTCAAAAAATGATATAATTTTTGTTTGTAGGTTATTGGTTTAGATTGTAGCAATGCAATACGATGCTCTGCAAAGGTTAGTCCACGATTATCATCTTTTATGTCAATTTACATCCTACTTCTGAACATACTGGAAAATAATAATTACTTTGAAAGTAATATTCTCTGGCATTGTTTTTTTTCTTTTATTTTTTCCTTTAACAGGAGGGAATAGGTATAATTGATATTCTGAATGCAATTGTTGAACGAATTCCTTCACCTCGTAATACTGCTGAAATGCCGTTGAGGACTTTAATATTTGACAGGTACTTGTTTGCCTTAGTTGTTATCATGGACTTGTCAACATTAAGCTTTACATTTGTTATGATTACAGTAATCATCTAGGTCTGTATGCTATGTGTTCATGACTTTTTTTTGCATCTAATTTCCTCTTTGGTAGGCGTGTTGGAATCTCCATAGATATCATGTTTGTCGGTTTAAGTAATTTCCAAAGAACTAGGTTATTGCTTAGAAGTCATCTAATGTCAATCTCTGGCAATCAACTGTCTTAGTAAAATTGACAGCTATTTATCACTTATAACATCTTTGCTCTATGGAAGTTGATCTCCTTGACGATTCGAGAGGTTGTAATATAGATTATCATTCTATTTAAGAGCTCTTTCTTGAGCTGTAGATTAACCAATTTTTATTAATGAAAATAAAATTGAGTATCCAGAACTTATAAACCTACGTGTTTTCCTATTTTAGCAAGTCTTGAACCCTCTATAAGTTCAAAACCTTGAGATTAAATTCAAGGATAGGACAGCACTTTTCTTTGAAAATCTTTTCTTATTATTCCAGTGCATTCTTTTGGCCAATTCATAGCATTTCACCTTTTGCCACTGTAATTATTGGAGATGTGGACTTTCCTGTGTCTTTATTGGATTTTAAAATAACTTTGCAGTTACTATGATCCATATCGTGGAGTTATTGTGTATTTTCGGGTCCTAGATGGGAGTATAAAGAAAGGTGACAGAATTTATTTTATGGCCAGTAAAAAGGTGAAGTCCTCTTCTCATTTATCTGTCAATTCTTTAACCAACATATAAAGTTTAGTCCTCTCTACAGTCTGCGTATGTGCAACTGAACATGTATTCACATACTTGCTATGAGTTATTAATTCGTGTTTACATTATAACTTCTTTTTCTTTTGTTAAAAAAATAGTGATTTATTTGTTATATTACAGGACTACTTTGCTGATGAAATTGGAGTTCTGTCTCCCAATCAGATGCAAGTGGAAGAACTGTATGCGGGTGAAGTAAGGCAGCACTCTCCAACTATCTATTTATCAAAACTTCTGAAGTTTTTAGGACAAGAAGAAATATAATTGCTTCTGTTGTTTATTCCTACACCCATTAGTCTCTATTTATAGGGTTTCACACATCTCTAAAAAGAAAGAATCTCTACTGCCTAATTTACAGTAATATGCATGATTGGCTCCTACAATCAAGAGTCAATACTAATTAACTCCTAAAATTCAGCCCTAAAAACATGGGAACAACAGTCAACACTCCCCCTCAAGATGGTGTATGTATATCAGCCATACCCATCTTCCATACAAAAGAGTGAAACAATCCAGTACATAACCCCTTGGTAAATACATCAGCTAATTGATTTTTTGAATTTGTGTAGTTGATTCTGAGACTTTGATCTTCTAATTTTTCTTTGATGAAGAATCGATCAATCTCAACATGTTTTGTACGATCATGTTGTACTGGGTTATGAGCAATACTTATGGCTGCCTTATTATCACAATGTAACAACACACATTCTTCTTCTAGAAGATGTAGATCTTGCATTAACTTCTTAAGCCATAACAGTTCACATACTCCTTGCGCCATTGCTCTGTATTCTGCTTCAGCACTTGACCTAGCCACTACACTTTGTTTCTTGCTTCTCCAAGTGACCAAATTTCTACCCATGAAGGCACAATAACCAGAAGTGGATCTTCTGTCATTAGGAGAGCCCGCCCAATCAACATCAGAATATGCTTCAATTCGTAAATGACCATTATTCACAAATGGTATTCCTTTACCTGGACTAGACTTGAGATACCTTAAAATTCGAAAGACAGCATCAAGATGTATAGTTCGGGGACTATGCATAAATTGGCTGACTATACTTACCGCATAAGCAATGTTAGGCCGTGTATGAGAAAGGTAAATCAATCTCCCAACCAATCGTTGATATCGATCAATGTCAACTAATTCTCCGACATTTTCTTTCAGCCTATGATTAGCTTCAATGGGAGTGTCAACAGGTTTACAGCCTAGCATTCCTGTTTCCTTTAGCAAATCAAGGACATATTTTCTTTGGGAGATGAATATACCCTTTTCTGATCGAGTAGCTTCTATTCCAAGAAAATATCGTAATTTACCCAGATCTTTGATCTCAAACTCCGTGGCCAAATACTTCTTCAGCCTGCTCATTTCTTCTTGATTATCACCTGTTATCACTATATCATCAACATATACAATGAAAATAGTAATCCTCCCTTGGAGATATTTGATGAACATAGTATGATCTGCATGGCTTTGTTTGTAACCAAAAGCAATGATTGCTTTACTGAACCTATCAAACCAAGCTCGAGGGGACTGTTTCAGACCATATAAGGCTTTCTTTAATCTGCATACCTTCCCTTCAGTTTTTTGATTGGAAAAACTTGGAGGAATTTCCATATAGACTTCTTCTTCCAAGTTACCATGTAGGAAGGCATTTTTAACATCGAACTGCTGAAGATACCATCCAAGATTTGCAGCACAAGATAAGAGCACTCTTACTAAATTCATCTTGGCAACAGGTGCAAATGTTTCTTGGTAGTCAATGCCATAGGTTTGGGTGAAACCTTTTGCCACCAGTCGTGCCTTTAACCTTTCAATGGAGCTATCTGCCCTATGCTTCACTGTGAATACCCATTTACATCCTACTGGTTTTTTTCTGAATGGCATGTCGACAACCTCCCATGTTCCATTCTTTAATTAGGCTTTCATTTCTTCTACCATAGCATCTTTCCATTTAGGATCATTAACAGCTTCCTCACATCCTTGTGGTATAGAGATAGAATGCAAAGAAGACAAGAAGGCTCTATAGGAAGGAGACAAATCTTTATACGAAACAAAGTTAGAGATGGAATGTTGAGTACAAGATCTAACTCCTTTCCTGACAGCTATTGGAAGATCAAGGTCATTATCACATGAATTAAGAGGTGGAAGTTCATTAGACAAGTTAGAAGGAGGAGATAGATTACCTAAATCCACAGGAGTTGAGCCCGGGTTGGGTGATTGGCTATGAAGAGTAGTATCCTCCTTTTTTTTGCGTGAGTACCTTAATAGATCAAGTTTGTCCAATCTTTTCCTTGCCTGTTCAAGTATTTTTTCAGCATCAGTTTGAACATGATCTCCATCATAAGTATTATCATCACTTCCGTGCTCCCCCTGACCATTATACATAGGCAACTCAAGTATAGGTTGACCAAGAGAAATCACATCTTCTATATGGTGGATAAAAGGCTTCCGACTCCCGGAAGGCGACATCCATACTCATATACACCTTTCTAGACGAAGGGTGATAACATTTATATCCCTTTTGAGTAGGTGAATAGCCAATAAAAACACATTTTAAGGCTCTCGGATCTAGTTTTCCCCCATAGTTCTTATGCACAAGACAAACACATCCAAAAACCTTTGGAGAAATAATGTGAGAGTTGTTGCCCTGGATAAGTTCTATAGGACACCTAAAATTCAAGGTTCTTAATGGCATACGATTGATTAAATAAGCAGCTATAAGAATCGCATCACCTCAATAAGCCTTAGGAACATGCATGGTGAACATAAGAGCCCTAGCAACTTCTAAGAGATGCCTGTTCTTTCGTTCAGATACTCCATTTTGAGCAGCAGTATTAACACAACTAGTTTGGTGAATAATCCCATGAGTGTCTAAATAGCTATGGAAGGTTTTCTCCATATACTCTGTACCATTATCAGTTCGGAAAATTTTCACCTCAGCACTAAATTGTGTACTTCATTCTATGGAAAGACTGAAAGCAAGAAAAAACTTCATTTTTGGCACGCATCAAATACACCCATGTCATCCTACTGTGGCAATCAATAAATGTCACAAACCATTTATACCTAGATAAAGAAACTACTGGACTGGAGCCCCACACATCTGAATGAATCATCTCAAAAGGCACCAAACTTTTATTATTAGTTGAAGGATATGAAGTTCTAGTATGCTTAGCAAATTCACATGCATCACAAACTAAGGTCTTTAAATCACATTGCTTAAATAAATAGATGACGACACCTTTCTAAAACAGAAAATGAAGGGTGTCCTAGACGCCTATGCCATTGAATAATTTGATGAGGAGCTGATTCAGATTCACCTAGTAAAGCCTTAGAAATTGGTCCTTCATGTAACTGGTACAAGCCATTGTGTACTCTACCATAGCCAATCGTTTTCCCGGTGCTCAATTCCTGTATGACACAATGAGAAGGGAAAAATTCAATCTTACAGTTTAAATCTCTTGTAAGAGCACTAACAGATAACAAATTATGTGAGAAACCAGGAATATGCAAGGCAAGTGGTAGTTTAATAGATGAAGTACAACTTATAGAACCTTTCCCGATGATGGGAGACAAGGACCCATCCGCAATACGGACTCTTTCATGACCTGAATAAGAATTGTAAGTGAAGAATTTTTTACGAGAACTGGTCATATGATCTGATGCTCCAGAATCTAAAATCCATGATTCACTAGGAGTATCACAGGTATTAGTATGCTCAGCATATAAGGCTAGATGTGGTATACCTGAATGTGCAACGTAAGATTCCCGATGATGGGAGACAAGGACCCATCCGCAATACGGACTCTTTCATGACCTGAATAAGAATTGTAAGTGAAGAATTTTTTACGAGAACTGGTCATATGATCTGATGCTCCAGAATCTAAAATCCATGATTCACTAGGAGTATCACAGGTATTAGTATGCTCAGCATATAAGGCTAGATGTGGTATACCTGAATGTGCAACGTAAGATGAAGGAGTGGAAGTAGTGGCTGCAGTGGAAGAGGATTCAAACTTAGCTATAAGAAGTTTAAGAGTTTTCAATTCTTCATTGGAAAGTCCACCAGAAGGGTTGATTTCTCTTGGCAATTCAATGTCAAGAGTTTCGGAGACATGAGCTTGAGGTTGTGCACTACCGGATTTTTTTCCCACTCGACCACGTGGTGGGCGACCATGAAGTTTCCAGCATGTTTCTCTAGTATGCCTTAGTTTACCACAATAGTCGCACCTTCTACTGTCTTGTTCTACTTCCTTCAGAGAGTCAATTCTAGTTGAATCAGGTTTCATAGATGATGATTCAGCCATCATAACTGATCTTTCAGTTGAAATAGTTGGCAGCATAGCATTTCGTCGGCTCTCTTCTTGTTGCACATGGCTATATGCTTGTCGCAAGGAGGGAAAAGGGTCACGTCCAAGTACTTGAACTCTAATATGATCATACACATCATTTAATCCTGCCAGGAAGTCATACACACGTTCCTTTTCCATTATTTTATGGAACTTTGTTGCATCAGCTGTACAAGATGCTTGTAAATCCTGATAATAGTCACCTTGTTTGGTTTCATGAATTTTTTTCCGCAATTCATATACCTGGGCATCATTACCTGACTGGGAATAAGTTTGGGCAGCTGCATCCCAAATTTTCTGAGCTGTATCAAGGAGTAAATGGCCTCGAGCAATCTGTGGTTGCATTGAATTGAGCAACCATGACATGATGAGAGAGTTTTCTGAGTCCCATTTGCTGCATACAGGATTTGTTCCATCAGGTCTTCTTTTGTCATTATTGATGTAACTTTGCAATCCCCTAGCCTGAATAAATAGCAAGCATGATCGCGACCAAGCAAGATAATTCATTCCATCTAGTTTGACTGGACTGATTTGGAGAGAAGGGTTGTCATTCATAGTGGTTATCATGTTTCTACCACCATGCTCGGTGAGGGATTAGAAGATCCTTCCTTCTTTCCGTCAGGACATGTCTAAAAAACTGCTGGAATAAAAATTTGATTTGGTTGAAATATGCAGAGAGGCTAATACTAGGGTTAGCAATATGAGAGAGTCACCCTAAAGGGATCAAGCTCTGATACCATGAAGTTTTTAGGACAAGAAGAAATATAATTGCTTCTGTTGTTTATTCCTACACCCATTAATCTCTATTTATAGGGTTTCACACATCTCTAAAAAGAAAGAATCTCTACTGCCTAATTTACAGTAATATGCATGATTGGCTCCTACAATCAAGAGTCAATACTAATTAACTCCTAAAATTAAGCCCTAAAAACATGGGAACAACTGTCAACAACTTCTCTTTTCCCTTTTCTTTTCCCTCTTCTTTTTCTTTCTTTTTCTCTTTCCATTGTTCTTTTTTGGTGGCGAAAGGAACCTCTCTCATTTAGTTAATCGCTTACAAGCTCGGGTGTGTGTGCACACTTTCCGAGACTGCGCACTAACACGTATTGGAACTGAAATATATTTTCTTGTTGTGAAAGCAACAAAAGATTTAATTAGATAGAAGATAGGCCAGGAGTGAGAAACTTTCCTTAACTTTTCACTGACACTGTACAGTAAAAAGTTTGTAACAGGACTAGTGAACTCTGGCTTATTAACTTACAGATAAGTGGAAATCTGAATTGATGTATTGGTTAGTTAGATATACTTACTGCTGGATAAATCAAGGGCTTCTAGTCTTCCAGCCATTAGATTTTCTATGGAAAACTGGGATATTGTGTCTTGTTATGTAATGCAGATGAGAGTATTATGTGTCTAGCTTTTAGAGAATAAGGGAAAATCTCTCGTTAATTCTCAAAGAGGATGGATACATTTCTTTTTCAGCTTACCTTATTATTCATGGAGAAAGCCCTAAAACTTAGAGAACTAATCATAGCCTGAGAGTTAATCACATTCCTTGAATTATTCTAGTTCTATGTGTATATTATTAGGTGATAAAAAGTGATATAATTATCCTGAAGTAGCACGGCTGACTTACCTGTGAATAATCCTAGGTGCTGCTGTGGTTCCTATAGCCCTATATTCCTCCTGCAAAAATTTGATCTGATGGACATATTATTCTCAAGTTTAACTTAACTTTTCATGCTGTATACACTTTCCTACAATTTTAAAGTTTTAGAGAAGATACTGTAACAAGACCTTTCTATTCCTACAGATTGAGTTCAAAAATCTCATGCAAGAAGCAATTTGTTAATTGTTGGTTGCATTAAATTTGAGAATCTAGTTTATCAACCTAGAAATCACAACAAAATCAGCAACTGCCATGTTTTTCTCCTCCATAATGCTAGTGAAAAAGGAAAAATTAGCTGTCAAACTGCTTCTCTTTACCATATGTCATTTCTATCGGGCTACAATAACTTATTATTCTAGCAATTACAGCACTTATGGTGTGGAAACATAAGATGATTTGATTATTCCCTATTGATAGCTCGTTAACGTTGCGTTGCTGATATTCATGTGGCCTTATTTTGATTAGTATTCTTTTGGTATTAGAAAATAAATAAGTATGGAGCTATAAATAATTGTAAACCACGACTAAATTTATGAAAGCATTGGCTTATACATTTCTGTTGCTCTCAACTTTAGAAAAATTTCCCTCTCATCTTTGTGTTTCAGCTTGGGGGAATGTTTTCTTCTTCCTTTTTCCCTTAATGTTTTCTTTAAAGATCTCACAATCTCACAACACAATTATAGCTAATTTTTTTATCATACCTGTCTTTCAACTTTTGCCTTTCCTTACCTTGTAGTAGTAATCTGTCCAGGTAGGCTACCTCTCTGCTTCCATAAGATCAGTAGCAGATGCCCGGGTGGGTGATACTATTACTCACTACAATAGAAGGGCACAGAGCTCGTTACCTGGGTACAAGGAAGCCACTCCAATGGTGTTCTGCGGCTTGTTTCCAGTTGATGCAGACCAGTATTGAGATCTCTCTTCATCTGATTAATATTTTCCAAGTATGTTTGGCTGTTTTGTCCATAGTGATGTCATTGGAATTACTTATTTTAATCTTATCTGGTTGATAGGTTTCCTGAGGTACGTGATGCGTTGGAAAAACTACAGCTCAATGATGCTGCACTAAAGGTACATACATATAGTTTGAGGTTGCATACAGTGCAGTCTTAGATTGGCCAAAAAAAATAAAACAATTTAGGGCCCCCTTTCAGAAGCAATTGTTGGTCAATGTCCTTTTTGAATTGCAGCAGCCAAAATATTGAAAATATTAGATCTGGAGGGAGATTGCCTCACTTGTTTGATGCATAACTAATACAGTGAACTCAGGTTTCTTATCTAGTATTCCTCTTTTTTGTTTCCTCATGTAAGATTTTTGAGGGAGCTGTTGCTAAGAGCCCGTTTGGGACTACTTTGTCAGACCTGCTTTTCTCATTTTTTTCTTTGAGTTTTAAAAACTGCTTCTTGAAAGAAGCAGGTAAAGTAAAATACAATATCCAAAAGCAGTTTTGACAAGAGAAATTTATAAAACAATAAGAATTATCAATGTATTAAATCAAATTTGTTTTTTATGACTTGCTGGTTCAGCACCTACCAACAATCCCAAGCAGGCTCTAAGATTGAATAGTTTCCAGAATGCATATTGAAACTAACCAAATTCTAGGTTGTTGCTTTGATTAAAGGTCATGGTTGTAACTCCGTCAGTAATGCATGTACAGTTAGATTGTGGTCATGATTTAGTTAAAGTCATAGGATGCGTTTTAAGTCTTCATCTCTCTATTTAGAACAAAACAAGGAAACTATAATATACCAGGGGAACCTAGTTTTTCTCTGCACCTTTTTCTTTTTTCTCTTCTTTTCTTCCTTCTTTTATTAGTGCTTGCTGCTTCTACTTATCAGAGTCGTAAGCAGTTTTTGGATTTATTTCTGTACAATTTTTGACATTATCCAAAAAGAATTCTGTAATTGGTTTTGGAATCACTGAATGGAAGAATTGTATGTCCTTATTTGTGTGTTAACTTTGCAGTTCGAGCCTGAAACATCAAGTGCCATGGGTTTTGGCTTTAGGTGTGGGTTCCTAGGTCTTCTCCACATGGAAATTGTTCAGGTTTGATATTTTCAACATCCTTGCAAAACCTGTGAATGTTTTGAAAACCACAATTGCATCTGAATTCTGTGCTCCTGCAGGAAAGGCTTGAGAGGGAATACAATCTGAGCTTAATAACTACTGCTCCAAGTGTGGTATACAGGGTGAACTGTGTAGACGGTGATACTGTAATTCCACCTTATTCCCAATTCTATGTATTACTTGATTAATCCAAAAATCATAGATAGATTTGATGCTCAATATGAGTATGAGTTGGCTATAATTGGTACGAGTCAACATGTGTTGACCAAGAAATAAGTTTTCTGTGTTATACCTATCATATTCTTTTCTAAAACTCATTTATGCAGCATCAATATGAATGAGTAATAGTAAGAGTTCTACTTGAATTTCTAGTAACAAAAATATAGTAAAAATCACTATGATTAGTAGTGTGATATTATAATTATAATAATAGATCTAGGGATATAATAATAACCATTAGTAAATATCATTAAATAGCCCATCCTATCTCATATTTGTGCTTGTTTAGTACTAGGGAGAGCAATCTGTGGAATTTATGGTTTTAGTTTTTCGTAGTTTATACTTTTATGGTTTCTTTAAGCACCACAAATGAGAAGAAACAATATGGCATTACTTTGAAAATCAGGCACAAAACTTGGTAAGGAAGAAGCATTTGTTGGGTTGAACTTCACATAAGGAAAAGATTTAATCAAATGCTCTCCTAAAAACTATAATTGGCTTTACCTTGTGCTTTGACTTTTTGCTCCAATTTAACCCAGTTTCTATCCATTATCGAGTCAATATCTTCAGAAATATAGATAAGATAAATTAATCTTATGTTGGTTAGTGTTACAACATGTATATAGGATAGGTTGTATACCCTAAATAGGAGTCCTCCTTGTATAATATTCCTAACATGTTTAGGAGTCTTCCGACTTGTGATATATATGTGTTATTAGTGCGAATAAAGTATTCGATTTTATTTGCTCAGATCTGTGATTACATAGTATCAAAGTAGGGAATTAATCCTAGAAATCAAAATTGGGGATTTGAGAAAATACTCTTGGTTTAGCAATAGGGTGTGCTAGTTTCGTGTCATCCCTTTAGAGATTTAGTTTTTAGTCATCGCCTGCATCAGGAGGAGCAACGCCCCTCGATCATCTGATCTGGAAAGCCCGTGTGATAATCAAGTAGCTCTTCATATTACTTCGAACCCTGTATTTCATGAACGAACTAAGCATGTTGAAGTTGATTGTCATTTTGTTCGTGAGAAGATATAATAAGGATTGATTTCCATAGGATACGTGAAGACTGGAGAACAATTGGGAGATGCTCCAACTTGAGGGGGAGCATTACATCATGTATATAGGATAGGTTGTATACCCTAAATCGGAGTCTCCTTGTATAGTGTTCCTACCATGTTTAAGAGTCTTCCCGCTTGTGTATATATATTTGTTATTAGTGAAAATAAAGTATTCGATTTTATTTGCTCAGATCTGTGATTACAGTTAGTAATTGATGAGGCATGTCTTCCTGTAGATTGACTCAACATATAAATGGTGTCAACAACATTCTGTATAATATTCAATCTGTCCATGTATAATGATGTTTTGTCAACAGTTATGATAAACATGTTCTTATTTGTACCTTCCCCTTCATACTAATTGATGATTTAACTCTATATCTTTTTCGCATTACTTTTATTTCTTTGACCTTGTGTGGTTACAATTATTGGTCTGCTTGATTACATATTATGGTTCTAATCATCCAGTTCTCCATGTTATTTCTCATGGTGAAACCCTTGCTTACTACATGATTTCTTGAAGGTTGAGTGCTCAAATCCATCTTTGCTTCCTGAACCTGGAAAACGAAGATCAATTGAGGAGCCGCTTGTTAAGGTGTTTCTATTATTTTATTTGAATAAGATATTATCTAGCATGTATATATGCCTACGGGAATGTAATAACATCATACATAATGTTTGTATTTTCATTTTTTTCCTTTATATAATTTTGGATTGGTGTCAATAGATTGAAATGCTTACACCAAAAGATTATATTGGTCCACTTATGGAGCTGGCTCAAGATAGGAGAGGAGAGTTTAAAGAAATGAGATTTATAACAAATAGTAGAGCATCAATTACGTATGAATTACCGCTAGCTGAGGTAACATTTGACCTTCTTGTTGTAGGCCTCTTCTTGTCAAACAATACAAAATGCCGGTCAATGATTGGCTTTTTTTTTTTTTCCCTTTCTTTTTAATGATGTTATAATTTATTCTTCTCACTTAGTTTTCTGCATTTAATTATGCAGATGGTAGGTGATTTCTTTGATCAGCTGAAGTCCAGGAGTAAGGGATATGCCAGCATGGAGTACACTTTTATTGGGTAATGCACATTTTTTTGCTTACAGAGATTAGAAGGAACAAATTTATGTTCTGCTTGCATGGGAGTTTTTGCATGTTCTAGTAGGTTATGAATAACTTAGAACAGATAAAACAAATAGGAGAATATACAATGCTTCATGATGATCCATGTCAAACTGCCAACTACTTCAATTGCATAGAGAAGACAGAAGCTTTGTTGCATCTTTCTAAATGAGATGCAATAGAAAGAATGAATATTAGTAAGAGTTCTACTTGAATCATGGACCTATATTATTTCATGCAAAGGTTCTAATTGAATCATGGACCTTTTGGAAGAATATCACTTGTTAGAAAGTGGGGAAGCAATGGAAAGAATTCATTACAAAGGTCACAAAAATTCTTGTTGGAGTTTCGGGAGTTAAGATTGCATTGAAAACCTTTACTGGAAGATTTTGAAATTATAGATTCAGGTAAGCTAGGTTTAGATTTTAAATTACAGTATAGGGCTGCATGGAACGAGCTACTGAAAATCTGGGGCAGCAAGATAGTGGTTCAAATTATTATATCTGTGCACACACATATGCTTTTTCACTTTGTTTCTTTACACATGTTCAGGAAGTCATGTAATTGGACTTTGTAGTATTGCATATACTATAGGGAAAACAAAGTTTGTATTAGAGCAATAAAACCTTTATATTTTTAAGCACAAGTAAATAAGAAGAGCAGAAAAGTAAATGCTTTAAGTTTTCTTTTTCTTAATTTTCATTCTTGATTAAAACAATTCTCGAGTAATATATATATATATATATATATATATATGTATACGTATATATATTTATGACATGGGTAACTTGACAATTAAAGGAATCAATGCGTGATTTTTGTTTCTAAGAAACAAGTTAATACAAAATATTGAATTTTGTATTGGTAAATATCTAGGTATATTATTTTGGTTTCTAAAATTAGTATCTAGTTTCTTTATTATCATTATCATAAAACATATAATGTTGAGGGGTTAAAGTATTATATAACATAAATAGTTATTTACAGTTTATTCTATTTTATTTTTTTTTTAAGTTCAACTCAAACTTAATTGTATATGTCCATATGTATAGGAGGATACACTTATGTATGTGTAAAAATTTATGGTTATATACAATTTATAAACCATTTTTTTTTTTGTTTTTATTCAACGGCTCATTTTATTTTAGGTATGTTTAAAACCTATTGTTTTGTGATCTTTATATTATGTTTTTCATAGTCTCCAATTTAATAAAGTGTGCCCAACAAAACTGCTTCTCATAAGAGGTTTATCTTTCTCCATATCGCTTCAACACCTGAGTAACAAAGTAATGTGGGCGGGATGCGTTTGTACATGGATAAATTGTTTATGTCCATAAGTTCCTACAATTTGCTGGAGTGTCTTAGGAAATTTTGTTACTAAAATTTTGGAGTTTTCTATTTGTTGTTATTCTTATTTAAATTTGGGTCATAGAGATCCATATTCATTTTGATGCTTCTTAAGTATCTAACAGAATTTGGGTTGCAAGATAGTGTTTTTATCTCTGAAATATGAAAAGTAATGGGGTGGGATGAGTTTCTTCATTGATTAATTGTTCGTCTATAAGTTCCTACAATTTGTTAGAGTGTCTTAGGAAATTTTTCTCTAAAATTATAGAGTTTTCTGTTTGTTATTCTTATTTAGATTTGGAGCCATAGAGATTCATATTTATTTTGATGCTTCTTGAGTATCTACTAAAATTTGGGGTGAAAGATAGCGTTCTTTTATCTCTGAAATAGTGAAAGCGAGGTATTATTTTGCTTTACTATCTGTTTTGAGTTTCCATCTTAGCCTTTAGATAGTGTTAGAAGTTGTATCTGTTCCATATTACCTAGTTAGTGGATTGCTATGTTATATATATGTGGATTGGGTACCCTCTTCCTTTGCGCTAGCTTTTAGGAATGAGTTCTATCCAAGCCCGTCCGTCATAGTATCAGAGCCAGCCTTTTGTCAGCAATGATGGGTTTGGACTCGGTTCATTTGTATGTCACGCTAAACGATAATGGGTTTGGACTCGGCTCGTTTGTATGTCACGCTAAGCGTGAGGGAGGGTGTTAGAAGTTGTATTTATCTCACATCACTTAGTTAGTGGGCTGCTTTGTTATATATATGTGGATTAGGCACTCTCTTCCTCTGAGCTAGTTTATGGGAATCCGTTCTACCCAAGCCTGTTTGTCAAATAGATATCTTTTCTCCATATTTAGTTCAAGTAGTTGAATTATGAACTATCAATGAGATCTTTGTTTTCTTTATATATAAGATTTTCGCATTTTCACATACTTAGACGAATATAAAATAAAAAATAAAGAAGAGAATGTTAATAATGTTCAAAGAAATGATCACATTTTTTTATGGAAATAAAATCTAAGTGGAATATTTTATCTAACCAATAGCTTATTTATTTAGTAATAAGGAACTCTTTTTAAAAAATATAGATTAAATTAGTTATTTGATAAAAATTGATAAATGGACTTAGTTAGAACTCATTGCTAAAAGCTAGCATAGCGATATGGCACGAATACAACTTCTAACACCTTTACGCAAAGTATGACATGCAAATGGCTGGGTCTAAACCTATCATTGCAGGCAAAAATCTGGTTTTGATACCGTGATAAATGAACTTGGGTAGAACTCATTTCCAAAAGCTAGCTCGAAGGAAGATGTTACCTAATCCATATATATAACAAGCTAGTAACTTAGCGTTGTGGGACAAATACAATTCCTCGCCCTTAGCATGATATACAAATGGGTTGAGTTCTGACCCATCATTGTAGACAAAAATCTGGGTCTGATACCATAACAGGTGGACTTGAGTAGAACTTATTTCCAAAAACTAGTTCAAAGAAGATTGATCCCCATTATAAAAACAAATCAATGATTTATAACTTGTGAATAACTTATTAGTTTTACAAATACAAGTGGATCTCTATCTGTACATACACACACATACGAATTACTAAATGGGTTTAACTTAAAGTAGGTCTAAAGTGAAGTAATATAGTTTAGTTCAGTTTATTTCTGTAGGTAGATAATTGATTGCAATTTCGGAAAAAGTTGTGACTTTTATGTACTAATATGCCACTTATAACTGAGAAATTTCCAGTTTCTGTACAAGTATTATATTCTCTAACTTCATGAATGGTTATTCATCTGTCAAGAATGAAGATAATCATAATGTAACTAAAATGAGTAATTTGGATAGGAGAGTTCATGCATGCCATAATTAGATTTGTTTGGGCTCTTTCTTGCCAAGTCTTTTCACGTAAGCCTAAACATAATTGTAGAGTTTGATATATTTGCATTTTAGCATTTTGGAATGTTTCTTGTTAGGTGTAGGGGAAGAAGAGAATAAGAGGTAGTAGAAGTGAGAGAGTGGTGGGACCCAAATAAGATAAAGAAGAAAAACATAAAATAAAAAAGGCAAATTAAGTGTTTTTGCCCTGTGTAGGATCTAACTAAAACCTATTTAACAATTTTTTGTTAGAAGGAGAGCTTAAATACTCTGTATCTAAAAGTATGGGGTCATATTTGAGCTAAAAAATTTTAAGTTCTAATGTGACAAAACAGGTAAACGGTAGGGTCAAATTTGGACCTTTTCCTTTTTCTTTATGGTCTTGTAATTCCTCCATTTTGGTCCAAATTAGATCTTACACGCTTCTAACCATTTGAAAGGGATAAAACTTGAAAGAAATGATGAGAATGGATTTTTGAAGGGTAGTTTGAGTTGTAAAGGGACACAATAGTGTTTAGCTTTTATATTTCAGTTCTGTTTTCATTTTATTTTTATTTTTTCTCTTTATCTCATGCTATTAACTGATAAAAGGGAGTTCTTTTTTTTCTTTCTAACATTTTATGCACGAATATGTTCTCCACATGACCTGGTGTAACTTAAAGAATAGTTTCTCTATGGCCACGTAGAAGTGAAGTGCTATTATTTTTGCCACTGTCATTTTCATGGCTATTGTTAATGTGGGATTCTGGAAAATGAATTCATACCTTAAACATTGTAAATTTTACATTATGTTTATCTTGCTTTCATGACATCAACTTCTCAAGCTTTCCAATGGTGTCTCCATATTGCAATGAGGGCACTATACATACATTTTCATTTTGATGGGCAGATATAAGGAAAGTGATTTAATAAAGCTTGAAATTCAGATAAATGGCGATCCGGTGGAACCATTGGCTACTATTGTGCACAAGGATAAGGTAAACTGAGTCATTTAAATTAACTGTGTACAAATTAGAAGAGCAGCAAATGCATAATGTGGCTATATGAATCTATTTTATCAGAAGCTCAGTAAACTGAAGAAACTTTCTCAAAAGACATGTAAAAGTAGAATTTTTTATTTGTATTTTCTTAACTAGTTTGCACTTTGTAGAACCTTTACAGGCAAATTTTCAGCTCTCATTTTGGTTTGCATATATTCACATAAAGGATATGTTGCATGATATAAATTCTTGGAATTGTTAAGAGTATTTGATATTAAATGATTTCCACAGGCATATCCTGTGGGGAGGGCTTTGACTCAAAAATTGAAAGAGCTTATACCACGACAAATGTTTAAAGTGCCCATCCAAGTAAGTTTTAGTTCTTTTAGCTGCTAATGTTACTGTGCTGCTAGTTACTTTAAGATCCCTGTTTGATCTGCCGAAACTTTTCCTCTCCTATGAAGAAATTCTGCTTGAAATCTTGTTATCAAATTCCATTAGGACAGTTGATTAAACTAAAGACCGTCAACTGGTCAAAGCCTCGTATTCTTAACATGTTGGCTTTTTAATTGCTCAGCTCTGTCAATTTTGACTTGATTGCGTAACCAGTAGAACTTTTGCCTTCAGATTATGTTATGGCAGTCAACTTGGTGGGATCTGCAAGATTGTAACTTTATGCTTCTATTCATTTATAAATTATGGACAAATTGAATTGTTAGGTCATATGTTTCCACCCCAGTTGTGTCCTAAAAATGGTGTATTTGCTTTTTGTCACTGACACATGAAAGCTGCTGTTTACTTCTTGAAGTAGAAAATTGTACTGTATCCATTTTAGTTCTTGTAGCATTTATGCCGTTTTTATTTGTTTCTGTGATGATAATTTCTCTATCCTGTTAATAATGCAGTAATTTGCAATCTTTTACGTCGATGTGAGATGTATGCATGATTTGAATTATGATTCAATAGCTTCTTTGACTTTCGCTTCATAATATTCTAAGCATCCACAATATTGTGGTTTAGAGATATCGAAGTCTGTACTAACAATATCTCTAATCTGTTACAGGCATGCATAGGTTCAAAAGTTATTGCCAGTGAAGCCTTACCAGCAATTAGGAAGGATGTCTTGGCTAAATGCTATGGTAAGATATCTATAACTCAATGGTAACATTCTGTAAGTTCAGTAATTCTCTCAAGGAGAATATTGTAGCTGTTTGATGATTATTTACTTGTTTCCATGTTCTGTATTTGTATTTCATTTTCATGGGAGGCTCATCCTCTCTTGCTCTCTCTCCCCTTGTTTTATTTTTTTGGGTTCTTCTTCCAGGTTATTTATTTATTTATTTCTTTGAATTTGTTATTTTTATTGAAGCTAGGATAAGGCATAAGCTAAACTATCCGTCTTAATAGTTTATACATGAACATTATTTTTCCTATTTCGTAGGAGGGGACATTTCAAGGAAGAAGAAATTGCTCAAGAAACAGGTATGCTAGTTTCTAAGATATCAAATATAGGATCTCTTGGTGAAATATGAAGAGATCATTGACCCCTTCTTGTTCAGAACTGCGGTGGACAAAAAGTGCAATTTAAAAATTTCTTGTTTTCTTTCAAGTGTTGAAAAAAAAAAGCAGGTGAATTGATGTTTTTTTCAAAAGTATATTTGATGAAAGCATTTAAAAAAAAAATCAATCTATTAAAATAAACCTGCTTTATAACAGCCAACAAAAATTCAAACAGGCCTATGCAGCAAAGTTTGCAAATACCGGTCAGCATTGCAAATTTTGTTAAGAGGTCCATGTTTAATTTATTTAAGATGTGACATATGTTTCTTAGTTCACTGCCTGTTGCCTGTTATACTCGACCTGGAAACTTGACAGTCTGTGGAAATAGGGGCCAAATTGATTATATGAAGAAAGAAAGGAAACCAATGAATCAGTTATAAATCAAGCTGGGTATCACCTGTGCCTGTCAGCATCTCATCTCTTTAGTTATCATTGTAGCATGGCAGCAGCACTGAAGACGGGACCAATATGCATATAAATGGTTATATAATTGGAACAGATATTCCCTTGTTTTCATGCCATTTTCTCTCAGTTGCTACTGATTGTCAATTTTATTATATCCTTCTTGAATCAAATTTTTAATGACATATATCGAGTAGATTTAAGATACTTGTTACATGAATTGCGGATTTGCATGAACTTATTTTCATGTTTTCATGTCTTTCCTTTATCAGGCTGAAGGGAAGAAAAGAATGAAGGCAATAGGTAAGGTAGATGTACCTCAAGAAGCTTTCATGGCCGTGTTGAAACTTGAAAAGAAGGTACTATGATAATTATAACTCCCCGGCTTGCTTGTAATATGCTTCCAGTTAATGCAATTTGATATTTGGACGGAAAAGAAAGTGTGCCATTTTTATGTCTTATCTCTTCTGTTTATCCTTTGTGCTAGCCATGGTCCTACAAATATAAGATGTCAGTAAACTGCTCAAGAATTAAAAAAAAAAAAAATCCTTATACCTTTTTTTCTTTTGAGATAAAATCTTTAAACCCTCTTGAAGCTGCTGCTAAAGATTTGTACGCTATTGCTAACGATACTCTATTTCAATCTCTAACAGGTTCTGTTTTTCTCCTCTATTTAAAACACTAGTTTTTCTCCAACGATATTGTCCACGTAATAAAAAATTAAATAATTACTAAATTTAAAATAAAAATAAACATTTTGTGTAATAAATTAATATAATATTTAATTATCAAATTTTTATTTAAATTTCAGACTACTTTTTATAAAAATAGACTAAATTTAACTGTGTAGTTTAATTTTTTTATCATAAAAGATTTTGTATTTTTTTTTTTGTGATACTTTAGTACTTTGAGAGCTTAAAAGTTGGTATTTTGCTTTCAGATTTATTAATATTGTTAAAAAAATTAGTTCATTTATTTGGTATCAATTACTTGTGATTCCATCACTATTTTACTCTTTACTAACTCAGATTTCATATAATATTGGTCATTAATTTTTATAAAATTTAAAGAAAGAGATGTTCAATTTCTTTTTCTAATTCTAACGAGAAGACTGTTTTTGTAGCAAATTTACTTTATTTTGAACTCAATTGTCAAAATGTTTTACAGAATTTGAATGTAAATTATTTTATAATATAATTTTCAAGGTACAAAAATATAAAAAAAAAAAGCACAAGATTCTTTTGTGTTAAAAGTTAAACATTTTATACTTTCTCTTGTATAAAATGTATTGATGTGCTCTTAGTTTAAATCCATTTAGTTTGCATCCAATTATAATTCTAATTCACCTAATTTTATATTTGTTATTTTAATTAAATTGCTACATTTAAATAAAAATATAAAATAACTACTTTTATTATATTTAAACAATAATTAATGTTTTTTAAAACTTTTCTCTTAATTTTTGATAATAATTTTAAGTGGTATAAATAAATGGAGAAACTGAAGCAATAATTCATTTTTATAAAAATAATTTTAAGTCAAAATGTGATTAGTTCAAGTATGCACCATAAATATAGAATGCATATACATATATATATATATATATATATATATATAAATTTTTATTTTGTAGATATTTAGAGTTAGACTTAATTATATTAAATAATTGAAAATCTCAATAAGATTGAACTTTTAGAATTAGACTTAATATTTTAGAAAATAAAACAACTGCTAAGTTTAAAATAAAAATAAATATTTTTAGTGTGACTTGATAAAATATTTTTAAATAATAAAATATTTGTTTAATTTTTGCTTTCTTTTTTATAAAATAAATTGATGTTAAATTTGATTTTAACCTATACCAATATTTTTTATTATATAATAACTATTATTTATCTATTCATATATGATAAAATCTATTAAGATAAAAAGAATAGTTAATAAAAATGATAATTATTAGGTGATTATTATTCTCTCCAGTAGATACAAAATACACCTTTTATTTTAGTTTTATTTTTCTATAATTCCTTAATAAGTTATTAATTATTATTATCTAAAGTTAATTACTACATATGAAAAGAGCAAAAGTAAATTAAATTTAATCTTCAATATATGCATTTATCTTAAAATATGACTTTCAAATGATGTTCAAATTCTTTTCTAAATTTTAATATTTTTAAGTTAATTGTTTAGTGTAATATTTTTATTTATAATATTTTAGTGGCTTATTTTTATACAGACTTTATTTCTACATTATTACTATTTATTGTCTTTCTTATTAAATCATATTTAATTAATAAATAATAACACTAATTATCAAACTCTTTTAATAAATTTACATGTCTCATCCCTTTATTTTTATAATTATGATATTATAGTTTATAAATTTGAATATTTCTTTTTTTCTTTTTAGAGAAAGTTATCCACTGTCATTGATTTTTGCTAGAATAGCTGTTTCAAAATACTAGCACGATACTCATGCGTTGCTACTGGTTATTATTTTATAGTTGCATTAGTAATTTGTTTGTGGTAATATAAAATTATTTATAATTTTTATTTAAATTTTTAGTAATTATAAATATTGTATTTAGTTATAATTTTATTTTAATAAATATTTAAAATAACTTCAGAATTTAACGATTATAAAAAATAAAAAATATATAGTAAATTAGTCGTATTATATAATCACTAATTTTTTAATTATATTTAGCTACTATTTTATTTTAATAAATATTTAATAATATCATTTTATTTGATTAGTATTTAATATTATAATATAGTTAATGCTATCACTTTATTTGATTAATATTTAATATTGTAATAAGTTATTATATAACTACATCAAAGTTACATATATACTTTTTATATGATAGATGATGCAATAGTTTTCTAGTATGTAAAAAAATATAATAAAATTTAGATTACAAATCGCTTCTTTTAACACATTAATTTATCTTTATAAAAACTATATAAATTTATATTACAATAAACAAAAACTTTAATAAAATTATTGAAATATTTATTTATGTAAAATTAAATATTTGTTAAGTGAAAATATAAAAAGATTACAAGTTAAATCTTATAAAATAAAAAAAGATATAGTTTACATATAATTTTCTTCTTAAAATATGTTCTCTTTGTTAGAGGATAGCATTTATAATTATCAACAATGCAATTTTGTTATTTGCTTTTCATTCTTTTATTAACTTATGTATAATTTTGTATCACAAAATTAAAATATTGATGATATAATACCTACATATGTAAATTGAAATAAATGAAAACTCGTCATTTGGACTTGTTAAATTGATGGTTGCCATGTTATGACTTTGAGGAGTTCTTTTAAATGAGAATTTGAATGTTAATTTCAAAATAGTAAAATTAAATTCAGGTAAGGTCACGTTTAATTGAGGAGAAATCTACACAAATATCTAAAACCTAATCTAAATAATGTTTATACCACCATATCCAGAATCTAACAAAAATACACTTTAATAGTGATAAACTTATTTTTATACAAATCTTCAAAACATTTATGCTTTAAGTTGAAGACATTTGATTCAAAAGTCAAAAAATTGAATTGCAATGCCAAATTTGAAGAAAAATGCAAAAAATTAATTAGAAATCTCATCAACAATCAAGAATATATAATAACAAAATGAAAGAAGAGGAACTTCTTCAAGATACATTCATCAATATTTTTTAATTGAATCTAATTTCATACATCTATCTTTGTTATTGTTTGCTCTTATGAACTAAGTGGGGGGGGGGGGGGGGGGGAGGGGGGTTGGTGGGTAGGGGTGTTGAATTGGTGAATATGAAAATGGTTGTCAATTAAAACTTGATGGAAAGAAGGTAAGAATAGAAAAAAAATGTGCAACACACAATTTATAGTAGTTCGGATATTAACAAATTCTACATCAATTCTTCAATCTCCAATTGGATATACCACTATACTCTAATCCAATTTTATAATAGAATTTTTTCAAGCTCACTCCAACTTAGTGTTGAGGGCTTATACCAAAATCTTTTACACTTGTGCTTTATGGCTTGCACACAACTTTTACAAGAGTTTTACTTAGGCTAATTTTCAAATCCAATCGCAAGTGTTTAGGCTAATACTCAAACCCTCACAAGAGTATTCAAGCTCCTACAACAACCTTTTCAAGGTTAAATGATATTTATTTAAAGTTAAAAAATTAAATTTGAATATTTATCAACTTGTTTTTGAAAAAATCTAAGATTATCAGTTCTCTTAGGATTTTCTTTCAAACTCTACCTCTATAAATAAATAAATAAAGTGCCTCGAATTTTGGAGGAGAAGATCAAGAGAGGACAGAAGCTAATATTGATTGGAGAGAAAAGAAAGAGAAAAACTACAGTTCATCATTAGGGAGAGGGTTTAGGTTACTCAGAAAAAAGGCTACTAAAGAAAGAGCTATTTTTGGAAACCTTTTTCTAATCGACAAAGCTTTTTTAACACCAGATCCAACACTGAATTCCTAACCAGTTTTTGATTCAACTGCATCTTCATCACCTGAGACTCGCAGAATCATCAACTATGGTGACAACTTGAGGGTTCCTTCAAATATGCATCCATCATCATCCTTAGTTTTTTATGCTCTTTTTAGAAATATGATTAGAGCTACATTTATTGCTTTATTTTATAATTAATATGATTAGATTAGGATTTCTTATGAATCTGCATGTTATTAATTTATTGAATTTTTAAATATAATAATAAGAACATTAGGGTTTAGAATTTGATTATATTGCAAATTTGAGTTTCGAATTTGACTAGTACATGCATAGGATTACATAATTAGATTTCTATTTTCATGATGATTTTATAATTAAATTAGTTTATTATGATTATATGATTAAAAGTCATCCTTATTTAATGTATATTCAGTTTTAGGGTTTCTTGCTTAAATTAATTATTATTTGCTATTTTATTTTTATTCTATTTCTTTCATATCAATTTTTATCCTCTGTGCATGTTAAAATAAGCTCTGGAAGACGCAAGGACTACATTGAAAGTCGAGAAAGTCAGCCTGAATACCTAGAGTTGATTGGCTCTATGTCTAATGTCGATCGGCTCTACAATTTTTTTCCTAATTTTTGGCTTTTTGTCGAGTTCTGATGTATTTTCATCAGTTTTGGGTATTGTATTATACTTTAGCGTTCTTTTCTTTGTAATTTTAGTTGTAGGCCAGGTTGTAACGGTTAGGTTTATATTTCTGCTCTTTATTTTTATTTATTTCATGGCTTAATGTATAATAAATAACTGTAATTCAATTACCTAATTAAAAGTGGACATATAGACTTAGGGCTAAAATTGGACTAAAGCAAAAGCCCAATGAGTCCTTTTTTGACTTCTTGACTAAATGGAAGAACAAAGCAGTTTTAATGAACTATAAGCCTTCTTAAAAGGATCAAGTTTAGATGATAGTTTGAAATATTCTCCCTCTTGGGTGGAAAAGCTGCAAATGATGAATCCTAAGACCTTCGTAGGCTTGTATGACGATGGCTTATAAGTAGAAGAAATTGAAAATGCTAAAGGTGATTAGAGCATGGAAAACTTTGAAGCTACAGAGATTGAAAAGCTACCATCTCAAGATGATGAAGCTTCATAAGATTCAGCTCTTGATTTGTTTTAGGATTAATGAAATAACTATGATTTTTGCTTATTTGATATTTTTTAATGGTATTTTGCATTATAATGATTATACATGAGTATGTCTGACACTAATTCTATTGGAATTCATTTATTTAATTTGGGCATAAAAATAAGTCTAGGTATATTTCTACTACACATAATATAACTCTTGAAGAGAGAAAAAGTGAGAAAAGAAAAAGAAAAAGGAGATAGTATTTACAATATGATTGAATTCAAGGTAGTAAAATTATTCAAAACACTAGGGGCAAAGCAAGAAAGCTGAGTTCATCCCTTATAATAACCTTAAAGCAAGGACCCCCAAAGATTAAAAGAGATTAAAGATTAGTGCTCTAATTATGAAAAAGGCAAGATTTACTGTATTTGATAACAAAATAAAATTTAGATCGAGTTAGAAACTTCTATATAAAAAAGCAAAATTATGCTCGAAGATGCTCAAATCTCGAGGGCAATAAGTACACAAGTCAATCTGGATTATTTTAGATGTTATATTTGAAGCAAAAAAAAAACAAATAGAAAAATAAGAAGAACAAAAAAAGAAAAAGAAATTTCCTGCGGATTAGAAAACCTTCCTAAGGTAGTCAAGCAATTTAAGGAAAAGGTGAGAAGAAAAAATAGTTGACTAGAAAAACCGAAAGAGCTAGTTGATCACAAGGGTAGTATTACGTGAAGTAGAAACTGTATTCGTTTGTGCCCAGATTAAATGAATAAAATTTGATTATAATTTTTGTCAAAATTGCACATCGATTTTCATTGCGTGCGCACTATTAGAAGGAGAAAAAAAGAAGAAGCATAATCTATAAGATCTAATGCAAGCATGATCATTTCTGTGTAGCACTCAAGTCTCCATTAGTTGACATCATACCCAATCAGCAAGCCACAACCTCTCAATCTCTTCCAAAAATCATACCTCCATGGAAAACCTTCAAAGTCAGGTGGGTATTCTAGAATAAGCTATTGAGGACAGAGCCTGGATAGGGTATAGGAAATAGACTCTTCAAGTCTTAGAAAAAGAACACATGCCACTTATATTCGAAGAGTGATATGTCAGATCTTCCACCAAGGGCGAATCCACCAGATAAGGGTGTCTGACAGGCCCTTCATCTAGTCAACTCAATCCTCACCACTGAAGTCAGCTCCTGGCTTGATAGTAATGTGAGTTCGCAAATGTTTTGGCTCATACTTGGTAATGTCTCTTGGAACTACCATCAGTTGGAGCTTCTCGAGCAACCAAATCTTTAAAAAGAGAAAATAAAGAAAAGTATAAGAAAAGGATAAGCTAAGTTGAAAACCCAAAAAGGCAGCTTAGGCAAAAGTTAAGACATTAGTCTACTAAGTTGAAAACTTGAAAAGGCGACTTAGGCAAAGGTCAAGGTGTAAAAGTAAGAAAATAAAAGAGATTTGGTTGCTATCTGCATGAGATTGTCGTGAAGCCAATTGTCATTGCACAAGTATCAGTACAGCCCTAAAGCAAAATGTTTCAGTCCTCGCATGCTTAAGTTATCTCTAGATCTGCACTTTCTGTCATCACCATGACTTTTAGATTTTTGATATGCATCATCGCCTTCATCATTTTCTATCAACCATTTGGCTCCATGCCCTATAACCGAAGAGTAGACAACCTACTTGTCAAAGCGTTAATCTTTTCCCGATGAGCATCTGAATGCCTCTATTCAAATTAAAGGATGATTTTTAGAAATGCATTACATGTCATACATAATATGCATATCACATACCTTCATTACTTTTGCTTAATGAGATCTGTATGTATACTTGTATACATATCATTAACCTATAATAGGAAAGCAAAAAGAAGTTTAAAATGAAATAAAGTGCTTGAACTACACTTAAGTTTACCTTCCAAAGCAGAAGATGCATCAGTTTACTTCTCTAAGTAAAAGTTTATCAGCTTACTTTTTGAAGTAGAGATTATCAAGCTTACTTTAAAAAGTTGAAGATCATCAATTTATATCCCGAAGCGGAATAATCATCGTCTCAGAGTAGAATACAATAAGTGGAAGATCATCAATCTACTTTCCAAGGCGAAAGCTCACTAGCCTATTTTCCGAAAGTAGAGAATCAGTTTAAGTTCTAAAGAATTGATACACATGCTGAAGTGGAAGTTATCCAAAAGAGTAAGTACATACCAAATCACAACCCGAAGCATAAATTATAACATAATTGCATCCCAAAGCAGAAAGTAATAAAGAAGCTAGAGGGAAGTCTCTGCAAATACAAATCAAACGGGCATAGTTCTTAAATCAGACGAGCGTGGTTTCCAAATCAGATGGACATGGTTCCCAAATCATCGAGCGAGGCTCCCAAATCAGACGGGCGTGGTTCCCAAATTAGACGGGCGTGGTTCCTAAATCATCAGGTGTGATTCCTAAAATCAATAGGTGTGATTTCCAAATCATTAGGTGTGGCTCCCAAATCAGACGGGTGTAGTTTCTAAATTAGACGGATGTGGTTCCCAAATCAGACGAGTGTGGTTCCCAAATCATCAAGCGTGGTTCCCAAATCAATGAGCGTGGTTCACAAATCAACGTGCGTGGTCCTTAAATCAACGAACATTGTTCCCAAATCAACAACGTGGTCCCTAAAACATCGAGCGTGGTTCCCAAATCATTGGGTATGGTTCCCAAATTAATAGACATGGTCCCTAAATCAGCAGGCGAAGTCCTCAAATATTCAAGCAGGCAAAGTCCTTAAAAATTCAAGAGGCGTAGTCCTCAAAACTCAAGCGGGCGTGGTCCCCATATAAAATGAACAGTCTCTAGTTCGAGCTTACGACGCGTGGCTTCTAGACCTTATCAGAATATCCTTTTATCATATCTTTGATATTTATGCTTTGTCTCGATTTATTTAAAGTTCATTTGCATAAATCTCAAAAAATTGAGGGTAGCTGTTAGTACTCATTTTTCAGATCTAGATATCGAGGGAATTACGGAAAATTCTATGATGAAAGTTATTGCCTTCTCGAGTCTCGGGAGATGAAGGACGGGCGAATCTGAGGTTAGGGTTGAGGTTAATCCAACTAAAATTGCATTTCTAAAATCAATTTTGAGTTAATTATCAAGAAAAATAAAGTTTGAGGATCAAAATGAAGGATTTCACAAATTCATAGACCTATTTGTAAATTTTTCAACTTCCCATGTGTAGAGCCAATCGGCTCTACAAAAACCCCAATCGGCTCTGTGGAGAGCCAATTGCTCTACAGAATACCGATTTGGGTTTTTTCCTTCGACGTTATTTTTTTTTACGCTTTTACGTCCAGATACAGATTCTAGAAGGTTTTTGATAATAATCATGGATTTTTTTTATGATATTTATTTAAATTTAAAGAATTAAATTTGAATTATTTATCAATTTATTTTTGAAAAAAATCTCAGATAATAAGTTCTCTTAGGGTTTCCTTTGAAACCTACCTCTATAAATAGAAAGAGGTACCTAGGATTTTGGAGGAGGAGATCAAGAAATAACAAGAGAGAACATAAGCTAATATTGATTGGAGAGAAAAGAAAAAAGAAAACTATTGTTCATCGTTAGGCAGATGATTTAGGTCACTAAGAAAAGAAGCCACTAAAAAAAAGAAATTGTTTTTGGATACCTTTTTTTAATCGACAAAAGCTTTTTCAACACCAGATCCAACATTGGGTGCCCAACCAGTCTTCAATTCAACTGCATCTTCATCACCTGAGACTCGAAGAACCATCAATTATGGTGACAATCTAAGGGTTCCTCCAAACATGCATCCATCATCATCTTGAATTGGTTTTTTCTTTATGCTCTTTTTAGAAATATGATTAGGGTTACTTTTATTGCTTTATTTTATAATTAATATTATTAGATTAGGATTTCATATGAATTTGCATGTGATTAATTTATTGGATTTTGAAATATGATAATAACATTAGGGTTTAGAATATGATTATATTGCCAATTAGAATTTAAATTTGATTAGTACATGCATAGGATTACATAATTAGATTTCTATTTTTGATGATTTTATAATGAGATTAGTTTATTAGGATTATATGATTAAACTGTCGTCCTTGTTTACTGTATGTTCAGTTTTTAGGGCTTGCAGAACTTTTAAGGTTTCTGGCTTAAATCAATTGTTATTTGCCATTTTATTTTTATTTTATTTTTCATATCTAATCAATTTTTACCCTTTGTTTATGTTAAAATCGGCTCTAGGGATGTGAGGAATATACTAAAAGTCGAAAAAAGTCTGCTAGAATACCCCAGAGCCAATCGGCTCAACATAGAGCCAATTGGCTCTGTGTTGAGACGATTGACTCTATGTCCAATGTCGATCGGATCTACACCTTTTTATCCTAATTTTTGGCTTTTTATTGAGTTTTGATGTATTTTCATCAGTTTTGTGTACTGTATTAGATTTTAGGATTTTTTTCTTTGTAATTTTAGTTGTAGGCCGAATTGTAATAGTTTGGTTTATATTTCTGCTCTTTATTTTTATTTATTTCATGGCTTAATGTATAATAAATAATTATGATTTGACCGCCTAATTAAAAGTGGACATATAGATTTAGGGCTAAAATTGGATCTAACATGAAAGTTGTAGTCCAATAGGCTAATCAACACTAACTAGGCTTAAACTCTAAAATTGAAATACACTTAAGGGCTTTGCCACATTTTAGTTAGGATTGGGCTTGATTAGAATTCGGTTCACACAAAATGGCCCTTGTCATAATAAGTAATCCATTAGGCCTAAAAGCTGGAAATAAAAAGTATAATTTGTAAATGGGCTAGATTAAGTGGCAATATACATAATTAATTAGTAATTTAGATTAACAACTCTAATATGGGCTGAGCTTGAATAAAATGGGCTAAACCTAGGTGAATTATGTATGTTATTTTGTATACCTGTATATGAACTGCTATGCTTATAGGGAATAGCTCATTAAACAATAAAATTAAAGACAAATATACACAAATAAGGAAGTTAGCTTCCAGATCCATCTTTAGATTTGTGATGTAAGCTTCCTTATGGAATTGAGAAACATCACTTGTTAGTAAAAGTGTCCCGGTCAATTATCCGGGTGGTGACTCCCATCTCCGGGCTAGTCTTTGTGACTAGTTAGTGTCTTCCCAATTAGGTTGAAAAGCCTTGTAGTGTGGTAGTCGCTAAAAGCACTTGGATGCGCTCCTGAAACCGCTACCTACAGTATATAAAAAGTAACCCATTTAGGATTTAAGGCTGGTAAGTTTATACTTAATAAATCAAGTTGGGCTATACAAAGTGGGTCTTTTGCATGAAAATGAATAGCTGATTAGGGTAAATAACGAGTAAGGATTGGACCATATTTAATAAAAAATGAGTTAGAACTAGGCAGACCTATACTATGATGTATTGCTTATGTGCAGAAATATTTGTTGCATTTATAGGGAATAGACTATTAATTAATAAAATTAAAGGTAAGAATATAAAATTAAGGAAGTTATTTTTCAGATCCATATCTAGATGCAGTGATACTTCCTTAAGGAATCTAGTTATGCCACAAATTTAGAAGAAGTGTCCTGGTGATTATGTAGATGGCAACTCCTTTCACTGCACTATTCTTTGTGATTAGTTAATGTGTTTCTAATTAGGTTGAAATACTTTGTAGTGTTGTAGTCACTAAAGATTTTTGGATATGCATCTAAAACCGCCGCACACAAGTTTCTCAAGCGAAGGTCCTATTGTGACTAACAACAAACCAAAAGATTCACTTCAAACTAAGGCAGAAAGTTTATAGAGCCTCTATTGTAACAATCTTTTTAGAAATCGTTGTTAATGCAGGTGAACGATAAGTTCTAGTATGGTTCAAGGTATTTTCAGCTATTCCTTTAACATTTTTTCGTCTATTGTTATTGAAATTGACAAAAGAGAAAATAAAGACATTGAGAATTAGGTTTCATTGTTTAAGGATTCATCTATCGTGTATGCATTTTACAGTGATGATGTCGGTTTTGCCATAAGATTTTAAGTGCCTTTATGCTAACTCAGCAGTTTACGTGTTCCTCCTATGACTCATTCTTTTAACAGGAAACTCGTTGAAAATGACATACATATTAAACTCTCCAACTTACTGATAAAAGAAGGTTTTAATATACCATAAAATAGATGTTAAGAACCTTAATAAAACAAAATTGATATAATGGACTCAATAGAAAATAAAGCTTAGGATAACTTGGCAGGAGATAAAGATAAAGAAAAGTTGGACAAGTGTTCAAAGATGTTTTAAGGGTAATTCACTCCTTTGCGAAACAATTTTTTTTCTAAATTAAATTAAAGAATTTAATTCTTCTTTTTGACATTTAACTTAAGAATGAAGTAACTTACATTTCTACTCTTGTATATAGAAATTTAAAAGCTTTGTTTCTATTATATGTGTATTTAAAACATCATTAGTGTTATTAATTGAATAAACCTAAATGTGGAAAGATAATATACATTTTTGTCTATAATTTCCAACATTAAAATTTGTTAAGTTCCTCTATTAATTGGTTGTTAAATGGATATAATATAATACTATTTATATTTTATTATTTAATTTTTTATTATAAATAAAGAAATAAAAACTCGAATTTGAGACTAGCTGAGATATACACTTTCTATTAAATTAAGCATATGGGTTAAATTTAAAAATTATATAAATATATTTTAAATCGCAGTTAGAGCATTTATAACACAGTAAAATAAAATAAAAGTCTAAAAAAACTGAAAAGAATAGGATAGTGATAAAATGCTTCTTTGTGCTCCGAGCTTAATATTAAAAAGGCTACACAACAGATAGCATTTCCTTTTATTTACGGACAATACTTTCAGCAGATGCTCGTGCACTATTGCACAAGCATTAGTCCTATCATACACATAGAATCCACTCCCATATGAGTGATTTTACATACACCACGACACTGTAGACAGATAATTTCTTTTATTCAGATAGCCAGACGTCGAGGAAGCTTAAGCTTTATTTAAGTAAATTCAGCCGCTTTTCTTCCTTCAACGGCATTTTTAACTTAGTAGTAAATAAGACATAAAATCATATGAAGACATAAGCTTCACTAAGGCATACGGAGATAGAGAGGGACAGGAGTGGGCGCTTTAGGAGGCGAGTCCCAAACAGAAAATGCACTTGTCGAGTTCATCCATTTCTTTGTCATTTCTGGATAGTGACGGTCAATTACATCTTTTAAATTTTCTGTAGTGTTCACCCATTTAAGTCCCTTTTTTGTGTATGTTTCTTCATTGAAATTGCTTGTGAAGAACCTATCAGCTTCCAACCTTCTGTAAGCACCACATCATTGCAGAAAGAAAATTTTTTAATTTATATATTAATTAACACGAAAGAGAAGAATTTTATTTTTATTTTTTCTTTTGCTATTCCATGTGTAATTAAGTAGAAGTAATTACCTGGATGCCATGATAAGGAAAATAAAAAATGAAGTCTCACTAATGGCGAACCCTTTTATCTTTTTCTCAGCCATGAGGCCTACAAGAAGATCAAGTGCTTCCACATTATCACCATACACTTCTTTCAGTGCTTGGATAGCTTCTTGGTCATCTGTCAGATCCTCCCATTTGGATATAGGTATCATCAATAGGCTTCTGCGGAACTGATTGTACCTTGCAACTTTCCTCTCCCTGTCCCTATAAACTGCATGCATCATCGGTCACCTAATTAAGTACTTCTCCATATATAAATTATAATTAAGCTGATAAATCATTTTAGCAAATAATCTTGATTGTAGATTTGGTTAAAGAAAGTAATTAGTAGTGAGGTTTTGCAGTCAACAAAAAATGATTAATTATATATTAATTATATACATTTATTCACTCTTTAACTAATTAAATTTTTGGAAAAATTTCAATAAATTATCCTAAAGTTTAACGTATCTTTACTTTAAAGTTTGTAATTTATTCTTTTCATTTTGATACTTTATGAATATGATCATTAGCAAATAACAGTCAAATTGCATAGCACTGTTAGCAAGTGTTGACGTGACAATTGCAAGAACAATAACTATTGCATGCCACGTTATAATCTCTTAATAGTATTATGCAATTTTACTTTTATTTATTAACAGTCTATTCACAGGGTACTAAAATGAAAAAAAGCAAACCACAAACTCTAAAATGAATACATTAAACCACGTGGTAGTTACCTTCAAGAACTGCTAAGTCCACATGATCAGGTCTTTCATGGCCGTCTTTATCATGAGTTACAAGATCCCTAAGCCAGTTAGGATAGTTCCAGAGCTCCAAAGCTCCAGATGCTTGGTGACCCATAGAGACCAGTTGCTTTATAAATCCAATTTTTGCTAGTTCCTTTTCTCCTTTTAGGCCTATCAGGTCTTGCATAGGAATCCTGTGTGTGCGCAATGAAAATTGAAAGGAAAAATTTAACATCTTGGATCAATATCAAAAGAGAATTAACAAACTGAATTATAAAGCTTTCTGATGCTATATATTACTCTTCCAGCAATGGTGGAGACTTGTTGGAACCCGGTTCGGCAGAGACGTCCCTGATGGCAAGATTATCAGGAAGAAGTGCGTGCATTCTGTAAACACTTACAAACTCTTCAGTCAACGAATATGGGATACCATGATTCTGAGGTTTCCTAAGACCCACTAGACCTCCCAAGATGGGTTCTCCAATATGTCCAAATGCGTCCTTGAATTTCTTTCCTAGCAATCCATACCTTAGAACAGATTTTGGAATCCAAAAACGGAATTAAAAGAGAGAACTAGATGGTATAAAATTCACATATCTAATAAAGCTTCAAATTCAACTTAACAGTTTAGAAAAAAAAAGAATACCAATTGGCACGCATTCCAGCCAATAATATGTCAGTTTTCAAAAGCTCCACTGTCCAATCAATTGTATGAATCTTTGCAATGACAGCAGATGTAACCAGTCTTCCATATCTGTACAGCTCTTCGTCTTTCATATACGGATATTCCTTCTGCAACATCAAAGCACAAGTATAATTAACAAATTTCAATTGTACATCCATGCATATTTATATATATGATTAGAGCTACAATTGGCTATTTATATGTTGAACTTACAAACCTTGAGAGCATCGCAGACTGCATTGTGTTCCTTAATAAAGAGCGCCTGCAAAACGGAGACACCAATCCAGCTATTGCGAACATCTCCCGATATGGCAATGCCATCTTCGTCATGAAGAAGGAGTCCGTCTTCTGATACAAAAAGCTTCCCATCTTTGAAGGTTCGCACCCTTTCTAACTTTTCTTTGTTGCTTCCATATATGACACTTCCATCCCTTTGTATCCAGGCCAGTTATTTTTATTTCAAGGCATGTCAGAATAAAACGCAACCTAACCAGCTAGCTAAGTGCATATATATATATATATATATATATGCTAGATTTGATTTACCATATAATTTATGGACAAAATCAATTGCATAAAAATATGGAACATTATTTATTAATGATTTTATTTGTATTAGTTGACTTTTAATGAGTGAATAATAATAAAAATTAACGAATATAAATAGGTCAGTTAACAAATAATGTTATGTATCTTGTCTACATATATGAAAAATACAGTAAAATAATTAAATTCTCGTCTGACAAATTTATAGTACTTACCACCAAGGTGTCCGAATGTTTATTGCACCAGTCGTGATATCATGGAAACCAGTACGGACTTCCTTTGTCTTGTAGAACTTGAAAAATTTAAGGGGGCATCCATTTTGAACTTCTACAGGGGCAGTCAATTCAATCTATGAAAGAAATACATGCAACACAGAATTAATATATAGCGGAGTGTAATCAGCCTATCCTGAATGGTAATCATCTTAAACTTTATGATTTAAATTTGAACTTTTAATTATTTTAAAAGTAAATATCATTTTGAAAGAATCAATATTTAACAACAATAAAACGTTAGCAATTTGAAAGTTTTACTACATATATATACCAATCTAAAACGTTAGGTAAATACTGTGATAGACCTGGTTAGTGTCCTCCAAGTGATCAACCCAATCATGGATCATAAACTGAATCCAAGAAACTGCTATCATGTTGAATTGCTTTCCTGTGTCTGTAAACTTTTTCCTCGCTAGAAGTTTACTGACAACCACTGCTGGATCCGGATTCATGATCTGCACTTGCAATATCAATTCATCAAGACTAAATTAGTAGTTAGATCAGTAAATGATCATTATATATGGTGGCACTACACTTATACAAAACTAGCGAATTATTACAATAAGTAGCATTTGCACCATATATATTTGAAGTTAGTTCAAGAGGTAATAGTGTTTGTTTTTGGTGATTTTAGGTTTGAATATCTCTTTCCTACTAAATTAGCTTTTGCGTTTACACAAATGTAAAAAAATATAAATAATACAAAAATAGTTAAAAGGAAATGATTGATATATATATAAAATAAAATCTGAAATGAATGAGACAAGCGTCTACCCATTTTAACCCTCGATGATAATGTTATGCCATGTTTTTCTTCTTACTCTTCCTTACCGACAGTTTAAGAATATTTGAATGTGAACTTGAATATATGAGTAAATATACATGCCTGATCTCTCTGATCAACAGGGAGAATGTTCCTGCCAAAAAAGCTTCCATTGCTGCCAGTACCTTCATTGAAGGGATCATTGTATGTTCCATCGTCTGTCCTGTAAGGACAGTCCGCTGGATTAGACCGAACCCCCACCGGAGAGCTGCCTACATTGAATAGGTTGTACTCTTGGTGAAGGTGCCGGCGTATACCCAGATAAAAGAGACCTAATAACACAGGGAAGTTTGGCCATATGGTCCCCATTTTATCAATGGAGTGCACAATCTGCATAAAAACATGGAAGAAACATTAGTACATATTACCGTTCTTCTGTACGTATACATTTTCATATAATAGGAGTAGTAGGCGCTCGAGTTGGTTACAAGGAAAAGAATGCTGTCAATGATGGTCATCTCGGCAACAACTTTATGAAAATCTTTATGGATCAAACGAAGCATTTGTGCATGTAAGAGAGACTTCAAAATTCCTAGTAGTGAGATCATCTTTTCCTTTTTTTATTTTCTCCTTCGATTTCTTTTCTCGACAATTGAAGGTCTTGTGTGGAGAACACTATCCTGCATTTCGGTATTTATAGGCATGATTTTTGCTGACGCGCAATCTTACGTCTGAAAAGCTTTGCTCAGCGGTCAGCGCCCAAATCTGCCGTGGGAAAATAATTTGATTTTAAAAAAGTTGATCAGTTTGGACTTGAAATAAGAGTAATTTTTATCCACGCGAAAATACAGCACAATAAATAAAAATAATATATATATATATATATATGAATTTTTATATTTTAAATTAAATAGTTAATAAATAATTATTTAAAATTAATAAATATATGTTAAATATAAAAAATTCTTAAATAGACTCCGTCTAATGTAGACAAAATTAATTGCATGATAATTATTTATTAATTAATATATATATATTTATTTATTACTATTAATAATTTATTATTAAAATTTTACCAATAAAAATATAACAATCTATAATTTATAATATATATAAAGAAAGCTAAGTTTTCCAATGAGACTCCATATATCAGAATTTTGTGAAGCCGTGTTATTGTTTTCCAATGAGAAAATGACATATGGCATATTCATAAAATTGTTAATTATAAATATTTATAAAAGAATTAAATATGACCTTGAATGCTAATAATGAACATAGCAAAAATTTATGGCTTATTTAAATATAAGACTATTATATTATTAAAAAATATTATAATAAGTATAATAATTGTTATAGCTACAATATATTAATAATAGATTTTATTATTTTTATAACAGAATATATGTTTATATTCATATATGTAAAAATAAATAAATAATAATAATAATAAAATAGTAATATAAAATTATTAAATTTGAAACATAATAGTTAATAAGGAATTTTTGACATGTTGACAAACTTATTGGTATAATATAATGAATAATAAAATTTCAATATATATATATATATATGTGTGTGTGTTATTATGAAATTAAAAAGTAATAATAATAAATTAGTTAATACATATTAGAATTTATTAGTGCAAGAAATAGATTAAAAGATTAAAATTGATAAATACATATACTTCTCGTGTATATTTACCTTAATATATAATAAATATAGAAATTTTATAAATATATATTATAAAAATATAAATATATATAAATAAAAATATTATAAAAATAAAAATAAAATTTATTCTTTTATATTAATATAATTATAAATTATATTATATACAATATATGAGATAAAATTTTTAAATATAAAATAATCGTATAATAGCATGAACAGATTACTATATATATATATATATATATATATATATATAATGCCAAGTTTTCCCATAAGGTGGAAAAATTATATAAAAGCATGTTATATAGTTTTTCAATAAAAAAATAATATATGACATATTCATAAAAGTATTAACTATAAATTTTTATAAAAGAATTAAATATTATCTTAAATGCTAATAATGAATATGCTATTTATTACTTGTTTAAATATAAAATTATTATATAGTATAATAGTTATTATAGCTACTACAACTTAATAATAAATTTTATTATATTTCTAAGAAATATATATTTATATTTATACATATAAAATAAAAAATATTAATAAAATAGTAAAAGAATAGAAATTTTAAATTTGGATTATAAAAATAGTAAAAATAAATTTGTGACATGTTGAAGAACTTATTAGTCTATTATAATAATTAATAAAATTTTAATATATATATATATGTGTGTGTGTGTGATATCAAAAATAATAAAAAAATAGCACAAATTCTAACATTTTTATTCTTAAAATTAATTATTTTTTTGGATGTATGGAAACTTGTTAGTATAATGAAATAGATAAAAAAGTTAAAAGTGATAAGTATATATACTTTTCATGTTTATTTACCTCAGCATATAAAAATATAAAAATTTCATAAGAATATATTAAATGATTTTTATAAAAGACTAATATAAATATCATAAAATAAAAATAAACTTATTTATGTACTAATATAATTATAAATTGAATTATATATAATATTTAAAATAATTTTTTAAATATAAAATAAATAAAATAATCATATAATAGTATGAGCAAAATGCTAGTTAATAAATAAAGCTACATATCAACATACAATTGATATTGTCTAAGTCTATGTAAAAATTTCATGTCAACTATCTATTAGTTTAGTGTATGAATAGGAACATACACCAAGATTAGATAAGAATTTTATATACTATCTTTATATTTTTATTTGAGCTTCAATAATACTCAATTAATAAAATTATAATTTAAATTTAAAATAACATAAATGACATTAATTAACACCATATCCATTATTAATTTTTCCCTTTGACTTATGTTCACTTAAGAATTCGGATTATTATTGAGTGGCATTTTAAGAATTTAAATTATTGACTCATGTTTAATTTTATCTTTTAGTCCTTTTTCCGCTTTTATATGATTATCCATTTTTTTCTATTCAATTTGCTAGTAATGAATTAATTAAGAGTTAGATTCGGTGAATACACTATAACAAATAGGAGAGTGATATGTATTAGATGATTGATATATACTTTATTATTTAAAACTAATAAATATGGATCAATCATCTATTCATTTAGAGATGGTAGAGTTTTATCCAAACCTGGAAACACGATTTGATTCGCCCGAAACTCGATCTGTTTGAACTCGAATTTTAATACAAAATTAAAAACTCGATCTCAAAATAACCCAAAATCGAGATCGCCCAAACCCAAAATGACTTAGACCTGAAGTACATTTTCATTAGTTTAGCGCCCAATCTATTAATTGATTTCAAACAACTATGTAAAAACTTCAAAGTCGTACCAACACTGCACTTTTTCTTTAGTTTCTAACTTGTTTCTCGGGCATCCAAGTACATTTTTATTAGTTTAGGGCCCGAGTTGGTCATAATAAAAGAACTCTAATGGTTGTTAGGAAGAAAGGAGTCCTTTATGGTTCTCCTTTGACTTTTCAATTTTTGGATAGGCTAGACACTCCTAAATAAGAAGCTGGGCTAGGTGTTAGCTCATTAGGTATACCTGCTCAGCTCTTCTTGTTTTGTAGTTCTTATGCTTTTATTTTGATTTGATCTTTATTTCTCTTTATGTAGTGATTAACTTCAAGTAATTGAAGAAAGCTAAAAGTAGCAAGGGCAAATTATCCTTTGCTTCTCTTACTCTGTAATCTAATCTTCCTGAGCATGTAGCTCCGTAAGACAATTCTATTATCTCTACTTCGACTTCAATGGTCTTAACTCATATTACCGATCAGTCTCTGGCGTCGAGCTCTCCATCTCATACTACAAACTTTTCCAAGTGTCCTTGGCTGATAGATGAGGATGACTGCATTAAAGTGGAGATCCTTCAATCCTGCACTAGAAGTCCTGATCCTCGACTTTTTCTGTAAAAGAAGTACTGGACGAGACCTACTATCCAGACATCGCCTTTAGCCGAGGAGCTTGATGGTTTGATTAACTTCAAGTTGACTTGAAAGAGCTGAAGAATGTCCATCTTGTCAATCTTTATTCTCATAAGATGTCTTTCATCCTTTATGTATACCGTTCTTCTTGACTTTAGTTTTTAATATTTCTTCTATTTCTTTGAGTTAACTCTTTCTTTTTGTATGTTGTGACCATTGGTAATGCTTGAAAGCATTATGAAAGGCAGCTAAGTGAGCAGACTTTTCATGATCGAGATCATTGCCGTGACTGCTGAGTTTGTGCTCTAAAAGCAGGCTGAAGACTTTTTTACCAAAGAGAAGAAACTGAAGGGCGATCTTCATTATTGACCTAAAGGTTAATTAATCTCTATTTTGATCTTAATACCCTAATTAAATATTGCTAACTTTATATTTGAGTGTCTATATAACAGTGCTACAAAGGATTTCAAATTGGCTAAAGCATCCTTAAGCTTTTAAGAAAGGATTGTAGAAGTCCTAAAAAGCGTGAGATTGCTTTTTCATATGGTTAAAATTTATCCAAGCCATTGGGAATATCATCTAACAACACCCCAATGATGAAGAGACACCTAGCAGTCAACTGGTCAAAGCCTAAAGAAGTGCGAGGGCACTCTCATTTGAGGCAAAACACCCAAAATGGAAATTTTTTTTGCAATGGGAAGCGCGATGGTGGTTTTTGCATTTAATCCGATGTTAATGACCATTGAAACTTCAACCACCAAGTTAGAGCCATGTGTCTAGAGCCGTTGGAGCCCCAACGATTTTTTTCAAAAAGCGCGGGGGCGTTTTTCATGCCAATAAACAACTTTTTGCCACATCACCTAATTCACATCTAATGAGTTTGGTTCTTATTGTAATGTCTCTAAGAGGTCGGTATGAGTATAAATACCCCTCATAAAGACTCAACAATTCAGATGTGTGATTTTGTTATGTCCAAACTCTTACAAATTTATTTCTCAACTTTCTATACTTAATTTTCTTCTTTGTATAATGTATTAAGTTGAATCTTGTTGTTCAACTAAAACTAAAAGGGTTGTTATGTGAGCTTAGGTATTAAATATATAAGGAATTGGTTGTTGAGTAACCATCTAATACTCAAGAGTTAAGAGATTTAGTGAGAGATTAGATTACTAAAGGAAGAGGTTTAATGTTAGCTTAAAAACACCAAGTTGTTGGATGAACTTGAAAAACCTAAAGGTTGTAGTCTTGAAAATTATAGTGAATACTCAAGTGTAACCTTAAAAAGAGGATGTAGGGAGGATTGTTCCCGAATCACTATAAACCTTTATGTCATTTTTCCTAATCCTAACTCTCTTCCAAATTCCTTCAATCTTCCTTAAACTCGTGTGTTTTTCTTACCTTAACATATTTTTCACAATTTGAGGTCACCCCCTTCTTGAGAAGACGACACATGATTAGAGGGTTGCTGATCTAAAGTCAGAGTAGGCATTTGTGACCTCAAATCTTACCGATCAGACCTCCATCAACATGAAGCTCAAATCTGAGTAAGAAGGCTTTTACTCTATAATGTCTTTTCTCTTTAACATTTATGAAAAGGCGGTTAAGGAAGCTGTCAAAAGCAAGTTTAATAACATTGATCTAAGCTACCTTGACAATTTGAATGTTGAGGAGATTAGGAACCAAGCTCGTGAGAAAGCTACTTAGGAGGTTGAGGCTGGCGAGCGAGCTGGATTAGTAGAGGGTGAGATAGTTGTAGGTTCTAATGTAGATCCTCTTTTAAGAGACAATCTTAACATAGAAGGCAGTCTCTCTGAATCTCAGGATATTGTGAATGAGGAATCTTGAGCTTAAATTCTTATATTTCCTTTTCCCATATTAATGAAATATTTCTCTTTTTTTTAGCCTATCTCTCTTTTCGTTAATGCTTTAAATATCTAACTAAGTGTTGAAGCTTGATTGCTTGTCTTGATTAAAATTTTTCTTTTTAAGAAATTTTTACTAAGTGTAATAACTCGATAATCTTGCTTGACAAAATTTCAAATTGGGTCAATCTTCCATACTTCACCATTTTATTATTGTTCTTTTAGAGATATAATATTAACTTTGTAAATCTTAAGATCGGTGTCTTTAAAAGATGCATTGATAATGTGCTAAGTGCTCTATATTGAGTTCGGTGCGCCTAGATCAGTGTATTTAGTTAAGTGCACTAATAATGTGCTCAGGGCTTTATGTTGAGCTCGGTGCACCTAGATCGACGTCTTTAAGAGAATGCACTAGTAATGTACTAAATGCTCTATTTGATAATGCTTAGATGCTCAACTCGGACTTTTAATGCCATCCTTAATCCAATGAGCAATGCTTCATACTCAACTATATTGTTAGAATCTTTGAATTTTATTTTTATCGAGCATCTGAGTTGGACGTAATTCAGTCCTTCAAGGAGCATCCCTGCTTCTGCTCCTTCAACATTGGATGCTCCATCAACATGCAAGTCTGCTTTATTAAAGCTTTATAAACTTTATTGTCACTTTCGAGCATGCTCATCTCTGCTACAAAATCAGCCAGTACTTGCGCTTTCATAGCTTTTTTTTGGCTCATACCGAACATCAAAAGCTTCCACTAGGACTAATCAATGGACAAGTCTTCCAGATGTTTCTGGCCTCTGCAGTGCTTTCCTTAAAGGCTGATTTATTATGATTATAACTGTATGTGCTTGAAAATATTATCTGAGCTTAATGATGGTAGTGATAATAGCCAGACTACCTTCTCTATCATTTGATACCTGGTTTCTGCCCATTTCAATACTTATATAATTAGATGGGCTTTTGGTCTCATCATCCTCTCTGATGAGGACTAATGCGATTGTTTCTTTTGTCGCTGCCAGGTATGGCTATAAAATTTCCCCACTTAAAGGTCTGCTGAGTAGGGCTGGCGAGCATAAAAACTTCTTCAGCTCTTCAAAGGCTTTCTGGCACTCTTCTATCCATTCAAAGTTCTTAACATTCATCAAAGTTTTGAGGAAATGTAAACATCTTCTTGCCAAGTAAGGGATGAACCGACCAAGAGTAATAACTCTGCCATTTAGCTTATGGACCTCGTTAATGCTACTTGGTGACCTCATATCTATGATTGCCTAGATTTTCTCTAGGTTGGCCTCTAATATGAATCCTAAGAATTTTCCAGTTTTGATACCAAATGCACACTTGTTAGGGTTTAGCTTAAGCTGGTAATTCTGTAGGATATTAAATGCTTCATTTAGATCTCTAACATGATTCCTAACCCTTGCTGAGTTGATGATCATATCACCTACATACAACTTCATAGTTTTACCAATCTATTCTTTGAACATGTATTAACCAATCTTTGGTATGTTGCTATAGTGTTCTTTATACTAAAAGGCATTATTATGTAGTACAATGTGCCTATGTTAGTCACAAAAGATGTCTTCTTATCATCAAACTTGAACATTAATATTAGGAAGAAGATAATTATCACGACCCCACCCGAGGGCCCGTGACCGGTACTAGGGAATGGGTAGGCATAAAGCCACCGAATCCCGTAGTAAGCCTGACACTGACTAACTCAATCAAATCTCATCTCAAAATTAATATTATTAAAGCCACAAATTATCTTAACATTAAATCTTACACGATTGAATCGGTCTGCCAGAAGAATTAGGCGAGACCCGAAACTACAGAAAGTTACCATTGATACCTCTACTATTACTACAGCGCAAAATCTAAGATTTACCAATTTACATACCAAATCAAATACATCACCCGATGATGAAGGAGTCGGGTTACTGAATAAGAGTCGCGGAAGACTAACAAATACGCATCTAAAAAAAATAAATTGAGACCGCTACCCCGAGAGTGAGTTAAAATCAAATAATCTAGAGACTATTGCAGTCTTCACAGAAAATATTAATTATTCAAATCAGTATATCAAACCATGTATGTAAATACAACTCATATTATGATCATACCAAATAAATAAATAAAATATATTTTTACTTTTACGGGACGAGTGGCTCAGTAGAACCCTAACCCCAAATTCTAGTAGCCTTTCGGCTCTCTTAATCCAACAGTTCTGGCGCCTAGAGAGCAAGCTCGATCAAGGTCCTTACCTCCAGCCTGAACACTTGAATTCCAACTAAGCCGGCGCCCAGAGAGCATTGCTCGATCAGGAACCTTAACTTCGGCAATCAACTGAACTCAGCCCAAAGAGCAATGCTCGATCAGGGCAAACAAATCCATAATAACCTTATTACCTGTCTTTGATCATTACCGGTGCGCACGCGGTCCTGATGCAACCCACCAGGTGGCATGTTCTACTAAAGCCTCATCCCAAATCACATTCAACAAATATAATAATAATCATGGTCTAGCAAAATTATTAAATACATATCAAAATAAAGAATCAGAATTTCGAGGAAACAACATGCGATATATGGAAAAATAATAATAACAATTGTGTGAATATAACATTAACTATCAAAATAGCGATATAATATTACTAGTAACAATATTGAAATTTATCTCAGTAAATAATAATTAAATGAAATTATTTATATTGCGATACTAATAATCATATTAAATATAAATTTCAAGATAGCATATCAAATTAGGTCTAGCAATAGTGTAGAGATTATGTGACTTTAACTCATAGATCTAACGCATTCCGAAGTCCGCTCCTACGCTTTGGGTGGAGCTGGCGGGAAGGCTGAATTATCTAGTAACAAAAGATATACAATTAATAGACATTCGCAGATTTTTCCTAAACTTAGACCCCAGAGTAGACTACCTAAAATTAAATTAGACTCGAGGAATCTGCCGGAAATTCGGCAGAACCTCCCTTAATTTACGGACATTACCCCCCGTAAAAACGGGTCCAGGACCTGCCAGAAAAACTGTGACGCCTGCATTTTCTCATCATACATGTTATGTGCATTTACATTTAATTATTAGGCATATGATGGTATATCAATAATATTTTTATTTTATGAGAACATATATATATATTAATTATAAGTAGAGAATAAGAAGCATGATATTAGATTATTAATTTAGATAAGTTGATTAAGTACTTGGGTTATGTGTATTAAGCCTTAAGATTTAATTGAACCAATAGCTGAAGGTTGGGTAAATAGATTGGACTTAAAAGATACAATTAAAAGTTAGTACCTATATATGGTTAGTAAGAATTAATTTAGGATGATAAAACTAGTTTAAGTAGGTGGTGGCATTAAGAGATGAATCTTGAAAATTGGAACCATGAGCAAGCTCATTTTACCTCTTCATTTCTCTAAAATTCGTACATGGCCAAAAACACAAAATTTGGAATAAGAGAGAGGAGTGCAATACCTAGAAAAACTTAAGATTAAGATAGGATTTTACCAACTATTGAAGGAGCCAAGCTAAAGCTAAAGGATTTAAGCATATTAGCAACCCAAAAGCTGAAATTGGTGAGTTGTTACTTGAGTGTTATTAATTTGTCATTAGGGTTCTTGATTACGAATTGGAAAAACTTCAATTGATGCTCTCATTGATTAATTAAAGGTCTGATTATCATGAATTAGTAGAGTATTGAATGATTGCATAGAGATTAAGCTTGATTTAAGTTTAAGTATGTCAAGATAGAAAACTGTCAAAATTCCAGCAACCTTGATGTTCTGTATTTTAGACATAACATAGGTTATATAAGTCCAAATTAAGCTTAATTGGTGTCTATGGAAATTTTGAAGAGTCCTCTATAACTTTATAGTTTTGTGATTTTGCTATTTTTGCCGTTTTGGTTGCTTAAATTGAGCAAACAGATTTCTGCTCGGGTACAACTAGCTGTATGACCCTTGCTCAGTAATTTGAGAATAATTAAATCTATAGAAGTCGGAATTGAGAAATTCTTCTTGGAGATGAAAGTAGACGCATAAATGGATATGTCTATTTCATACGAGATTTTTGTATTAAGCCAATTTTTCCTAGCAATAAATATACCTTGGTACTAAATTTTGTCTAGAAAACACAGATGTTGGAGATTAGTTTTATGCAATTTATTTGATGTTAATTTGAGTTAAATTGGTATATAACTAGATGGAAAATATTTCTATGATACTAAAATAGTAATTGAGAGTCTTAAAGGAAGAGTTAGACCTATGAATTACAAAGGGGATGATCTTGTAATGCATTAGAACTAGCATTTACATGAATATTTGGAATATGCATGAAATGTTAATTGATGAATGTGTTAATAGGTACTCAAAGGCTTGGAAAGGAAGTTGTGGGGAAAGGAGGTTCTTATATGCTGAAGGAATAAGTGTATTTTGAGTAAGTAAATAGTTAATATTTGCTATATCCATATATTTAATCAAATGTTCTATGAATGGTTATGTTTGCTTAATATTGTGTTGTGTTTGAATGAATGAGATGGAAATGATTGGTGTTGAGTGGAACAATTGTTATTGCTTGAATATGATATAAGTGAAATGATTGAATTGTGATGTTAAGTGCATATGTGCATGTGAATGGTGGATTCCCCTGTGAAAAAAAAAATATATCTATATATAAAGCCTTGGAAGGCTAAAGCCTAGAGAGGCTATAAAAGTGTATTATGTGAGGATGAGGCGGAGCAGCTTACTGATGTGTGCTAAGTCAAGCAAGACTATGACCTAAGGCAGTGTACCTTTCAGTGGAGTATAGCTAACGGCGAGTACCAAATGTCATATTCCCCAAAGAACGTGTGAACCTAAATCTACTCAATCTTCTCTGTTATCTAATCACAGAACATAAATGGTGTTAATGAATAATTTCTAAATTAAATAATAGCTACTCTAATTGTTGTTGAACTACGTATACTAGGGAATGATTAATTCAAGTAAAAGAATAACCCTTTGAGAATTCTTGTCTCTAAGGAATGGAAACTAAGGGTGAAATTGATTGATTGAATCCAATTTCCGTAGGAAAGTCTCTACATAATTAATGCCTTTCTCAAGGACACCAACATCTTAACTTAGATTAATTAGGTTGAAATCTCTTCCTAACTCTAATTACCCAAATTAGCATTATGTACCATTTAACACTATTGAGAGTTGTTAATTCTCAATCCGGTAGCACGAAAACCCTATCTCTAGGTGAATTCAATTCTAGGTTGCAAAGGACAATCCAAACCTAAACGTCTTTCTCAAGATCATTCAAATTTCAAAAATCATTCAACAAGATATGAAGAACAAATCAATAAATACTTCCATTGCAAACCAATATTGACAATCAATACATTCAATTCAAAATTGAAGTACAAAAATCCCTAGATAAAGAACCCCAATGGGTTAATAAGCTTAGCTAATCATGTTCATAATCACAACCAATAAGAATTCAATTATAAAAAATGAGTAAAGGTAGAGGAACCCGAATACACCCTTGGATGAGAGTGAACAGCTCCAATTCCTCATGCCCAATTTTGGATCGATTCTTGTTCCTCTTACTCAGATTGAAACCAATCGACAATCCTCGCCAATCTTTGATCTTCGAAGAGAATCCAAGTGAAACCTTGATCCAAGTCTCCTTTTCTCTTAGTTTCAACTCAGAAAACCCTTAGACAAGGAAAAAGATGAGTTTTGGATGTTCTAACCCTAGCTGCCTTCCTTTTTTTCCTCTCTTCATTCTTTTAATTAATACCCCTTGTCACCTCAAACACGGCCGTGTCCCTGGCCGTGTTCAGGATACGGGCTGGTGTTCCTGGCCGTGTTACTCTCTGTGGACATGCTCCATAAGATCTACTTCTTCTTTAATGACCAACACGTCCGTGTTGGGTCCCGTGTTGGTAACACGGCCTGTGTTTGTGACCGTGCTAAGAACACGGCCTGTGTTGAGACCAACACGGCCATGTTCAGCTTCCTCATGCTCGTACTTAGCTCGTTTCAGCAGCTTTGACGTCCAATTATGCTCCAATTCTTTCCTTTTTCATTCTTTGACTTCTTTTGGACCTAATGCACACAAACATACGCATAGGGTGAGTGTTGGTACCGATTCACATCCAAATGTCCATAAAATCGATCTTAAAAACCCCATTTAGATGTGTGTATTTTACGCACATCAAATAACCCCACACTTAGCTCATTGCTTGTCCTCAAGCAATCAAAAGTAAAATAAGGAAAATAAACCACTAAGAGACAACACTTAAACTGACAGACAAACTAGAAATCTCCTGCACATATCCTTAACAAGTGTAAGTCAAACAGAAAGAAACGAAGCAATCAATTCAAGTATCACAACCAAGATGCTATTGATTCACAAAATGCTATCTCAACAAAATTATTAGAACCAACTCCTCACCAGATTCACTCTAAATCACTCACAGTGTTTAAAGGGGTAGTGTTTAATCGCTCAATGCATCAACTACTGCCTTACTTACTATATGCTTGCTCTTAAATCCTACCTGCACTAATTTATGGAGAGTCAACAACCATGTCAAGAGGTCTTTATAAGGGTTGTAATAGGGATTAGGTAGGGGTAGGTAAATTTAGTCAGAGTTGAACTTATGGTGTTCTGCAATGAAATACATGACATGCACACAAGCCACAAAAATTATAAGGGATAAACAATGAACAATAGTCCAAGGTGGGAAATAAGAATCAAGTTAAAATGTTTAGCTCACTTACTTTCTTTCTTTTCATCACCTTTCCCTCTTATTCTTCTATTTCTATATTTTTCTTCTTTCTTTTCTTTTTTTTTTTTGACATAAGGGAAGAACATTCATATAATAAAGTGAATTTCTTTTTGGATTGAAGTAAGCTGCTACAAGATTCCAAAGCTATTCCCAAGACAAAAATTCCCAATAAAATAATTCATGTGTAAAATCATAACCCAAAGCAGAATAAAACTAAGTGGTAATGGAATATGATACAAGAAATGGTGAAAGAAGGGGTTATCTACAGAATTAATAAACAAATGAAGGCTATTTGGCTAGAATGAAAAACCTAAGTGCCTCTATCATACCAAAGTATTAAACTCTCCTTGTGGCCCTCATAAGCATTACCGAGCAAGTTCTAAACGTAAAGACAGTAATCGACACTCTCAACAAGAAATAAATACAAGCATATAAAGTGTATGCTTACAATTGAGGCTCAATTTCTCACAAGTGTGCTTTTTGAGTAGGTTCCAAACAAAAATCATCAAAACAGAATTAAATAAACCAAAGCAACTTAGTGCAAAACTCAAACTAATTATCTTACGTTCTTCCGCAAGACTCAACACTATCGGTTTTACCCGATCACATGGACATAAACAGGATTTCAAAAGCAAGTCAACAGTAAGAGCATCGAAACAAAGTGAAAAATTTTCAAAATTTTACAAAAAATTACACAAAGAATAAACAAATAACTGAGATGGAATAAATGAAATGCGATATATACACTAGAAAAGGATCTGAATTTCATATACAAAATAATAGAACATGAAAGCAAGTATATATTGATGTCACCACCCCACACTTAAAGGACACACTGTCCTCAATGTACAAAATATATGAAATGAAAAAGGAAAAAGAAACTAATACTGCCCTGATTATGGCTCCGGAGTGAAAAGAGGTGCATCACAGTATACTGGGCGCTAATGTCTGTGGTGGAGGAGTGGCTGCTCTATGAGGATCGAAAGTAGTGTCACATGCAGGAGCTGGTGGATCAGCAGGAGCAGCATCAATATGAGGCTCGTTAGGCTGTTGTGTTGAAGGGTGTTCAGTCGGAGAGGGAGGGCTAGCTGGATCATCCGCTAGGGATGTCAAAATGGCTCTGCTCTAGAACCTGGCTCTATGGACAGGCAGGTGCAAAGTCTGTAGCAAAAATATCATCAAACATGTCATTGGCCATAGAGGCCTCTAACCTACCTCCCTGCTCAATCAAGGCCTGAAGCATAGCCCTTTGCCTCTCAAACTGAGCCATCATCTGGCTCAACCTCACCGACCGTAAAAGATCCCTGAAAAGCCTCTTGTCGAATGAAATGCTGCGGCTGCTCCTCTGCCAACCTCTGCACTCTAAGTTGCAGCTCTCTAAACTTAATTAGGGAGACTCCTAAAACAACTGAAGAAGACCCAAAAGGAGCTGAAGTAGACGGTTTGGAGGAAGACTCCGGAATATCAGAAGAAGGTGGGACATCCTGTGTACCATGGGCTCGTGGGGCAGGTCACTCTTGTCTGAGTGCTGCCAAGAGAGCATTCCTCAGTCTATACTCTGGTCCTAGCGGACCTTGCCTACGAGTCACCATCCCCATACTAACCATTCAGGGAAGTCCTAACGTCTCCATCACCCCCAGCTCTGTCAAATGTGGTATTGCTTCCTCCAAGACTCCTAAACTCCTAGCCAGTAGAGTGATGTAAGTCCCAAAACAGAAAAATACCTTCTTTGAGTTATTGTAGAAGGCACTGATCTGTCTGGCCAATAAGTACCCCATGTCGATAGACTGGTGCTGGTGCATGCTGTAAAGTATAAACAGGTCCGGCTGGGTAACTACACCACCGCTATCTCCTCCGCCGTTGATGGTCCTAGCTAAATGAATGCATGCAAATCTGCAGTCCCTCGAGGCAAGTTAGACGCCTTGGATTACCGGCACCGCATCCCTTAGTGTCATCGGAAATCTCAGCCCACATCTCATGGATATGACACACCAGCGTGTGTATACAGCCGACCAGAACCTCTCCAACAGATCCTCCTCTCACCGACACTCATCGTGAAAGTTTGCTTTGCTAGTCTGAAACGGATCGCATCCGGTTGTTGGATGTCCCGCAACTGGCTTTGTAGAAAGAAAGTGCTGGTAAACTCCACAGTCAACTCCCTATATGTTGGTTCAACAATGTCAAAAATGTTGTTGAAATGGGAAGTCCGACACCAAGCCGATGCCACCTATCCTACGCCCCTTTCCCAAATCTTTGTGCCTCATCGATTGATATCTCTGCTCAAAGGTGGGCTGCCCTTGGAAAAGTAGGAATCGATGGCGTTGCGGTGGTCTAATTTGGCTTGAACTAGTCGGTGCAGCGCCTGACGATCGCGAGGAAGAGGAACCATCGGTCCGCCTCCTCTTGTAAACTCATGATCCTCGTCTGGTGGACATGGTACCTGAAAAGGAAACTTTTAGTACTAAGGATCAACAAAATTCTGGCAGCATAACGACATAAAATGAACAAACCAAATGATTTAACTCGATAAAATTAAACTGCTCAATGTCCTGCAAAGAAAATTTAATCCACAACACTGCCAAGCAATGCTAACCAATTAAATTTGCAATTCATCCATATGGAGTTTACTTCGCCATAATCTATCACAAGGCAAACCAACATGCTAATGGCCGACAATAATAATAAAGAGAAAAATAAGGAATTAATCACAATCATAAATAATGGTGGAAAATAAAAATGGAAAATATGAGCAAGTTAAGTATATAAACTACATTACAAAAAATAAAAGAAAATCAAGCAAAAACATGAATGTAAATGCATCCACCATATAATAAAATAAGGAAATAAATAAAAAAAAGATAGAAAAAATTGAAACACAAATTCGAACACAAAGAAAATATAAATTTGAACTAATATCAAAATAAAATAATGAAAAAATGAAGTTGGAGGATACTTACTTGACAAACGTAATATCCAAAGCCTTCGAGATGAGAAATAAGAAATAAGAGAGTAAGAGAGGAGAGAATTGCTAAAACTAAGGGGAGAATAAAATTTTTGGAGATTTTGAAATGAAGTGGTATATATAGTACTAACACGCCTGTTCACCAATGGGCCGGTTAAGGAACACGGTCTGGATATATGGCCGTGTTAAGCGAATAAAAGCATGCTGACTTACCACTTCTGGGAACACGCCCGTGTTTCGGACACGGTCTTGGACACGAGAACGTGTTTTGGACACGGTCGGGCATAAATGCCCATGTTTCCTTCTGTAAACGTGTTCATCTTAATTTGATTTTCTTCAATTAGAACACGGACCGTGTTAACGAACACGGTCTCAAACACGCCCGTGTTGAACTCCAGAAAATGCAAAAGTTGCGATTCCCAGCACTTTCTCACTCTTTCTCACCTGCATAACCAATAAGTCCTCAACTCATACACTCAACATAAATAAAACTCACCAAAAACAAACTGTAAAATCTAATCAAACTAAGTTCACAACGAAAACTAAAGAATTAAAAGAAACAAGCTTCTTTAAAGTCATAAGCTGGACTTTATTCTTTTCTTTGAATCAGAATTGGAGCACCAAATTCACCCGCTCCTCCACATCCAGTGACCCTCCAAGGTAATGCTTTAACCTCTGCCCATTAACCTTGAAATTTCCCTTTTCTGGATGATGCACTTCAACAGCGCCATAAGGGAAGACTTGTGTCACTGTAAATGGCCCCGACCAACGACTCTTCAGCTTTCCTAGAAATAAATAGAGACGAGAGTTAAATAATAATACACTATCTCCTACGTTAAATTCCTTCCAATTTTTCAATCGCTTGTCATGCCATTGTTTGGTCTTCGCCTTGTAGATTGTTGAATTTTCATAGGCTTGTTGACGCCACTCCTCTAGCTCATTTATCACACTGCCTTTGTCTACCGCGGTATCCAAATCAAAGTTACATGATTTAAGTGCCCATAATGCTTTATGTTCTAGCTCCATAGGTAAATGACAACCTTTTCCATACACAAGCCTAAAGGGAGTGAACCTGTAGAAGTCCTATAAAGGGCCTAAATGCCCATAAAGCATCATCTAGCTTTGTTGTCCAATCTTCCCACCGGCCCTCATGCTCTCTCTAAAATACGCTTGAGTCCCCTATTAGTAACCTCTACTTGCCCACTCCGCTTTGTGGGTGATAAGGTGTGGAGAATCTCCGAGATACTCCATATCTTTTCAAAGACTTTCTCAAGTTGAGAATTACGGAAATGGGTTCCCCTATCACTAATTAATGCTCGAGGTGTTCCAAACCTAGAGAATAATCTCTTAAGGAACCTCATAACTACCCTAGCATCATTAGTAGGCAAGGCTTGTGCCTCAGGCCATTTAGAAAAATATTCAACAGCCACCATTATATACTTACATCCATACGAAGAAGGAAAAGGACCCATAAAATCAATGCCCCAAACATCAAAAATTTCCAACACTTGTATACTATGTCAGGGCATTTCATCTCAAGAAATATTACCCGACCGTTGGTATGCATCACAAACTTGGACATAAGCTCGTGCATCCTGGAAGATAGTCGGCCAATAAAAACCAGCATCCATAACCTTCCTAGCCGTATGATTTGCGGCTTGGTGTCCACCAACCAGTCCCTCATGACAATGCTTGAGAATTTGAATGATCTCCTCCCATATACACACCTCCCGATAATTTGATCCGCACAAATTCTAAACAAGAAGGGTCGTCCCAAATGTAATACTTCAAGTCAAGAAGAATTTCTTCTTTCACGGCCCCGTCATACCCTTTCTGGGAGTACCCTTTAAACCAAAATAATTTGCATAATCGGAAAACCAAGGAATATCATTTGCCACCGTGACTGAGCATAAGTGCTCATCCGGAAAGAAGTCATCGATCTCTTGCTCATTAAGCTCCTCCAAGTGCGGGTTCTCTAATCAAGAAAGATGATCTGATGCAAGATTTTCAGCTCCTCGTTTGTCCTTAATTTTCAAGTCAAATTCCTGTAATAGAAGAACCCAACGAATCAATCTTGGCTTAGAATCATGCTTTGAAAATAAATACCTTAAAGCGAATGATCCGTGTAAACAATTGTCTTTGACAGCACAAGGTAGGAACGAAATTTGTCAAAAGCGAACACGACAGCTAGGAGCTCCTTCTCTGTGGTTGTATAGTGTTCTTGGGCGTCCGTAAGTGTCTTGCTAGCGTAGTAAATAGGTTGGAATTTTTTCTCCTCATGCGCTCAACAGCCCAAGCTTCCAACTGCAAAATCACTAGCATCGCACATAAGTTTCGAAGGGCGGCCTCCCAATCGGGAGAAACCATGATGAGTGGTTAGTTTTTCCTTTAATAACTCAAAAGTTCTTAAACAATCATCATCAAATTCAAAAGGTATATCTTTTACTAGCAATTGAGTTAAAGGCCTAGCGATCTTAGAAAAGTCCTTAATGAACCTTCTATAAAACCCTGCATGCCCTAAGAAACTTCTAACATCCCTAACCGAAGTAGGGGGGGGGGTAGTTTACTTATAACTTCCACTTTAGCTCTATCTACTTCCAACCCTGCATGTGACACTTTATGTCCTAAGACTATACCCTCTTGGACCATAAAATGACATTTTTCTCAATTCAACACCAGGTTAGCTTCAATACACCTAGCTAACATCCTTTCCAAATTTTTCAAACAATGGGAAAAAGAGTTACCGAATATAGAGAAGTCATCCATGAAGACCTCCATCAACTCCTCTATCATGTCATGGAAAATGGCCATCATACACCGCTGAAAGGTCGCAGGCGCATTACACAAGCCAAACGGTACCCTCCTATAGGCAAATGTGCCATAAGGACAAGTGAATGTCATCTTCTCTTGGTCTTCTGGTGCTATGGGAATCTGAAAATAACCAGAAAAATCATCAAGGAAACAGTAATACTTATGGCCTGAAAGCCTCTCAAGCATTTGATTGATGAAAGGAAGGGGAAAGTGGTCCTTTCGGGTTGCGTCATTCAAGCGTCGGTAGTCTATACAAACCCGAAAGCCTGCTATTCGTCAGGTGGATCATCCGCTTCATTTTTCACCACCGTCATGCCCCCTTTCTTAGGAACCACCTGCACAGGACTCACCCAAGCACTGTCAGAAATAGGGTAAATTAAACCTGCATCAAGAAGCTTAATTACCTCTTTTTTAACCACCTCTTTCATATGAGGGTTCAACCGCCTTTGTGGCTGCACCACCGGTTTGAACTCATCCTCCATCAAAATCTTATGAAGGCAGTAACTCGGGTTTATTCCTGGTATGTCAGCCGTCTTATATGCAAATGCCTTTGCATATCTTCTCAAAATGCACTGCACCATCTCTCTCAACTCAGGTGTGAGATGAGCGGAAATAATAACCGGTAAGTGCTTTGCTTCATCTAGGTAGGCATATATTAAGTGCGCTGGCAACTCTTTCAATTCAAGAACGGGCGGCTCCTCCAAAGAAGGCTTAAGCTTCTTTACTCCCCGACTGTCAAGATCAACAAAACCATCAGTCTTTTCATCATCAAGATCGGCAGTACTAATAAGTGCTCTACCGCTCCAACACTTGTTCATTGGATAAATTGTCCTCATTTTCTTGCATTGCCACTTGCAAAGGATCATCAATCATTATTTCCTGCAATTGAGATTCCACAATATCATTGATAAAATCAATCGAATAGACAGTACCATCATGCTCATATGGGTATCTCAAGGATTTAGTCAAATCAAATGTAATGCTCTCATCATCTACCCTAAGTTCCAAATTTTCCGCTACTAACATCTATCAAAGCTTTAGATGTAGCTAAAAATGGTCTACCTAGGATCAATGGGACATCACTCTCACCATTCATATCCATGACAACAAAATCCAGAGGAAATATAAATTTGTTGACTTTAACTAGCACATCTTTTATAATCCCTTTGGTGCTACTTAATGCAGCTCCGTCTCTAGTTGTATACTCATCCTGGTAGGAGTTAGCTTAGAAGTGCTTAGTCCTAACTCCTCAAATAATGAACTAGGCATCAAATTGATGCTAGCTCCCAAATCAGCTAATGCTAGCAATTTCAATTTATCTCCAATCAAACAAGGTATAGTAAAACTCCCTGGGTCACGTCGTTTGACTGGAATCTTGCTCTGAAACATTGCTGAGCATTCTGCATTCAAGGTCACCAATCCCAAATCCTCTAACTTCCTCTTGTTGCTTAGGATTTCTTTTAAAAACTTCGCATACTTTGGCATCTGCGAAATAGCTTCAACAAACGACAAGTTAATCCGCAATTGTTTGAAAAGATCTAAAAATTTACCAAATTGCTGATCAACTTTATCCTGCTTGAGTTTTGCAGGATATGGAATGGGAGGTTGGTATGGCCTTAAGGGAATCTTCTTCGAATCCTCCTTCTCTTCAACTGCTCCCTTTTCTTTCTCTTCAGGCTTGTCTTTCTTTTCTGACTCATCCACCTGCACATTAGAATCATTATTAGCGAAAGGCTTAAATGAGCTAGTAAGTTCCTTACCTGATCTCAAAGTAATTGCTTTGGCATGCTCCCTTGGATTAGACTCTGTGTTACTTGGAAGCGTGCCTGGCTGCCTCTCAGCCATCATCCTAGACAACTGCGCAATTTGAGTTTCTAAGTTCTGAATTGAAGCTTGTTGATTCCGTACGGCAGTGTCCGTTTGCTGAAATCTGTTCTCTGAAGTTGCAATGAACTTCATCATCAACTCTTCCAAGTTAGGTTTTGATGAGCATAGTTTTACACATATTTGCTTGCATATTATTGCGTATGTTCTTAGCAATTATTGTGCTTTTATTCCCAGATCACCCGTGTTTTATGTTCTTTTGCATGTCAGGAATTTATAGGACCATCATCGGTGTTTAAGCAATTATAGATCAATACGTGCGGAAACGGACGAGAATTCATCAAGATCGGACAAGAGCCCGCGTTGCACATTGAGCACGGCTGTGTCAAGGCCACCATCACGGCCTAGACTGGCCGTGACCAACCATCAAAACTTGGTCTTCAAAATAATAGTTTGGGCACTGGCCAGAGGCCACCACGGCCTCCAAAGATACCGTGGTGCCAAAGACGGGAGCAACACGGTCATGGTGAAACCCTAGTTGGTGAGATCCATAGCCAAGACGGCATGGACTCCTACCGGCCGAGTTAAATATATAAGAAAAATTCATTTTCTTAGAAGGGGGGAAAGAGTGACATTGAGCCCTGAAGTGTCGGTTCCTCGCATAACAAGCTAAGAGAGAGTTGCTATGTTGGTAAATTCACTAAATCTTTTTGATATTTTAAATGCTCCCTTTGATCCAATTTGTATTTGTTATTCTTTATGTTTATTCGAGTTGTATGCAGTGGGTCGCTAATAAGTCGCTAGTTCATTATTATAAAAAAACAAAAAAAAAGAGAAAAAAAAGAAGAAGAAGAAAAAAAAGAATATATAATAAACAAATCTCTTTAATTATTTATCTTTTATTGGATTTAGAGCATTTCATGAGCGTTATTCTATGAAGTAGGGATTTTAGTGAATGATTCTTTTTGTGATCTTAGGCATTTAATCCTTTGAGCATATACTATTGTTTATCGCACGAATTCCAAACATTTTCATACTTCTATCCAAATCTCCGCACCTTTGCCCTAGCCCCATTACAACCTTGGTAAAGACCCTTTGATTCCGGTATTTACTTATTCACAGAAATAAGATATGATTTATGAGCAAGCTTATGGTGAGCGGGTCTTGTGCATTTGCTTTAAGGGATTTGTTATTCACCTAATATACACTTTGAGCGACTTGAGTGATCCCTGTGAGGCATTGGTTCATGATGTTTGTGTTGAGTTATCATTTAAGTTACTCATGCATTAATATTATTTCCATTCTTTGTTAATGATTTGCAATTTGATTTATGATTGAGTAACCTTTGAGATGTGTTGAATACTCTGTTGTGGACTAGGAGCATAAACTGAAAGGAATTGCTAACGTAGTTTTATGGGTTGAGTTGTTAATTGTTTCGAGGACAAGCAATATAGCTGGGGTAATTTGATGAGCATAGTTTTACACATATTTGCTTGCATATTATTGTGTATGTTCTTAGCAATTATTGTGCTTTTATTCCCGGATTACCCGTGTTTTATGTTCTTTTGCATGTCGGGGAACATTTATAGGACCATCATCGGTGTTTAAGCAATTATAGATCAATACGCGGAAACGGACGAGAATTCATCAAGATCGGACAAGAGCCTCACGCCCGAGTCAAGGCCGTACCATCACGGCCTAGACTGGCCGTGACCAACCATCAAAACTTGGTCTTCAAAACAATAGTTTGGGCACGCTCAGAGCCACCACACCGCCTAGCACGGCCCGTGGTGGCCAAAGACGGGAGCAACACGGTCATGGTGAAACCCTAGTTGGTGAGATCCACGACGGCATGGACTCCTACCGTACGAGTTAAATATATAAGAAAAATTCATTTTCTTGTAGAGGGGGGGGGAAGAGTGACATTGAGCCCTAGTGGTCGGTTCGGCCGCACAATACCGAAAAGTAGAGAGAGTTGCAGTGAGTAGAATCCTGAATCGTAAGATTCCGAGTGCAAAACAGTGGAGCAATTCAAGAGGCGATTTGGGAGATTAATCAAAGTGTAGATCCGGATTTGGAGTACGCTCATCCAATTCGAGAGAAAAGGGTGTACATGTTTTATTTTCATTATTCTTTCATTGTAATTGATTTCCTAGATTGTTTTAAACATGAACATGTTTAGCTAGACCGATTTAATCCATTGGGATTTCTTTACTATGTTGGCTTGATATTATATTGTTGGATTGTTTGAGTTGGTTTTGTATTCTTCTTGTTTCGGTGATAATAAGATTATGCATTATTCATGAGTCGTTGTGAATTGTGATGTTTAGATTGCTTTATGAGATTGAGAAATCCGTTTGGCAATTGGAATTTTGAATAACAAGAACTGGTTAATAATCACTTAGAGATAAGGATAATTAACTAGCCGGATTAAGAATTAACAAAGCTTAATAGAGGCGGATTAAAGTTTAATGCTAATTTAAGAATCAATCGTTAGGAAGAGATTCCAACTTTAGGTTATTAGGTTTAGGAATTCGATTATCTCGAGAGAGAAACTGAATTCGGTTAAGAATTCGTCCACGGGTAGCATAATTAGACTCACCGATCCTTTATCTTTTGTTCGGTTGCCAACTAATTTAGATTCCCTTTGGGTTTGTCTTCTTGTCTTGATTATTTCATTTATCAATTACTCCTGCATCTCCCTCGGAACTTAGCTTGTAGTTAATAGTTAGTTTAGAAATTATTCATTATCCATTTTAGGTTAATATAACAAAGAACAAAGGAGTAACTCTGGGCTTTCACTTTCCCGAGGAATACGACCTTGATACTCGCCATTAGTGCTAGACTGCATCGATAGGTACACTGCCTTAAATTGTAGCTAACACGAGTAGCACCCATCAGGTTTCTTCTCTTGACTACCTCCTGGTTGATGGGGAATAGATTGCATAGGTTGCTGCTGATGCAACCTCTGGTATCCTGGTGGACCTTGGTTATTGGAGTTCCTCCATCCAAAATTAGGATGATTCCTCCACCCTGGGTTGTATGTATTGCTGTAGGGATCATTCTGCTGCCTACCTACATAATCAACATGCCCAACGTTAGAAACATTAGTAGGCATAGAAGATGCAAACATACCTCCCGCATTACAATTGGCATCAGAATGCGAATTCACATCCGGGCTAAACTGCTTGGACCGGCATCTGAAGTTGTTCTATCTTTTTGGAAAGTAGCTCTACTTGTGCCGCCAAGGCTGCTATAGGATCTGCCTCAGCCCGATATACAATGGGCCTTGGACCTCTAGCCCATGGAATTTGCCACTGATAAGTGTTGGTGGCCATTTCTTCTATCAAATCCTGGGCTTGCTCAGGTGTTTTACTATTAATAGCTCCCCCTGCAGCTGCATCTAGCATTTGTCTAGTGGTTGTATTCATGCCACTATAGAATGTCTGCACTTGCATCCAGAGAGGAAGACCATGGCGTGGGCAACACCTTAACAAGTCCTTGAAGCGCTCCCAGGCTTCGTACATCGATTCTCCTTCACCCTGCACAAAAGAAGATATGTTATTTTGCATTTGAGCAGTCTTAGCAGGAGGAAAATACTTATTCAAAAACTTTTCAGCCAAAGAAGTCCAGGTAGTGATCGTTTTGCAAGGACTGCAGCCCATCTTTCGCTCTATCCCTCAAGGAAAAAGGAAACAGCCTCAACCGTATGGCATCATCAGTTGTTCCATTAATCTTAAAGGTATCACATATTTCCAAAAAGTTGGCGATATGCTCATTCAGATCTTCGCTCGCCAATCCTCCAAATTGCACCGTATTCTGGATCATCTGGATTACATTCGGCTTTATTTCAAAATTATTGGCCGCCACGGGAGGCCTCACTATCCCAGTTTGCATCCCTGCTAGAGAGGGCCTAGCAAACTCGTACATGGTCCTTTCATCATTACCTCCATTTGCATTGTGGTTCTCCATCTCACTAGTTTCACGAACAGGAATCTCTGCTTCAATCTCCTCCTCTACTGCCTGCATATGCCTCCTTAGCAATCTAAGAGAGCGCTCGGGTTTAGATAAAGGCTCTGTAAGATTAGGATTAGAGCTCCTGGTCGTAAACTACCTGAGCACAATAAAGAACAACAACACCAACAAACGGGATAAGAACAAAACTATACACAAAAAATAAATTATGAACAAAAAGAGAAATGACTAGACTAACAAATATTAAAATTTCAATTTAGTTCACAGAAACCGTTCCCCGGCAATGGCGCCAAAAACTTGATGTGTGCTAAGTCAAGCAAGACTATGACCTAAGGTAGTGTACCTATCAGTGGAGTATAGCTAACGGCGAGTACCAAGTGTCGTATTCCCCAAAGAACGTGTGAACCTAAATCTACTCAATCTTCTCTGTTATCTAATCACAGAACATAAATGGTGTTGATGAATAATTTCTAAATTAAATAATAGCTACTCTAATTGTTGTCGAACTACGTATACTAGGGAATGATTAATTCAAGTAAAAGAATAACCCTTTGGGAATTCTTATCTCTAAGGAATGGAAACTAAGGGTAGAATTGATTGATTGAATCCAATTTCCGTGGGAAAGTCTCTACACAATTAATGCCTTTCTTAAGGACACTAACATCTTAACTTAGATTAATTAGGTTGAAATCTCTTCCTAACTCTAATTATCCAAATTAGCATTATGTACCATTTAACACTATTGAGAGTTGTTAATTTTGGATCGATTCTTGTTCCTCTTACTCAGATTGAAACCAATCGACAATCCTCGCCAATCTTTGATCTTCGAAGAGAATCCAAGTGAAACCTTGATCCAAGTCTCCTTTTCTCTTAGTTTCAACTCAGAAAACCCTTAGACAGGAAAAAAGATGAGTTTTGGACGTTCTAACCTTAGCTGCCTTCCTTTTTTTCCTCTCTTCGTTCTTTTAATTAATACCCCCTGTCGCCTCAAACACTACCGTGTCCCCTCGTCGTGTTCGTGACACGGCCTGGTGTTCCCGGCCGTGTTACTGGGACATGCTCCATAAGATCTACTTCTTCTTTGATGACCAACACGTTCGTGTTGGGTCCCGTGTTAGTAACACGGCCTGTGTTTGTGACTGCAGAACACGGCCAAGGTTGAGACAACACGGCCATGTTCAACTTCCTCGTGCTCGTACTTAGCCTCGTTTCAGTGACTTTGACGTCTAATTATGCTCCAATTCTTTCCTTTTTCATTCTTTGACTTCTTTTGGACCTAATGCACACAAACATACACATAGGGTGAGTGTTGGTACCTATTCACATCCAAATGTCCATAAAATCGATCTTAAAAACCCCATTTAGATGTGTGTATTTTACGCTCATCACTTACGTGTGCGATATGTGAGGATGAGGCGGAGCAGCACATTAAAGGGGATCCACAAGCCGTGAGAACTAACCATAATTATTGAATTGTATTTCTTCTATGATAGTTGTACTGAATTGAGTAGAATGGTATGAATTTATACCTAAACTATGAATCATGGTAAGTTATGTGATTGGGTGGAAATTGTATTAAGTGTATGTGATGTAGATTATGTTGATTATTTATTTATTCTTGGAAATGGAGGCTCACCCTCTCCAAAATTTTTCTTTTCAAGTTTGTAAATAGTAGTGCATCCGTTGGTTGTATCCGAAGTCTAGCTTTTAGCGATTACATGAGTTGGGCCGCTTTGTGGAGTTTCCTCCGATGCATTTTGTGTCGGTTATGTGATGTATATAGAAGTGTGCCTTGTAAGGCATAAGAAGATGTTTTGAATACTTGTTAAATGATATTTAAGTATAATCATATGTTTATATGTTAATAACCTTGTGTCTTGATTCTTAACAATCTGCATATTGACCTATCTACATGTAGTATATAGTCTACGAGGCTTGTATGTTTTCTGGCTAATGTCTATTGGTTAGCATGTAATGGGGGTGTTACAAAAACACTTCAAATATCTAACAATTTAAACAACGGGAGTCGGGTCCCCAAACTTCACTATTTTCCCAACTCCGCTACACAGCACAAAACACGAGACAGGCAAACTGACATACAATTATTTTTGACTCACAAATATCATCAAATAATCAATATAATCCAATAGACACACAATTAAACTAAGAATTTCCAAAATTTCAGGCTAGAGAAAATTACCGAGACGCTCGGTCGCTCGATCGACTCTCCTCTAGCCGCCGAAGTCTGATTGACGATCCGAACTCACCATGGGACTCAAAACGACGCGCTGACGACGATCCCAGCTTTCAATTTTCTGATCTGACACTCGATCGTCCGAAGAGATTTACGGACGATCTCGGTCGTCGATTCAAAAACGGAGCCCGATCGCCACGAAACCGGTGCCATTGCGAAACTTGAGCTAAGAAGAGTCGAGATACGTCCTTTGATTGTCCATCCTCCACCGGAGCTCACCGGAAAAGCCAGAAAATGCATCTGCCACCCACTTGGCCGGAACTCCCTCCTCCAGCCACCAAAACCGACGCCGCTGCCGCCAAAAGGAAGCTCTCTTCGAGAGGAGCCGATCGCCACCGAGATCGGCCGGAAAGGCCACCGGAAATGGCCGGAACGATGCTCGGAAGCCACTGCCTCTCTTTAATTCGCCACGCCGCCGCCTCATGGCCGCTGGCCGATGCCAATAAGTTTCAATGCAAGATCGCTACCCAAGAGTTCCATACACCTACTGGACGACGCAGACCCAGCCTCCTTCTTCACGCATGACGCCCCCCCACTCTCTTTGTCTCTCTCTCTCTTCTTCCCTGATTTTCTTTCCTTTCAATATCGACATTAAGCCCCCAAACTTTTTCTTATTACAACTAGGTCCCTTAATCTTTTCAATTACTTACAATTTCATCCTGCAGAATTCCAATTTAACCCCTAAACTTTCCTTTATTCTTTCAATTAAGCCCTTAACTAATTAATTTGGGCCAAATTAGAATTATTGAAAATACACAATTATAAAAATACCATTGCCGACATAAATATTTACAAAAATACCAAACTCACAAATTTCCATTAAAACCCCATAAAACTAAAATTATACTTTCAATCCTTATTCCAAAATAAATTTTCAATTTAGTCCTACACATAATTAAATTAAATAACCAATTTACTAATTATTTTCCAACTTAAATTTTAATACCACTAGTTAATTAAAATACCAATTTCCTCAGAATTCTTTTATAAAAACATCCTTTACAATTTCTTCCAAAATTATATAATTTTATTTATATATATACATATACATTGTGGAAAAATTAGAATAACCAAAAATATAATCTACCCTTCAAATAATTTACTTAACTAATTCTTAAAATTTCAAACTAATTGGATATAGAAAATAATTCATTTAATTGACTAATATTAAAATTTACATTAAATCATTTCAAATTAAACCAAATAAAAATAAAGCTAAAATTAACTTAACTAAAAACTCATTATTAAATATATAAAATTTTCGGGTATTACAATAATTGTCTTTTGGTCATGCCTTGTTTAGATTTATAAAATCCACACACATTCTCCATTTCCCATTTGGCTTCTTAACCAAAACCACATTGGTTACCCAGTCATGATACACAACTAGTCTGATAAACCCAGCTTTAAGTAGCTTGTTAACTTCTTCAACAATAGCGATTTGCCTTTTAGGAGTACTTTTCTTCTGCTTGATCAGCTTAAAGCCTAGATTGACATTCAATTGGTGCGAGATTGTGGCTAGATCGACACCTACTATCTCTTGTGGCGTGCTAGTAAATATCCATTTTTTCTCAATTAGCACTTGCTCTATGCTTTGAATTACTTGATCATACAACTTGGTACTGACCTGCATTTTGCCTAAGGAAAATTTACTCAAGTTTCTCATTAGTTCTACTTTATTGGACCCTGTAAAGTTGGATGCATCAAAGTCTTTATAGATAGTGCTTAGCACATTTCTTTAAATGCAGTGAGATAATATTTTCTCGCCATCTTTGATTTTCATGCACTATTATGACTCCTCTAGAGGTCGGTATTTTCAATTTCAGATAATTGATGCTCATGGCTACCTTAGTCTCCCTTAGTATTGGTTGTTCGAATACTATATTGTATGCAAATAGGATGTCAATGACCATAAAGGAAGTTTGTCACTTCTTCATCAGGCCTTTGATTCTATCTACCTTCCTAATCTCTTTTCCAAGCTCTATAGTTAGCTTGACTATTTCTAAAGATTGTACTGGCTGGCTACCTATGCCAAGAAGTGGAGTCATACATGGCTTAAGATTCATTATAGCCCCTCTAATGGCTTTGTAGCAAGGTCATAATATTAACTACACTCCAATGATCAATAAACAACCTACTCACCTAATAATTCTCAGTGAATCCTAAGATTACTAGCACATCCTAGTGAGGCATCTTAATTCCATCTCCATCTTTTTTAGAAAAAACTATATCTGGAAGTTTCTCTTGCTCGACCATTATAACTAGGCCTTTCTTTCTCTTGGAGCTTTTAGCGGCGAACATAACCCCTCTGAAGGTCACATAGACATTACCCTTTTTTAGAATCTCTCTTCTTTAATGACTCCTCTCGATCATTACCCTTTGATCATTTGGCGCTTTTAGAACTTCTGTCTCTATCTTACCAATCATCTTTTTGGTTAATAAACCTTTTAAGGTATCTTCTCTCAATCAGGCTGTCGCTCTCTCTTTTTAGATGAATGTAGTCTTCTGTATGATGTCCATGACCATTGTGGAACTTACAAATTTTTTTTTATTCTTGGTATTTGCAATTTGCTCTCTTATTAGTATAGGATATCTAATATTTCCTTTGTTCTTTTGAACCTATATCAAGATATTAGTCCTTAATGTGTTTAGAGGAACAGAGTCTCTATCATCACTCTTGAAATCACTTTTCCTTCTATCATCCATTTACCCTTTCTTAGGCTGATTATATCTTCTTTTTGCCCGATCATTATGGTCGGTCCTTCTTCCAATTTGGTAATCCTCATCCAACCTGATAAAGCTGTGAGCTCAGTCCATGAGCTTGACATATAACTCTAATGGATTATTAATGAGTCTCTGAATTTGTTCATGCAGGTCTTATCAGTCATTGCATCTATTTTTGTATCTTGATTTAGTTTTTTTTATTTGAATTGCTTCTTTATTGAATCTTTCAATAAAGTCCTTCAAAATTTCATCTCTCCTGTGGATACACTTCTTCAAATCACTAGACCTCTTCTTTGGAGGGATGGTAATGATGAATCGAGCTTTAAAGAGTTCAACAAGCATTAGAAAGTCGTATATGACCCAAATGGTAAACTTTTATACCACTTTTAAGCACTTTCTTATAGGGTTATTGGGAAGATTCTGCACCTAATCAGATATGATACATTATGTAACCCCATCATAATATTGGAATTGTTGACGTGATCTAGAGGATCTCCTAGACCTTCATATGAGTCCAAAGGCGACAATGTTAGCTTTTCAAGTAAGTGCTCTTCTAGGATGCCTGGACATAAAGGATTACCTTTGGAGAGGACCTCGTCTCTCATTATTCTTCTACTTTAGTACTTTTCTAAAAGTGTCTGTTATTCTTTTGTTGATGGTGTCTTCAATTCATGCTGAATCATGAATTTGAGAACTAGAGTCTCCTCCTTGGTGTCTCTAGCTCGGTTGTTTTTATTTCGAGATCGATTATCTTCTATATGGATATTTATCAACCTCGGTTTGTATTATAGGTGGTTAACCAATCTTGATGGTCTGATCGGTTGCAGCAGGAGCTTGGCTGGTACTGATAAGGGTGGTCTGCTTTGCAAGCATTTGAGCTAGTACGCTCTCAAAATACTTTTTCATCTCCTCTTCTTGCTAATTATAAAAAATGACAATGTCTTCCGGTGTTGGCCAAGGACTTTGAGGAGGTCTTGGAGGTTGGCTCTATGGTGTATTCGGTGTAGGATTCAATAAGAGTTGAGAGAAAGGTGTTGGAAGCCTTTATCCTACCTCTCTATAATGCAGCCCAAAATCTTCCATGAGAGGTAGACCTCTCGAGGTGTAGTTGCCACTAAAGATCTGTTCTAGAGTGAAATTGTTGGGAAACAAATCTCTTCTCCATGACTGGGATGATGTTGGTATGATCAATGCTAGAGGATTAATCCATGGTAGATTGATTTGAGGAGGATCAACATGAGGGGGATTAATCCTATGGGGAATCAATTCAAGGCAGATCAACAGTTCCAATCCCTAGAGGGAGAACATTCCAATCCCTAGAGGGAGAACATTCCAATCCCTAGAGGGAGAACATCTTCGTTCTGATTCCGATTGGATGCTATTTAGCTTAGCCTGATTAGGTGGAAAAATAAACTTTTTTGCTCAAGTTTCCCTACAAATGGCGCCAATTGATAACTTGGTCAAAAGAGGTAAGCTATCAATAAGATTTTTCCATAGTCCGGCAACTCGCTCCAATGGCTATGTCAGTAATGGTATTATGAAGGTAATGTTAGATGTATGTCCTAAAACTCAATTGGACTTTTTGCTTTTTGGTTCATAGATTGTGAGATTATTATGTTATGAATATCATTTTATTAATGACAGTTGTCTTTCATTCATTTTTATAGTAATATAATTATTGAATGAGTTTAATAATATTTATTAAAGACTCCATTCTCAAGAGTTGAGAATATGAGTGACGGATGATCTTTAGTATAAATATTATAAAATAGTTCTTGGTCATAGGATTAAAACATCTTTAATTCGAAAGACCAACATAATGTGTTTAACTCTATGATTAGTATGAGATATTAATATATAGGATGGTGAGTCTCATACCATTTAGTATGAGTTACTAAGTTAATCATTATGGGTTACTTGTGAGACAATTGGACTGAAAAGGACTTGAAGAAATAATGAATCACATGGATGATTTACTCAAGTCATTGATTCATTATTAAGTTATGATGGTATAACTAATTCTCAGACCTGAGGTGACAGAGTTGTCTCATGAATATGTAATTGGAATTTGCTTATGCTTTAGGTATCCATTCATAACTAGAATGGGTACTTGCAGATAGTGGCTCTAGTTGCATATGCATGGAGGCAGGTGTTCATCAACAAGGAATCCATTGCCTTGAGTAAACAAGGGGAATATCCTATACAATCCGATAACATCTTGACTATCCTTGGCCGAGGTAATTATGATTAATGGAAAAGAGATTTTCGTATTAATCATATTTAATCGAGATGTATCTTGGATTTGATCATAGAATCAAGTTAGTGGATTTGACTATTTGGTGATCCTCACTTGATTGAAATTTTGTTCAATGGAAGGATTTAATTACACGGTGATCATAAATAAAGGGTTCATGGATAGTTAATACCTTTAATATTAAGTGGGTAATTATAATATGTTGCTAGACGTCACCTATAATTTATGAAAACGATTAAGAGACAATTGATTAATTATTTTCTTAGTTGATTAAAGTGTTTTAATTAATATTAAAGAGTTTAATATTAAATTTCCATTGCCGATTAATAATGAACCTAGAAAGACACACACATTAAGATCAACTCAAGTACGGTGATGGCATTGACTTGTACCTCGAGTAGGAACACTAGCATCTTCTGAAGTTAAAGTTCGAAAATGTCTGACTAATGATAATATATAATATATAAGTGTTATATATTGAAGGAGCTTGACACATGTTATCACAAAAGAGTTTGTAGTGACATGTGTTTGTACAGTAGCTTGACACATGTCATTATAAAAGGATTTTATGATGACACATGTTAAGAAAGTAGCTTGACACGTGTCATTATAAAAGGGTTTATGATGACATGTGTGGAGAAAGCATCTAGACACGTGTCATCACAAAAAAAATTTTATGATGACATATATTAAGAAAGCAACTTGACACGTCTCATCACCAAAAGGATTTTATAATGACATATGTTAAGAAAATAGCTTGACATGTGGTGTCAGTATAACTTGACACGTGTCATTACAAAAGAGTCTTATGATGACATGTGTCAATATGTCATCACAAAAGAGTTTTTATAATGACATCTGTCAATACTGCTTGACACATGTCATCACAAATGAGTTTTGTAATGACATGTGTTTGTACAAGTGTTTTAAGGATTATGAATCCTTAACACTATATAAGAAAGAGTTTTTACTTCTATTATTATAAGAGAGATAATTTGACATATTTACTATTGTAACAAGGTTATCATAGTAGGAAACTTGAGAGAGGAGAATGAGTTCTTCATCTTCCAGAATTGAATAGCTTTGCTTGAGGTTGGTTATGTGAGATAGTCTAGAGGATTTGCAATTGTGAACCTCTATTTGATTCTGTAACAGAAACAACATCAACAATCAAGAATTGAATTTCGCTCTTCAAAGGTTGTAGTCTTTTTTTTTTGTGTTCTTCATGTTCATAAAAGAAAAGTTATTTCATTTTTTCAACTTAAATCCTCAATTACAAATTGTAACCTTAATTTCCATGAGATATGAAATGTTTAGAGCTTTCGCTGCACCATTGCATCTATTTTTTTCAATATATAAGTGTGTATTGAGTGTAAAAGAATGAATGTACATGTCATGTTGTATGGCAGTTTCTTATATAAGGATTAAAGATCTCCTAGTCCTACAAGGAGTAGGACTTCATGAATGTAAGATCCTATAATCCCATTAGGATTTCTAGTCATATAACATAGTCCTAGGTCTAGTCGGATTATTTAGGTTGAGTCATACCATAACTTGGCTTCTAAGATTTCTAATTGTGTTTGGATTTAAATTTACTTAATTCCGCATTTCTCAGTATGACAACTCGGCACATTATGCTCGATTATCAATAATTAACCTCTAAAAACTTTTTAAGAAATGTTGCTTTTTATAAAAAAGTTTTTTCTTTCATAAAGTAAAAGATTTACTACCACACTTTATGAGAAAGGTTTCAAATTTAAAATCTCAACTTTCAATATTAAATACTTGGTCACTAAGCCAAAGATTGATGGTTTCGAGAAATATCCCTTAATCTTATATCTATTAGTCTACACTAGATTATTATTATTATTATGGTAAAACCTATTATTAAATCTTTAAATTTTTTAAGTTTATTCTATTAAATCCTTGAATATTTATTTTATTTTATTTGGACTAAAAACTTCTAATATATATTTTATGAGATTTTTTTATGGAGCTCTAGTATTTTCATTTTATTTTAATTAAGGACGTACGATATTTAATCAAATAGAAAATATAAATATAAAAATTTAATGAAATAAAATAAAAATTACAAAGCTCAATGAAATAAAATTAAAAACTTTAAAAGTTCAAACATATATTTTGCCTATCATCATATTCTTATTTAAAAGTATCTATTACAAATTAAATTAATTGATTAAAACGGGAGTCAAGTAATGAGAGAGTATAAGGCCCAACTAATATATTTGAGTCTGAAGCCAATAAATACTAAAATGATTAGAACTAGCCATATGGTTGGTTGGACCTTGACTCTTTATAAATTGTTTGTATTTATTATTTTTTTAGTTATATGAAATCACTCTTGAAGTTTGAAATTGAATTGAAAGACAGTGGCTAAACCAAATTTGGATGTTGAGAATTAAGAAACTGAACCATACTTACTCTAATAGCATATTACAAATTGAATTGATTGATTAAGGTAGGAGTTGAGTGAATAAGAGAGTGTAGAGTCCAGCTAATATATTTTGGCTTATGTTTAATAAATCTAGAACTAACCACATAGTTAATTGGACTTTAATCTTTATAAATTATTTGTATCAATTATTGTTTAGTGATGTGAAATCTCTATCAGTATTGAAAAGGAAAGGACCCTGAATCATTGACCTCTTTATAAATAAGGATCACACTGACTGTCCAATCTATACTAAGGAAATGCTTTGATGCTAGAAACCAAATGCTCATTCATATTGCATGCCAACATGTTACCCATTGACAATACTTTCGCTGTCTACCAGGTCTAGCTTTAACTTTTTGTTTCCCATTCCATTGCAGGAATTTTTCAAAGGACTTTAGTACCAAATATAATTGCATTATAATTGATTTCAAAAAGATACACTTGTTGTAGCATTTTTGATTTTTTTATGTATATTATCAGAAACGAATGATTTTAAATGAATATAGTGAATGCTAATATAATCGTAAAATATAATATTTTTGATAGGCTACTTTCTATACAACTACAATCTAAGGCAGTGTACTTATCGATGCAGTCTAGCACTCATGGCGAGTATCAAGGTCGTATTCCTCAGAAAAGTGAAAGCCTAGAGTTACTTCTTTATTCTTTGTTATATTAACCTAAAATGAATGATGAATAATTTTTAAACTAACTAATAGCTACAAGCTAAGTTTTAAGGGAGATGCATGAATGACTGGATAAATGAAATAACCAAGACAAGAAAGCAAACCCAAAGGGAACCTAAACTAGTTGGCAATCAAACAAAAGATAAAGGATTGATGAGTCTAATTATGCTACCCGTGGACGAATTCTTAACCAAAATCGGCTTCTCTCTCAAGATAACCGAATTCTTAAACCTAATAACCTAAAGTTGGAATCTCTTCCTAACGATTGATTCTTAAATTAGAATTAAGCTTTAATCTGCCTCTATTAAGCTTTGTTAATTCTTAATCCGGCTAGTTAATTTTCCTTATCTCTAAGTGATTATTAACCAGTTCTTGTTATTCCAAATTCCAATTGCCAAATGGACTTCTCAATCTCATAAAGCAATCTAAACACCACAATTCACAACATCTCATGAATAATGCATTATCTTATTAATACTGAAAGCAAGAAGAATACAAAACTAACTCAAACAATCCAACAATATAATATTAAGCCAACATAGTAAAGAAATCCTAATGGATTTAATCAATCTAGCTAAACATGTTCATGTTTAAAACAACTAGGAAATCAATTACAATGGAAGAATAATGAAAATGAAACATGTACACCATTTTCTCTCGAATTGGATGAACAGCTCCAAATCTGGAACTGCACTACGATTAATCTCCCAATTTGCCTCTTGAATTGCTCCACTATTGTTTTGCACTTGAAACCTTACGATTCTGGGGTTCTTCCTCTGCGAACTCTCTCCCACTTTTCGGACTATGCAAAAGCGAACCGGTATGTGGGCTCTCTCTCCCTCCTTGCTTTTTTTTCAACCCTAAAAAATTCGTTTTCCTTATATATTTGTTCCAGCACGGCCGGAGTCCAGGCCATGCTGAACATTCGGATCTCACCAATTCAGGTTTCCTCATGGCGTGGTGCCCGCCGTCTTTGAGCCACCACAGACGTCTTTGAGGCCATGGTGGCTACAGAAACCATGCCCAAAGTGTCAATTTCAAGGATTAAAAGCAAATGGTTGGTCATGGCCAGAGTCCAGGCCGTGGTGATCAGCACGGCCTTGAGCTAGGCCGTGCTCAATGTATGCACTGCGAGCTCTTGTCTGATCTTGATGAATTCCCTTCCGTTTTCGCATGTATTGTTCTATAATTGCTCAAATACTGATGATGGTCCTATAAATTCTCCTGAAATGCAAAAGAACACAAAAAATGGGTGATCTTGGAATAAAAGCACAATAATTGCTAAGAAAATATGCAATAATATGCATGCAAATATGTGTAAAACTATGCATATCAAATCACCCCACACTTAAGCTATTGCTTGTCCTCAAGCAATTAACAACTCTCCTCACAAAACTGTAGTCAGCAATTCCTTACAATTTATGCCCCTAGTCCACAACAGATAGTATTCAACACATCACAAAGGATACTCAATCATAAATCAAATTGCATATCATTAACAGAGAATGGAAATAATATTAATGCATGAATAACTTAAATGACAACTCAACTCGAACATCACGAACCAATGCTTCACAGGGATCACTCAAGTTGCTCAAAGTGTATATTAGGTGAATAATAAATCCCTCAAAGTAAATGCATAAGACCCGCTCACCATAAGCTTGCTCAGAAATCATATCTTTGCTACTGTAATAAGTAAATACCAAAATTAAAAAGTCTTTGACAAGGTTGTAATGGGGCTAAGGTAAAGGTACGGAGATTTGGACAGAAGTGTGAAAATGCTGGAAATCTTGCAAATAAACAACAGTATAAGCTTAAAGGATTAAATGCTTAAAAACACAAAAAGAATTATTCACTAAAATCCCTACTTCGTAGAATAACGCTCGCAAATGCTCTAAATCCAATAAAGAGATAAATAATTAAAGAATTTTGTTTATTTTTCTTCTTCTTCTTCTTTTTTTTTTCCTTTTTTTTAAAGAACTAGCAGTTTATAAGCGACCGCTGCATACGTAAAGAATACAGTTTAGACCGGAGGGAACATTTAAAATATCAAAAAGACTTAGTGAATTTACCAACATAGCAACTAGCATTTTAATCCCACATAAGGGTGAACAAATCACAAAAAAAAATTCCAGTATAAGGGTAAAGTAAAGATAAATATAAAGAATGGTATAATTGAAGTGTATAGGTGTAGATTATGAAGAAAAGGTTAAGGCTCAAAACTGGCTAACTAATGGAAATATAAGGGGGTAGGCTTTTGGCCAAATATGGTGAATCCTAAATCGCCCAAGTCATCTCATGGTATTCACAATATTCATGTAACTTAAACAAGCATTATAAAGCAAGTTCTAGAAGCAAAGTCAAGTACAATGCACACTCAAAAAAAGAAATATAAAGAGCATAAGTATAATGAATGCTCAACTGGCTTAAAATCTCACTTTGAGGTGTGGTATTAGGTGCAATTGGTTTGCAACATCATTAATTGAATCATTACTTAAGAAACACATACATATGACATTATCAACGTTCTAAGTTAAAACTCGACAATTCGAAAAATAATTGAATAACACCGGTTTAACTCGACAGGGCTAATGTGTAAAACACCATCAACTGTTTTCCAAGGACAATGAACCAACAAAGAAAAGTGACTACAATTCTATAAATCAAGTCATCAATCAGCTCAAAAATAGCATAGTTAAGTGCATAAAGACAATGTCCTCACATCCCCTAAAAATACACAACACCTAGCGATAGCAATTTTAGATATGTCTAGAAACCATATGAGAGAGTAGGATTATAAGGTTTACCCACAACCACCCCACACTTGAAGAACACATTGTCCTCAGTGTAAAATGTTATGGATACCCCGCATGGGATGCTCAATTAAGAGAACAAAGGCAATACAATCCAAGTGCATGACATGTATGAAAAATAAGGTAAATAATTACAGAAAAATAAAAATATCTAGGGGACTGCCCTGATCATCCATCGAGGCTAATGTAGTGGAAATTCAGTGCCTCCTCGGTAGAATCTGAAAATAATAAAATAAAGAAATAATCAAACTGAAAATAATAATTAAATAAAATATGAAAACTTAAAACCAATAAAATGTTTCAAAATGAAAGGGTAAAATATTAAAAATGAAAAATAGAATTTAGAGTGCCTCCCAAAAGCGCTTCTTTTCTATGTGATGAGTCTTCTTAGCTAGACTCATGGTGAAAAGCAAACGAGCGTGATCGACGACCATTGATGTGCGTAAAATACACACATATAAATGGAGTTTTTAAGATTGATTTTATGGACATTTGGATGTGAATTGGTCCTAACACTCACCCTATGCGTCTGTTTATGTGCATTAGGTCCAAAAGAAGTCAAAGAATGATAAAGGGAAGAATTGGAGCATAATTAGATGTCGAAGCTACCGAAACAAGCTAAGTACGAGCATAAGGAAGCTGAACATGGCCGTGTAGGTTTCAACACTGGCCGTGTTCCCAACAAGGGCACTGATGAGCATAGTTTTACACATATTTGCTTGCATATTATTGCGTATGTTCTTAGCAATTATTGTGCTTTTATTCCCAGATCACCCGTGTTTTATGTTCTTTTGCATTTCAGGAACATTTATAGGACCATCATCAGTGTTTAAGTAATTATAGATCAATACGTGCGGAAACGAACGAGAATTCATCAAGATCGGACAAGAGCCCGCGTTGCACACATTGAGCACGGCTGAGTCAAGGCCGTCGCGACCATCACGGCTGACTGCGCCGTGACCAACCATCAAAACTTGGTCTTCAAAATAATAGTTTGGGCATGGTTTCCGTAGCCACCACGGCCTCCGGCCGTGGTGGCCGGCCTGAGGAGCAACACGGTCATGGTGAAACCTTAGTTGGTGAGATCCACAGTTTGACGCGGCATGGACTCACGCGTCTTGACCAACAATGACGACCACGGTAGGTCTTGGGTTAAATATATAAGAAAAATTCATTTCTCTTAGAGAAAGGGGGAAAAAGAGTGACATTGAGCCCTAGTGGCTAGTTTGGTTTCTGCACAATACTGAGTGTGAGAGAGAGTTGCAGTGAGTAAGAATCCCGGAATCGTAAGATTCAGAGTGCAAAAACGATGGTGGAGCAATTCAAGAGGCGTTTGGGAGATTAATCAAAGTGTAGATCCAGTTTGGGTATTCATCCAATTCGAGAGAAAAGGGTGTACATGTTTTATTTTCATTATTCTTTCATTGTAATTGATTTCCTAGATTATTTTAAACATGAACATGTTTAGCTAGACTGATTTAATCCATTGGGATTTCTTTACTATGTTGGCTTGATATTATATTGTTGGATTGTTTGAGTTGGTTTTGTATTCTTCTTGTTTTCAAATTATTAATAAAATAATGCATTATTCATGAGACGTTGTGAATTGTGATGTTTAGATTGCTTTATGAGATTGAGAAATCCGTTTGGCAATTGGAACTTTGAATAACAAGAACTGGTTAATAATCGCTTAGAGATAAGGATAATTAACTAGCCGGATTAAGAATTAACAAAGCTTAATAGAGGCGGATTAAAGCTTAATGCTAATTTAAGAATCAATCGTTACGAAGAGATTCCAACTTTAGGTTATTAGGTTTAAGAATTCGGTTATCTCGAGAGAGCGAATTGATTAAGAATAAATCCACGGGTAGCATAATTAGACTCATCGATCCTTTATCTTTTGTTTGATTGCCAACTAGTTTAGATTCCCTTTGGGTTTGTCTTCTTGTCTTGATTATTTCATTTATCAATTACTCCTGCATCTCCCTTAGGACTTAGCTTGTAGTTAATAGTTAGTTTAGAATTTATTCATCATCCATTTTAGGTTAATATAACAAAGAACAAAGGAGTAACTCTAGGCTTTCGCTTTCCGGGAATCGACCTTGATACTCGCCATTAGTGCTGGGATATCGATGGGTACACGCCTTAGATTGTAGCCTAACACGAGTGCACATCGAGCACCACCCGTTTCAGGGTGTTGGGTGTCATCAAATATAAAAGAAAAATAAGTTCTTAGGGAGCACGACCACAGAGAGTAACACGGCCAGGAACACTAAACCGTGTTCCTAACACGGCCGTGTTGGCAGGCGACAGGGGGAATTAGTTAAAAGAAAGAAGAGAGGAAAGAAAAAAAAAGGAGAGCGGGGGAGAACGTCCCAAACCCTAATTTTTCTCTCCCTAAGGGTTTTCTGAGCTGAAACCAAGGGAAAAGGAGACTTGGATCAAGGTTTCAATCGGATTCTCTTCAAAGATTGAAGATTGGGCGAGATTCGTTGATTGGTTTTCAAATCGAGCAAGAGGAACAAGAATCGATTCAATTCGAGCAAGAGAAATTGAAATTTTACTCTCGTCCAAGGGTGTAATCGAGTTTTCTCTACCTTTACTCATTGTTGTAATTGAATTCTTGTGTATTTTGATAATGAACATGATTAGCTAGATTGAATAAATCCATTGGGATTTCTTTACTATGTTGGCTTAGTATTATATTATTGGATTGTTTAGGTTAGTTTTTTATGAGCATAGTTTTACACATATTTGCTTGCATATTATTGCGTATGTTCTTAGCAATTATTGTGCTTTTATTCCCAGATCACCCGTGTTTTGTGTTCTTTTGCATTTCAGGAACATTTATAGGACCATCATCGGTGTTTAAGCAATTATAGATCAATACGTGCGAAAGCGGACGAGAATTCATCAAGATCGGACATGAGCCACGCCAATGCATACTTGAGCACTGCACGGACTCACGGCGTGCTCAACCATTGGCTTTGATTCTTGAAATATGCACTTTGGGCACGGTTTTCGTAGCCACCACGGCCTTCAACACGGCCGTGGTGAAACCCTACTTGGTGAGATCCACGGTTGTGCGGCTGGACTTGGCCGTCTTGCGGCCTGACTTGAACACGGCCGTGCTGAGTTAAATATATAAGAAAAATGAATTTTTCTTAGAAGAAGGGAGGAGGAAAAAGAGTGACATAGAGCCCTGGCGGCTGGTTCGATTTTTGCACAGTATTGAGTGCAAGAGAGAGTTGCGGGGAGTAAGAATCCTATAATCGCAAGGTTCCGAGTGCAAAACAGTAGTGGAAGCAATTCAAGAGGCAGTTTGGGAGATTAATCAAAGTGTAGATCTAGATTTGGACCTGTTCATCCAATTCGAGAGAAAAGGGTGTACATGTTTTATTTTCATTATTCTTTCATTGTAATTGATTTCCTAGATTGTTTTAAACATGAACATGTTTAGCTAGACTGATTTAATCCATTGGGATTTCTTTACTATGTTGGCTTGATGTTATATTGTTGGATTGTTTGAGTTGGTTTTGTATTCTTCTTGTTTTCAGTATTAATAAGATTATGCATTATTCATGAGACGTTGTGAATTGTGATGTTTAGATTGCTTTATGAGATTGAGAAATCCGTTTGGCAATTGGAATTTTGAATAACAAGAACTGGTTAATAATCGCTTAGAGATAAGGATAATTAACTAGCCGGATTAAGAATTAACAAAGCTTAATAGAGGCGGATTAAAGCTTAATGCTAATTTAAGAATCAATCGTTAGGAAGAGATTCCAACTTTAGGTTATTAGGTTTAGGAATTCGGTTATCTCGAGAGAGAAACCGAATTCGGTTAAGAATTCGTCCATGGGTAGCATAATTAGACTCACCTATCCTTTATCTTTTGTTCGGTTGCCAACTAGTTTAGATTCCCTTTGGGTTTGTCTTCTTGTCTTGATTATTTCATTTATCAATTACTCCTGCATCTCCCTTGGAACTTAGCTTGTAGTTAATAGTTAGTTTAGAAATTATTCATTATCCATTTTAGGTTAATATAACAAAGAACAGAGTAACTCTGGGCTTTCACTTTCCCGAGGAATACGACCTTGATACTCGCCATTAGTGCTAGACTGCATCGATAGGTACACTGCCTTAGATTGTAGCTAACACGATTAGCAACCCATCAGTTTTGTATTCTTTTTGCTTTCAGTATTAATAAGATAATGCATTATTCGTGAGACGTTGTGAATTGTGTGTTTAGATTGCTTTGTGTGATTGAGAATTCCATTTGGCAATTGGAATTTTGAATAGCAAGAACTGGTTAATAATCGCTTAGAGATAAGGATAATTAACTAGCCGGATCAAAATTCCAATTACCAACCGGATTTCTCAATCTCATAAAGCAATCTAAACATCACAATTCACAATGTCTCATGAATAATGCATAATCTTATTAATACTGAAAACAAGAAGAATACAAAACCAACTCAAACAATCCAATAATATAATATCAAGCCAACATAGTAAAGAAACCCCAATGGATTAAATCAGTCTAGCTAAACATGTTCATGTTTAAAACAATCTAGGAAATCAATTACAATGAAAGAATAATGAAAATAAAACATGTACACCCTTTTCTCTCGAATTAGATGAACAACTCCAAATCTGGATCTAAACTTTGATTAATCTCCCAAACTGCCTCTTGGATTGCTTCCACTTCTGGTTTTGCACGGAACCTTGCGATTCCGGGATTCTTACTCCCATGACTCTCTCTACTTTTCAATCATGCGGACCCGAACCGGTAGCTAGGGCTTTATGTCACTTCTTCCCCCTCTCTCCTTTCTAAGAAAAATTCATTTTTCTTATATATTTAACTCAGCATGGCCGTGTTCAAAACCGTCTTTGGTCGTGGCTGATCGAGCCGTCTTTGGTATGGATCTCACCAAGTAGGGTTTTACCACCGTAGTGTTTCTCCCCGTGTTGGCCACCGCAGGCCGTCTTGAAGGCTGGTGGCTACGAAACCGTGCCCAAAGTGCAAATTTCAAGAATCAAAGCCAATGGTTAAGCACGGCCGGAGTCCGGGCCGTGCTCGATATCGTGCGGGCTCTTGTCCGATCTTGATGAATTCTCGTCCGTTTCCGCACGTATTGATCTATAATTGCTTAAACACCGATGATAGTCCTATAAATGTTCCTGAAATGCAAAAGAACACAAAACACAGGTGATCTGGGAATAAAAGCACAATAATTGCTAAGAACATACGCAATAATATGCAAGCAAATATGTGTAAAACTATGCTCATCAATAAGGAGGTTCAATGCTAAACTCTTTGTATGACACATTAGAAAATGAGATTAGGAACCAAGAGAGTGCTAAAAATTGGGATACCTGTGCATCTTTAGAAGCTCGAGTGGAATCGTTTTGCAGGGCTACCAATCAACTATCCACTCCTATCCTTTCATCTCAAGTCTTTTATGAATTTTGTTGTGGTTTACATTTGAGTAATGATTGTCCATTGTATAGTGATGTTGCTCATTATTCTTATAACTATGAATAGGTGAATTATACGAGAAGTTGGCCAAATGACTCGTATGGAAGCACCTACTATCAAGAGTTGAGCACTCATTCACCCTTTGGATGGAGCTTAGATGGCCAAGAACCACCAGAATTTCAATAGCCTAATCTTGCACCATCAACTCAAGGTGAAGAGTTAGTGTCAGAGGAGCTGATGATGAGGTTTATTGCAAGTCTTGAGGATAGATTCCAACAAACAGAGAGGGTACTTGAAGGTCAACAAGCCTCGATTGAGAACATAGAGCATCAAGTAGGCTTGATTTTCAAGTTACTAGCGGTAGAACAATAGGGAACTCCATCAAACGCAACTGAATCCGAGAAGCATTTGAGTGCCATCACTTTGCGTTTAGTTGAGAATTTTTCTAGTTTATCTACTATGTTTGACGATGATGCTTCTGTGCAGGACAATTTCTTGAACATGGAGATGGAACCAGAAAAGGAAGAGGTGAACATAATTCCTCCGAAGACTATCAGCGGGAATGTCAGTTGATGATCTTTGAGTTGCGATTAGAGGAATTGTTGGTAGATTTTCCACAAGTCCCTTCGATGATGGAAGATGAGCACGAGTTATCCAATGAAGAAGTCTTGGAGGAGCTCGAGTTTCTTCTAGCAAGTGAACCAAGCCAAGGACTGGAGAAAATCATTAACGTTCCTGAAGAAATTGCCCAACCGTCAATCCTTCCAATTGGTGAAACTTCAGCTTTCAAATTGGAAGAGCCCTGAAACATCATGACTACGTGCAATTATACGAGGCGAGTCTTGCCCATCATCTTGGCGACTTGGCAGCGGTAGGGAAGAGAAATTGACGATTATCCCTCTAAGCGGATACTTGAAGACATTTCCTTAGAAGAAGGATGGATGGTCGTCGATCACGCCCGTTTGCTTTTCACCATGAGTCCAGCTAAGAAGACTCATCACATAAAAAAGAAGCGCTTTTAGGAGGCACCCCAATTTTTATTTTTAATCTCTAATATTTTAACCTTTTGTTTTGAAATATTTTATTAGCTTTAGTTTTCATATTTTATTTAATTTTTGTTTCAGTTTCAATTTTAATTCTTTATTTTATTATTTGCGACCACTCCTCTACCACGGACTATTGGCATACGATATCCCTAATGATGCACCTCTTTTCACTCCCGAGCTATAGTCAGGGCAGTATTAGTTCTTTTTCCTTTTTCATTTCTTATATTTTGTATGCTGAGCACAGTGTGTCCTTCAAGTGTGGGGTGGTGATATTTATATACACTTATTTTCGTGTTTTTATTGTTTTGTATATGAAATTCAGATCCTTTTCTAGTGTATATATCGCATTTCATTTATCCCATCTCAGTTATTTGTTTATTCTTTGTGCAATCTTTTGTAAAATTTTGAAAATTTTTCACTTTGTTTCGATGCTCTTACTGTTGACTTGCTTTTGAAATCATGTTTATGTCCATGTGATCGGGTAAAGAAAAGAAAAAAAAAAGAAATTGAAGAATAAGAGGGAAAGGTGATGAAAAGAAAGAAAGTAAGTGAGCTAAACATTTTGACTTGATTCTTATTTCCCACCTTGGACTACTGTCCATTGTTTACCCCTTGTGATCATTGTGACTTGTGTGCAGATCATGAATTTCATTGTAGAACACCATAGGTTCAACTCTTACCAAATTTACCTACCCCTACCTAATCCCCATTACAACCCTTATAAAGACCTCTTGACATGGTTGTTGACTCTCCATAAGTGTTAGGAGTAGGATTTAAGAGCAAGCATATAGTAAGTAACGCAGTAGTTGATGCATTGAGCGATTAAACACTACCCTTTAAACACTTTGAGTGATTTAGAGTGAATCTAGTGAGGAGTTGGTTCTAAATAATTTTGTTGAGACACTACCCTTTAAACGCTTTTACCCGATCACATGGACATAAACAGGATTTCAAAAGCAAGTCAACAGTAAGAGCATCGAAACAAAGTGAAAAATTTTCAAAATTTTACAAAAAATTGCACAAAGAATAAACAAATAACTGAGATAGGATAAATGAAATGCGATATATACACTAGAAAAGGATCTGAATTTCATATACAAAACAATAAAAACACGAAAATAAGTGTATATAAATATCACCACCCCACACTTGAAGGACACAGTGTCCTCAGTGTATAAAATATAAGAAATGAAAAAGGAAAAAGAACTAATACTGCTCTGACTATAGCTCCAGAGTGAAAAGAGGTGTATCATCAGGGATATCAGGGCGTTGGCTAGTCTGTGGTAGAGGAGTGGCTGCAAATAATAAAATAAAGAATTAAAATTGAAACTGAAACAAAAATTAAATAAAATATGAAAACTAAAGCTAATAAAATGTTTCAAAACAAAAGGTTAAAATATTAGAGATTAAAGATAAAAATTGGGGTGCCTCCCAAAAGCACTTCTTTTTTATATGATGAGTCTTCTTAGCTGGACTCATGGTGAAAAGCAAACGGGCGTGATCGACGACCATCCATCCTTCTTCCAAGCAAATAGATTCAAGTATCCGCTTAGAGGGATAATCGTCAATTTCCTCTTCCCGACTGTCAAGCAAGCTGCCAGTATGATGGGCAAAACTCGCTCCTCGTATAATTGCATGTAGTCATGATGCTCTAGGGGCTTTTCCAATTTGAAAGCTGAAGTTTCACCAATTGGAAAGATCGACGGTTGGGCAATTTCTTCAAGAACGTCAATGGTTTTCTCCAGTCCTTGGCTTGGTTCACTTGCTAGAAGAAACTCGAGCTCCTCCAAGACTTCTTCATTGGATAACTCGTGCTCATCTTCCGTCATTGAAGGGACTTGTGGAAAATCCACCAAAAATTCAATATAGCGCAACTCGGCATCATTATACATTCACATTGATAGTCTTTCAGAGGAATTATGTTCACCTCTTCCTTTTCTGGTTCCATCTCCATGTTCAAGAAATCGTCCTGCATAGAAGCATCATCGTCAAACATAGTAGATAAACCAGAAAAATTCTCAACTAAACGCAAAGTGATGGCACTCAAATGCTCCTCGGATTCAGTTGCGTTTGATGGAGTTCCCTATTGTTCTACCGCTAGTAACTTGAAAATCAAGCCTACTTGATGCTCTATGTTCTCAATCGAGGCTTGTTGACCTTCAAGTACCCTCTCTGTTTGTTGGAATCTATCCTCAAGACTTGCAATAAACCTCATCATCAGCTCCTCTGACACTAACTCTTCACCTTGAGTTGATGGTGCAAGATTAGGCTATTGAAATCATATTCGCCTCTTCCTTTTCTGGTTCCATCTCCATGTTCAAGAAATCGTCCTGCACAGAACCATCATCGTCAAACATAGTAGATAAACCAGAAAAATTTTCACCTGAATGCAAAGTGATGGCGCTCAAATGTTCCTCGGATTCAGTAATATTTTATGGAGTTCCCCATTGTTCTATCACTAGTAACTTGAAGATCAAGCCTACTTGATGCTCTATGTTCTCAATTGAGGCTTGTTGACTTTCAAGTACCCTCTCTGTTTGTTGGAATATATCATCAAGAATTGCAATGAACCTCATCATCAGCTCCTCTGATACTAACTCTTCATCTTGAGTTGATGGTGCAAGATTAAATTTCTTGATGTAGTTCTTTGAAATCCTGGTGGTTCTTGGCCATCTAAGCTCCATCCAAAGGGTGAATGAGTGCTCCACTCTTGATTGTAGGTGCTTCCATACGAGTCATTTGGCCAATTTCCCGTATAATTCACCTGTTCATAGTTATAAGAACAATGAGTAAAATCACTGCACAATGGACAATCGTTACTCAAATGTAAACCATAACAAAATTTGTAAAAAACTTGAGATGAAAGGATAAGAGTGGAGAGTTGATTGGTAGCGCTGCAAAACGGTTCCACTCGAGCTTCTAAAGATGCACGGGTATCCCAATTTTTAGCACTCTCTTGGTTCCTGATCCTATTTTCCAACGTGTCATACAAAGAGTTTAGCATTGAACCTCCTTATCATCCACTACCTAAATCATAAACTTAACTAAATAAATATGTACAAACAAAACAGAAATAAAAAAAATAAAAAAATGGCTAAATTAACAAATAGCAAATTTCACTCTAGTTTTCAAACATTCTGTGGCAACGGCGCCAAAAACTTGATAGGCTATTTTCTATGCAACTACAATCTAAGGCAGTGTATCTATCGATACAGTCTAGCACTCATGGCGAGTATCAAGATCGTATTCCTCGGGAAAGTGAAAGCCCGGAGTTACTTCTTTGTTCTTTGTTATATTAACCTAAAATGAATGATGAATAATTTCTAAACTAACTAATAGCTACAAGCTAAGTTCTAAGGAAGATGCAGGAATGAATGGATAAATGAAATAACCAAAACAAGAAAGCAAACCCAAAGGGAAACTAAACTAGTTGGCAATCAAACAAAAGATAAAGGATTGATGAGTCCAATTATACTACCCGTGGACAAATTTTTAACCGAATTCGGCTTCTCTATTGAGATAACCGAATTCTTAAACCTAATAACCTAAAGTTGGAATCTCTTCCTAATGATTGATTCTTAAATTAGCATTAAGCTTTGATCCGCCTCTATTAAGCTTTGTTAATTCTTAATCCGGCTAGTTAATTATCCTTATCTCTAAGTGATTATTAACCAGTTCTTGCTATTCAAAATTCCAATTGCCAAATGGACTTTTCAATCTCATAAAGCAATCTAAACACCACAATTCACAACGTCTCATGAATAATGCATTATCTTATTAATACTGAAAGCAAGAAGAATACAAAACTAACTCAAACAATCTAACAATATAATATTAAGCCAACATAATAAAGAAATCCCAATGGATTTAATCAATCTAGCTAAACATGTTCATGTTTAAAACAACTAGGAAATCAATTACAATGGAAGAATAATGAAAATGAAACATGTACACCATTTTCTCTCGAATTGGATGAACAACTCCAAATCTGGAACTGCACTACGATTAATCTCCCAATTTTCCTCTTGAATTGCTCTACTATTGTTTTACACTCGAAACCTTACGATTCTGGGGTTCTTCCTCTCTGCAACTCTCTCCCGCACTCAACACTATGCAAAAACCGAACCAGCCGCCAGGGCTCTCTCTCCCTCCTTGCTTTTTTTTTCAACCCTAAAAAATTCGTTTTCCTTATACATTTGTTTCTCACGGTAGCTAGTCAAGACAAATGAGTCCAGGCCGTGCTGAACATTCGGATCTCACCAATTCGAATTTCCTCATGGCAGTGTCCCCGCCGGTGCTGAGCCACCACGGACCATCTTTGGGCCGTGGTTATCACGACCCACCCACTAGGAATGGGTAGGCTTAAGGCCACCGAAACCCGTAGTAAGCCTGACACTCACTGATTTAAACAAATCTCATCTCAAATTAATATTATTAAAGTCACAATTTATCTTAATAGTTACACTTTACAAAATTACTTCGGTCTACCAGAAAAACTAGGCGAGACCCGAAGCTCAGAAAATTTACAACTGATACATCTACTATTTACTACTGCGGAGAATCTAAGATTTACCATTTTACATACCAAATCAAATACTTCACCCGATGATGAAGGAGTCGGGTTACTGAATAAGAGTCGCGAGAGAACTAACAGTCACGAATCTGAAAAACAACATAAATGGAGACTGTCAGTCTCGAGAGTGAGTTAAAATCATATATCTAAAACAGTTTCAAATATCTCAATGTCACATTCATTTAATTTTAAAATAATTAGTAAATCACGCGAACCATACGTGTCATGCCATGCTTAAACAAAATTTATTCCACATGCAACGGGATGAGTACTTGGTAGAACTCTAATCCCAACTCTAAAATCTCGATTATTTCAACACTTATGTCTCAACTAACCTCAACTCTATCATCTCAAACCTCTCATTCCAACAGATCGCTTGAGAGCAAAGCTCGACCGGGGACCTTACCTCCGATCCGGTCACTTAACTCTCGGCCTTAGCCTTTTGGCTCTCTTATCCAATAAGACTGGCCGAGAGCAAAGCTCGACCGGGGACCTTACCTCCACCGGTCACTTAAATATCCAAATAAGCCCGAGAGCAATGCTCGACCGGGGACCTTACTCCGGCAACCACAAATCACTAAGCCCGAGAGCGATGCTCGACCGGGGCAAGTCCTAATCTTTCTTTCTCAAAATTTTTACCTCTTTACCCTTTTCCTATCTCTCATATTATATTGGACACTCATCCAACTCCTATGTTCTCTGTCATCCCATCCCGAGTCATCATGCAATATTAAAATTGGTAATAAGGGAAAATATATTTAAATAGTAATTAAGAGCATCATGCAAATGATAATAATAATAATTAAATAAAAATTAAATTTGCAAATAAATGTTCACGATGGCAAATCAAATTTTATGCATGACACGTCGTAAACGATATATGACTTTAACTCGCGAATTAGGGCGACCTCCTAGCTCGGCTTAGGTGTCTCGGTAGGAGCGAGCGAGCGATGATCATCTAATCACGGAAAACAATTTATCAAAACGATGAAACAATTACAATAGACCACAGGTCTAGACTCACAGAACTAACTGCCTAAGAATCTCGACTTGGGAACTACCGAAAATTCAGTGAACCTCCTCTACAACACGAACATTACCCCCCGTAAAAAACGGGTCCAGGACTGCCGGAAAAACACTCCAAATAACCAACAATTAAAACAACGGAGTCGGGTCCCCAAACTTCACTATTTCCGACTCGCCACACGACAAAAACACGACTATGGCAGGCCAACCGGACAAATATTTATGACTCACAAATATCATCAAGTACACAATATAAACCATATACACAAATTAAACCAAGGATTTCTAAAATTAACGGGCCAAAGAAATTTACCGAGACGTTCGATCGCTCGGTTGACTCTCTGGCTTAGCCGGGAGTCCGATCGGCGATCCGAACACACCATCGGACTCACAGCGGCCGATGGCGATCCACCTTAGATTTTCCGATCGACACCCGATCATCCGGGAGATTTGCGGACGATCTCGACCGTCGATTCGCAAACGAAGCCCGATCGCCACGAAACCGGTGCCATCGCGAAGCTTGAGCCGAGGAGAGTCGGGATACATCCTCCGATCATCCATCCTCCGGCCGGAGCTCACGGAAAAGCCCAAAAATGCCGGCTGCCACCATTTTCTCTCTCCACCGTGAATCTCGATTCCGGCCACCATGTCGACACTGCCGCCAAAACAAAGCCGAGGCCGAGAGGAGTCGATCGGCACCAAAATCGTGACCAAGCCGGAAGCGCGCTGCATGCCTGGCCCGACTGACCGGCCACGCACCCAAAACTCCGGCCATTTCCGACGCCGCCACCGCAGCTCCTTCTTCTTCTCTCTCTCTCTCTCTCTCTTCCTCTCTTCCTTCCCGACTTCCATTCCTTTCAATATCGACATTTGACCCTTGAACTTTTCCTTATTACAATTTCGTCCCTCAACTTTCTTAATTACTTACAATTTCATTCGCGAATTTCAATTTAACCCCAAACTTCTTTTTAGCCTTTCAATTAAGCCCTTAGCTATTTAATTTGGGCCAAATCCGAATTATTGAAAATACACAATTACAAAAATACCCCTGACCATATTTATTTACAAAATACCAAGCTCACAAATTTCCATTAAAACCCCATAAAAATAACATTATACTTTCAATCCTTATTCCAAAATAAATTTCCAATTAAATCCTACACACAATTAAATTAAATAATCAATTTCCTCAAAATTCTTTTATAAAAACATCCCTTATAATTTCTTCCAAAATTTTCAATATATAATTTTACTTATATAAATATGCATTTGGAAAATTTTGAATAACCAAAATATAATCATTTCAAATTAAACCCAATAATAATGAAGCTAAAATTAACTTAAATAAAAACTCATTATTAAATATATAAAAATTTAGGGTGTTACATTCTCCCCCAAAAAAAATTCGACCTCGAATTTTAAAAGAAAAGGGCTACACTCTAAGACTGAAACTAATTAGGAACCTCTCAACTCCAACCCGGCTTCAGAGAACTTTCCTGGCAGAAACTAAACTAAACCACAAGACTCATCAAGAAACCCTTAAATAAAACTGGCGAACACGAAATCCACGATCCTCACTTACTACTTCTGAAACCAAATCTTCACTTAAATTCACATGAGGATCCAACACGAGCAAAGGATCGAATATATACTTCCTCAACTCAGACTTACAAACAACTGGATTTGACCTCAGAGAACATTACTAATACTTGGCGGCAAGTCCAACTTACATGCCACCTCACCAACCTGCCGACAAAACCAAGGGTCTCCATAACCTTATTTTCTTACCGAGTCACATCACTTATGACATAACATCCATCTGATCGCATCAACCGACATAACCCATGCCATCCTGACACAAGATTCCTCCTTGACTGAAATCCAAAGCCTCCCTTATAATCTAACATGGGGCCTATGACTCCACGGACTTACTCTCAAAGAACTCAACTCGTCATCCGGAGAATTCTCAAGCTAACACTATTTACTTTGAAAAATTTACTTATTTATTTACTTTATAATCATCAACGATAAAAACTTTATTATCTTGAAAATACTTTTACAAAATCGTAAAATCTCTAGCCATTTTTCTTTATATAAAATTCTACAATATCGCGCGCCAGGGTGATGATGCCCCCTATCACCAAGGGTTGCAATGCACAATGTATGATGCATGTCCTAAAATGAATTTATGTATGCCTAACAGTGAAATGCCATATGCATTCTTACGGGACTGGGCGCAATATTGTATTTTAAAACACTTGTTCTACTTAGAAAAATAGATAATGTTCGCTTAAGTTTCTCTAGATTATGAGCGTCCGAAAATACTCCTGCTACCTTTCTTAAGCTTCACAATCACCAAAACTCAACCATAGAGCTCGACATCTACTCGACTTCCCGAGGCACTACTTTCGGCTACTCAGTAAGGCGATGCACGATGCGATGACGAGACAATCCATGACACGATTGCAACCACGCTCTACACTAAACCCATTGCGGTGCCCACCATCGAAACAACAATCAAAGCTTCAAAGGCGGATCGCACTAATCACTTGAAGAAGCGTACGAGTCTACCACGCTCTGGATCTTCCCATCGCTACAAGCTCATTCTCGGCCGACACCAAAGACAAGCTTACAAGAAAGGAAAGTGACTCTCTAACGTTGAAGGTCAAACACTGAGTCAATGAAAACAACAAGACAGACATGATCCTAACTCCGCGATTGCAGAAAATCTTAACTTAGGTCGAAGGAAATCTAAACCTAAGCTCGATACCAACTTTGTCACGACCCACCCGTGGGCCGTGGCCGACGACTAGGGAATGGGTAGGCTTAAGGCCACCGAAACCCGTAGTAAGCCCGACACTCACTGATTTAAACAAATCTCATCTCAAATTAATATTATTAAAGTCACAATTTATCTTAATAGTTACACTTTACAAAATTACTTGATTACCGGAAAACTAGGCGAGACCCGAAGCTCGGAAAATTACAAACGATACATCTACTATTTACTCTGCGGAGAATCTAAGATTTACCATTTTACATACCAAATCAAATACTTCACCCGATGATGAAGGAGTCGGGTTACTTGAATAAGAGTCGCGAGAGAACTAGGTCGAATCGAAAAACAACATAAATGGAGACCGGTCTAGAGTGAGTTAAAATCATATATCTAAAACAGTTTCAAATATCTCAATGTCACATTCATTTAATTTTAAAATAATTAGTAAATCACGCGAACCATACGTGTCATGCCATGCTTAAACAAAATTTATTCCACATGCAACGGGACAGTACTTGGTGAACTCTAATCCCAACTCTAAAATCTCGATTATTTCAACACTTATGTCTCAACTAACCTCAACTCTATCATCTCAAACCTCTCATTCCAACAGACTGGCGCCCGAGAGCAAAGCTCGACCAGGACCTTACCTCCAGTCCACTTAACTCTCGGCCTTAGCCTTTTGGCTCTCTTATCCAATAAGATCGCCCCGAGAGCAAAGCTCGACCAGGGACCTTACCTCCGATCAGTCACTTAAATATCCAAATAAGCCGGCCGAAATGCTCGACCGGGGACCTTACTCCGGCAACCACAAATCACTAAGCCCAGAGAGCGATGCTCGACCAGGCAAGTCCTAATCTTTCTTTCTCAAAATTTTTACCTCTTTACCCTTTTCCTATCTCTCTCATATTATATTGGACACTCATCCAACTCCTATGTTCTCATCATCCCATCCCGAGTCATCATGCAATATTAAAATTGGTAATAAGGGAAAATATATTTAAATAGTAATTAAGAGCATCATGCAAATGATAATAATAATAATTAAATAAAAATTAAATTTGCAAATAAATGTTCACAGTAGCAAATCAAATTTTATGCATGACACGTCGTAAACGATATATGACTTTAACTCACGAATTAGGGCGACCTCCTAGCTCGGCTTAGGTGTCTCGGTAGGAGCGAGCCGAGCGAGATCATCTAATCACGGAAAACAATTTATCAAAACGATGAAACAATTACAATAGACCACTGAGTCTAGACTCCAGAACTAACTGTCTAAGAATCTCGACTTGGGAACTACCGAAAATTCGGCAGAACCTCCTCTACAACACGAACATTACCCCCGTAAAAAACGGGTCCAGGACCTGCCAGAAAAACACTCCAAATAACCAACAATTAAAACAACGGGAGTCGGGTCCCCAAACTTCACTATTTCCCGACTCCGCCACACAGCACAAAAACACGACTATGGCAGGCCAACTGACAGACAAATATTTATGACTCACAAATATCATCAAGTACACAATATAAACCATAGACACAAATTAAACCAAGGATTTCTAAAATTAACGGGCCAAAGAAATTTACCGAGACGTTCGATCGCTCGGTTGACTACTTCTAGCACGGAGTCCGTCGACGATCCGAACACACCATCGGACTCACAACGACGCTACCGATGACAATCCCCCTTCCGATTTTCCGATCCGACACCCGATCATCCGGAGAGATTTGCGGACGATCTCGACCGTCGATTCAAAGCGAAGCCCGATCGCCCACGAAACCGGTGCCATCGCGAAGCTTGAAATGCAGGAGAGTCGGGATACATCCTCCGATCATCCATCCTCCGGCCGGAGCTCACGGAAAAGCCCAAAAATGCCGGTACCGCCACCATTTTCTCTCTCCACCGTGAATCTCCGATTCCGGCCACTATCGACACCGCTGCCAAAACAAAGCCGAGGGCCGAGAGGAGTCGATCGGCACCAAAATCGGCCGACCACCGACGCCGAACGCCAGCGGAGAAAGCTTCGGCCATCTTCCTCCTAGCGCCTCCGTCGCCATTGGTGCCTTCTGCATGCCGCTGCCGCCGGCCAACAAGGCCGCCTCGACGACGACGCCACCAGCTCCTTCCTTCTCTCTCTCTCTCTCTCTCTCTTCCTCTCTTCCTTCCCCGACTTCCATTCCTTTCAATATCGACATTTGACCCTTGAACTTTTCCTTATTACAATTTCGTCCCTCAACTTTCTTAATTACTTACAATTTCATTCCGCAGAATTTCAATTTAACCCCCAAACTTCTTTTTAGCCTTTCAATTAAGCCCTTAACTATTTAATTTGGGCCAAATCCGAATTATTGAAAATACACAATTACAAAAATACCCCTAACCGACATATTTATTTACAAAAATACCAAGCTCACAAATTTCCATTAAAACCCCATAAAAATAACATTATACTTTCAATCCTTATTCCAAAATAAATTTCCAATTAAATCCTACACACAATTAAATTAAATAATCAATTTCCTCAAAATTCTTTTATAAAAACATCCCTTATAATTTCTTCCAAAATTTTTCAATATATAATTTTACTTATATAAATATGCATTTGGAAAAATTTTGAATAACCAAAATATAATCATTTCAAATTAAACCCAATAATAATGAAGCTAAAATTAACTTAAATAAAAACTCATTATTAAATATATAAAAATTTCGGGTGTTACAGTGGTGGCTACGGAAACCGTGCCCAAAGTGCCAATTTCAAGGATTAAAAGCCAATGGTTGGTCATGGCCAGAGTCCAGGCCGTGGTGATCAGCACGGCCTTGACCTAGGTCGTGTTCAATGTATGCACTGCTAGCTCTTGTCCGATCTTGATGAACTCCCCTCCGTTTTCGCATGTATTGATTTACAATTGCTCAAATACTGATGATGGTCCTATAAATTCTCCTGAAATGCAAAAGAACACGAAACACGGGTAATCTTGGAATAAAAGCACAATAATTGCTAAGAAAATACGCAATAATATGCAAGCAAATATGTGTAAAATTATGTATATCAATTTTGTATTCTAATTTAAAAAATATCTGAGAATTAAAGAAATCTAGATTATTTTAATTTTTAATTAAATAGATGTAGCTTTGTTGATAAGCGTAGAGCTAATTGATAGACTGAAAAATAAGCTTGTGATTAAAATAAAATGTAAAGACAGTGTTCAATAAACTAAGGAATTAAATTGAATTATGAACTGTAAGCTAGAAATCATGTTCCAGTAAATTAAAAGCTACAGACTCAAAAGCTAAAGACAAAGATTTGAAAGCCATAGATCGAAAGCTATAGAATTTAAAAGATTAAATATAAAGCAATTGATTTATATAAATATAATATTGAAAGCAGTAAATTTGATAGTTAAGAATTGAACTGCCAAAACATTAATGCTTACAAAAATATAAATGTTCCCTGAAAAATAAAAGCTTCAATACACTGTAAATAAATAAAAACTCTGGATCTTTTAATTTGATTTGTCAATTTGTTGATTTCAAAATTTGTATAACCTTTATGACTTGCTCTTTAATATCATTCGTTACCTTGTATGTCTTGAACATGCTTTTCACAGTTTTACTCTTTTCTCCTAACTCGCCACGGTTTCACATAATTTCTATAGACACTAACATACAAGTACTCGAATAACCTATATAACCATTTAACATCAAAGCTTCCTTCTTGAGAACCATTTAACATCAAAGCTTCCCTGTAAAGATTCAAGTTAAAGCTATTAATTTCTAGCTCATGGGCAAGGAATAAAGTTATCAATTAGGATTAAGTTATGGGTTAGAATATAGTAATTTTGCTTTTATGGACTTTGGATGAAAGTTTAATGTACTTTTAAATTCGCTTTATAAAATAACTTAACTTCAATCAAAACTAAATTTAAATGTAAACAATATTAAATATTTTTTTTCTTAAAAAAAGCTGTATAAGAGTTCATTCTTTTGGTAAGATTTTAAAGCTTTTAAGAATTTTAAGTGTTGAGACTTGTATAATTTAGACTTTTTTGAGAATTTAGTTATTTGATTTTTTAAATTTCAAAGTTCACAATTCATTTTGGATTAGAATATTATTTTTTAAAATTTTGAAATAAAATCTTCTAATATTTGTTTAAATAAGATAAATGGTTGATCAACATTCTTCAAAAAGCCCACTACTATTTTGCATTAATTTTCTTTTTTTTAATAATGAATTTTTACAACCTTTGATTCTTTAAGAGTTTGAATGCTCTTGGGAAGTTTGAGTGTTAGCCAAAATATTTGGGGTTGGGTTTGAGAATTAGTTTAGAAAACAATCTTGTATGGGTTGTGTGTGAGTCTTAAAAACACAAGCGTAAAAGATTTGGTGTTAGCGCTAAACACTAAGTTTTGGGTGAGCTTATGAAAACATCATTTGTAATTGATTAAATGAATAGTGAATATCCAATTGGAGATTGGAGAGTGGATATTGAGTTGGTTAATATCCGAACCACTATAAATTGTGTGTTGTTTTTTCTTCTCTACTCTTCTACTTTCTATAATCAAATTTTTACTTTCCAACCATCCTACTACTCACCAATTCAATCTCCCTCTTCTTAGTTCATAAGGGCAAACAAGTGATATCAGAGCAAGATAGTTGATGGCTTATAGCTGATGGCAAATAGATGGTAATTATAAATATTATAATCGTTTAACTATAAAGTATAATTTTAAAATAATAATTGCTTATATGAAATATTATATGATATCAACTTAAAAATAAGTTATTATTAATAAGTTTTAATAAATAATATTGTCTAAATAAAAAAATTAAATTAATTATCAATTAATAAAAAAATTAAAAAATAGAACTGATAGAATTAATAGCTGATTAGTATCAACTATTAATTTTTAAATCTTATCAAACGAGTTTAATGTAATTGTTCAGTAAGAAATAGCTATCGCATAAAAACTCTAAACTAAACACTCATTTTGTTACATTTCGACGAGAGAAAAAAAAAAGGAAATTTATTTTAGATTGCAGTACATATCATCCTATATTTAGCCCTCACATGCAAATTGAATTTGGAAGGGTGCCAAACGCAGAAATGTCCCAATTAGTATAAATGCATATGTGACTCCTTTAATTCTAGCAGAAAATTATACAAAGTATATATAGACTTACAAAGGTATGAATTTTTAATTCTGCTGATACAATTTCGTTAAATTCTAATTAATTGCTGATAAAATGCACAAATAATTTTATAAATAATTAAAAGTAAGTAACAAAATGAAAGCTGCATTTTTGTTAATAAAAGTGAAAGTAATTATAAACTAATACTACTAAAAAAAAAAAAAAATTGACAAACTAAACTAAGAAGCTAAGCTTTGTTGAAGTTCATTTTGTACAACTAGATTTTATATCTAATTGTTGGTTGGTTGGTGTCATCTTCATTTAACAATCTATTGCATGTAATTATAGAATTCAGGAAAAATTGCATAACTTTTTACTTCTCCACTTTCTCTGTAAATGCTCTATTGTCTTTGCATTGATAATAGAAAATAACTAAGACCTATATAGGCCACGTTTTATTTAGTATTTAATGAATAAAATAAGTAATTTTCCATTTAAAAAGAATAAGAGAATATAAATATTGATATTTCTAATTACAATCTTTTTATTAAGGAGGAAATGAAAATCCAAACTTAAGAACTTTATTTAAATTAAAGAAAAATATTAAACATTTCATTTTGATTTCAATTTTAATTCACGTTATAATACTTTTATAAAATTATTTTGTTAATTGAAAGAGCAATTTCAAAACAATAAAAATAATTTTATAAAATAATTATATGGAAGATAAAAAAAATTAAAATAAATTAAATGGAGTATGTAGTATTACTTAAATTAATTAAATATATACATACCATCAAAGTGAGCATATATAGATGCTAGCTACAATTTTCTAACTGGGGAAACAAAGACGGATTAATTGTCTGGATGGAGGCTAAATTTTTAATTTTGTTTTGAATTCTAAAATTTAATATGTATTGTTTTAGTATTTAAATTTTGATTATAGTATTACTGAGATATGAATTGAGACAATTTATTGCTTATACGATAATCTGAAGGATATGTGGTAGTCACTTAATATCTAACTCATTTTAAATCATGAGTCCCATTAAATTTAGTCATTTTTCACTCAAAGTTTTACTTCTAACTCTAATTCTAACTCTAAAGATTGCATTTATCTCTTACATGGCGAAATATAATTTTTAGATATAGGATTAAGAGTAAAATATTAAATGAAAAATAATTAAATTATTGAGATTTATGATTGAAAATAAATTGAATATTAAATGGCTGCTATAGAGTTTTTTGATTGCGACATAACCAATAAATTCTCAAAAATTTAACATTCAATGATATTATAATTGAAATTTAAATACCATAATACTATAAATTAAAGTTTGATATTAAAAACAAAATAAATAACAGTTCAATCACCGTTCAGACAATTAATATAATTGGAATAGGGAGGAATAGGGAGGAGTTCAGACAATTAATATAGTTGGAATAGGGAGGAATTAATATTAGAAAAGGACCGAAAATGGTCCAGGATCAAGGCCCTTTATTCCCATTAAATTTGTGCGGTTGAAATCATTACTACCTTTATTGTAATTGGGTAGGAAAGAAGAAAGAGGAACACTTTTGTTTAATGGTTGGTGGCTTAGGGAGTGTAGAGTAAGGCAAAATCTAGTATTTACTTTTAAATTTTTCAGTTTATTCTGTTTATCAACTTTTAAATTTATATTCTATTTTATTACGTTTTATATTTTTATTTTAATTAAGATTTTTTTCGGACATGTTTAATAAATTTTTTTGTTCATTTTGTTGAGTTTATGTTTATATTTATATTTTATTTTGATTATAAGAAAAGAAAAATAATAATTCAAAAATGACATAAAATACTAATTAAGAGATTTAAATAAATAAATTAAAAATTTTAAGAACTTTATTTGGCTGATCAATGCAGCTAATAGTTGGTGGTTGGTAACTGGTAGCTAAGTACTGATATTTGGTACCTGATAGCTGATAAATTAAACCATTTGATAAAAATTTATTAGTAGTTGTTAGTATGTTAAATGACCATTGAAGGTAAATTTATTTTTATTCTATTATACTATTTTCAATAATAAAAATTAACAAAATAAATTTTAATAATTAAAAATATTATAGTTAATTTTATTTAGTTCAATTGTATTTTATTATTAAAATTTTTTATGAAAAGTATTTTTAAAGCAGGAATTAGAATTGGAATTTCACTAATAGAAAATCTAATTTTAAATATTGTATTCTAAATATTTAATTATTTAATTATTATGTATAATTTTAAGATAATGATTTTTGAATTATAAGAAATTAATTATATAAGATTAACTTAAAATAAATTACTATTAATAAATTTTAATATATAGAAATATTTTCTAAATAAATAAAAAGAATCAAATCACTTGTCAGCTAATAAAAAAATTTTAAAATAAAATTGATATAATCAGCAGTTGATTGAGATTAAATCAGCTATTAGTTGCTGATTATTAAATCTTTACAAAATACTTTAATATAACTATCCAGTGAAAAATAACTATCAGACATACAAAATAGCTGAACCAAACACCATTTAAGAGTTTAATAATAAATTTTAACCAATAAGAAAAAATATCATATCATCCTATAAGAAATGCTATGCGTTGATCAATTACAACTAGGAGCGAGCAGGTCATGAAATGTTCTATTCATAAAATTTATACAATCTTATAATTTCATGGAATTATTACTTCTAATTATGTCATTAAACAATTGCTAGGGCTATATATTTTCTTAATTTATTTTTTTCATTCTTTTATTAGAACAACAATAGAAAAATAACAAACAAAAACTAGAATTTGTTATTGTAGTATTAAGAAATCTATAAAACAAATAAAAATGTATGATATTGATATCCCTAAACTTTTATCCTCTGAGCTGTTCTCTTGTCGAACGTTAATAAATGCCATGTCCTTTCTACCGGTTCGCGAAACATGATCATATACAAGACAAAGTCCTTTTCTTTTTCCAAATTGTTTTCTTCTGTCCAAACGATGATTTTGTGTATAACTGGTTTGCATAAAAGATAAAAAAATTAAAAGGGTTAGAAATTTTATAAAAACAGGCACAAGAAAAGTAACAGCTTCGTCTTATTCTCCTGGTTCAAGACAATTTTGGTATGAACAGTTGAAAAGTTTTGTGATAATTGAAATGTGTCTGTATAACCACTTAACCAGTGACTGTTGCATTATTTATATGGTGGATGACAATATTGATAACTTGGTAGAAGTTAAACAGCACATTCGCAGAGTGGGGAAGCCAAAACTTTAAGTTAGTGCCATAAATGTAAAACGGCATTATATAAGAAAAATTATTGGCCAAAGTCACGATATTTCTGAGTGTTTGATTAAGAATCCTTGAACTTTAAAATAGGTGGATTACATTTTTTAAATTTTATAACAGAAATATTTTATCTTTTAGAGTCAATTAGCTTAATTAAAACTAAAAGTAGTAGTTTATTTTATTAAAGTAAAGGATAAATTATCATTTGATAATTCTTACCTATTGAAGAGTAGATTTAATATTTCCTCCCATGTAAAAAATATGAGTTAGAAAGAGTTAGAGTGGTCTAAAATTACCTGATAAAATAGACGAAATAAAATTTAAATATATCATTATTTTATATTTTTATTTTGAATAAATTTTTAAGAATAGAGAAAAAGGAAAATATAGAGAAGGAGAAAAAAGAATTAATCCAATGGAGAGGAGATGATTACAAATTATATAAACAGTGACTAAACTTTGCACTTTGTAATAAAAAGATATCAAAATTTTGATTTATATCTATACGATTATTAAATTTTAATTTTAATAACACTAGCTATTTTTAAATGAATTGAATATATAAGTATTATTGTAAACTCTAAAACTAATTTAGTCTTTTCTTCTCTTGTTCTTAGATAAAGTTAGAGCTTCTTTGCTATAAATATAATACAATTAAACAAATACAAGAAGAAGGGAATACGTTAATTTTAAGGTTTACAATAATGATTATACATCCATTGCTTATTAAAGTTAATGACATAAGCTATTTCTAGGATAATTATTTTAAAATGTTGCATCATCTAAGTGTGCTTGAAAAATTTATCCGTGTTATTAAAATTAAGACTAAGTAACTATTTAATTAAAAATTGAAAATTTGATATCTTTTTATTATAAAGTACAAAATATGGTAACCCTTCATAAAATCTATCCATAGATCATTGCCTATAAGCATTAGGGATGTTAGAATCACGGAGGTGGCAATGATCAATGAATGGTCCACAAAGTAGAGATGTTAGAGGTTGAAAGATGGAGGGAAATTATCATTGGACGACAATTGTGATTAGTACTATTAGTAGTTGATAAAACAATGGTAGCATAGAGAATTAATAGAATTAAATTAAAATAGAGAATTGATACATACTTGCCTAAAGAGATCACCCCACATGAATAGAAGCTCACCATAAGTGGTTCTCCCGAGTTGATCCATAGATCAGTTATATTTTGGATTGATTCCAAGAGTCAGAGGTCTATTTAAACACGAGCTTTTCTCCTAGAAATTTGAGAAAGGACTCTCGTTATTATTATTCACTGAATAAAGGGACTCTAAGTCTTATCTCCTATAATGGAGGAGATATAGTGTAAGTGAACTACCTCACCTCAAGGCCTATAAATATAAGCAATGCACATTGAGGAAAAGGTAATGCCATTACAACCCATTTAAACACTTATATCTTTTGCCCTCCACCAAATACTAACTTGACCATCAGAGTGATATCCTAGGCACAATGCTTGGCACCATAACTTGATTGTTTTGTAGGAATACATCAAGAACAGTTTGTTGGTGTAGATCAATATTTTTTTAATTTATATCAATTGGTGCGGTGAGCGTCGACCATCTTCTTCCGGATTACTTAGAAAGTCATCACCTTTAATTCCTCTAGATCCTTCATCCAGCACTAGAGGCTTAAGCCTGAATTTGTTTTCGCTAAATTCTGAACATGAGGAAATACCAGTTGATCCTACCCTCAATTCCCTACCTTCGGTTAATATTACCTCATAAGAGCAGCCAAATGCTACCCTTGATCTTAACCAACCAACCACTACCCAAACACTCTTATCTGCCTTTGCTGAGTTTACAGCAGAATTAAGAGAACCGAGACAAGCTGTGGGACAACGCACCATTCCATCGATTGTGATCACTCAGCATCTTGATCCGCGATCGGTGGAAAAAAGCAAGTAGGTGGCGATTGCATACAGTACTAAGGATCCTCCCGTGGAAGGAGTCCCTCTAAGGGTTGAGAGGGTAAACTTGGATAACCGCAATGGCCCATGGTTTGAGGGAGAGCAGAAGGAAAGGAGTGATCTTACAGACCTATAGAGGAAGGTTAGAGAAGTTATGACAAAAATCAGAGTTCGGGTCAACGAGATGGATTTTTCTATGAGATCATATTTTCTTATTTGTGATAGCATTGTCATAACGGAATACCCCCAAAAATTCTGAATCCCTACTCATATGAAGTCATATGATGGAAACACATGTCCAAAGAGTCATGTTCATAAGTATCAAACTATGATCGACATTTGTGGGCAGCGGTTTCAGGTGCAACCAAGTGTTTCTAGCGACTATGACACTACAAGGCTTTACAACCTAATTGGGAACATGCTAACTAGTCATAGAGAGTAGCTTAGAGAAAGGGAGTCACCACCCGATTTTTTTTGGGACCCCACACTTAAACTATTAGTTGTCCTCAAGCAATTAACAACTCACCTCACAAAACTGCAATCAGCAATTCTTTACAGTTTATGCCCTTAGTCCACAACAGATAGTATCCAACACATCTCAAAGGATACTCAATCATAAATCAAATTGCACATCATTAATAAAGAATGGAAATAATATTAATGCATGAATAACTTAAATGACAACTCAATATAAACATCACAAACCAATGCCTCACAGGGATCATTCAAGTCACTCAAAGTATATATAAGGTGAAAAACAAATCCCTCAAAGCAAATGCACAAAAACCCGCTCACCATAAGCTTGCTCATAAATCATATCTTCGCTACTGTGAATAAGTAAATACCAAAATCAAAGGGTCTTTACCAAGGTTGTAATGAGGCTCAGGTAAAGGTACGGAGATTTAGGAAAGAAGTGTGAAAATGCTGGAATTCGTGTGATAAACGACAATATATGCTCAAAGGATTAAATGCCTAAAATACAAAAAGACTTATTCACTAAAATCCCTACTTCATAGAATAACGCTCGCAAATGCTCTAAATCCGATAAAGAGATAAATAATTAAAGAATTTTATTTATTTTATTCTTCTTTTTTTATTCTTTTTTATTCTTTTTTTCTTATGAATAATAAACTAGTAGCTTATAAGCAAACCGCTGCATGCAACTTGAATAAACGTAAAGAATAAAAAAATACAGTTTGGATCGAAGGGAGCATCTAAAATATCAAAAAGACTCCGTGAATTTACCAACATAGCAACTGGCATTTTAGTCCCACATAAGGGTGAGCAAATCACAAAAAGAAATTCCGCATAAGGGTAAAGGAAAGACAAATGTAAAGAATGTTATAATTGAAGTGTATAGGTGTAAATTATGAAGAAAAGGTTAAGGCTCAAAACTGGCTAACTAATGGAAATATAAAGGGTAGGCTTTTGGCCAAATGTGGTGAATCCTAATTCGCCCAAATCATCTCATGGTATTCATAAATTCATGTAACTTCAACACGCATTACAAAGCAAGTTCTAGAAGCAAAATCAAGTATAATGCACACTCAAATAAGAAATATAAAGAGCATAAGTATAATGAATGCTCAACAGGCTCAAAATCTCACTTTGAGGTATTAGGTGCAATTGGTTCGCAACATCATTAATTGAATCATTACTTAAGAAACTCATGCATATGACATTATCAACATTCTAAGTTAAAATTCGACAATTCAAAAAATAATTAAATAACACCAGTTTAAACCGGCAGGGCTGATGTGTAAAACACCATCAATTATTTTCCAAGGACAATGAATAACAAAGAAAAGTAACTACAATTCTATAAATCAAGTCATCAATCAGCTCAAAAATAGTATACTTAAGTGCATAAAGACACAGTGTCCTAACATCCTAACAATACACAACACCTAATGATAGCAATTTCAGATATATTTAAAAAAACCATAGGAGAGAGAAAGATCATAAGGTTTATCCACAACCACCCCACACTTGAAGAACACACTGTCCTCAGTGTAAAATATTATGGATACCCCGTATGGAATGCTCAACTAGGAGAAACAAAGGCAATACAATTCAAATGCATAACATGTACGAAAAATAAAGTAAATAACTGCAGAAAATAAAAAAATTTAGGGGACTGCCCTGATCATCCGTCGAGGCTGGTTTAGTTGAAATTCAATGCGTCCTCGGTAGAAGCTGAAAATAATAAAATAAAGAAATAATCGAAACTGAAAATAAAAATTAAATAGACTATGAAAACTAAAACTAATAAAATGTTTCAAAACGAAAGGTTATAATATTAAAATTGAAAAATAAAATTTGGGGTGCCTCCCAAAAGTGCTTCTTTTTTATGTGATGAGTTTTCTTAATTAGACTCATGGTGAAAAGCAAACAGGTGTGATCGACGACCATCCATCCTTCTTCCAAGCAAATTGCTTTAAGTATCCGCTTAGAGGGATACTTGTCAATTTCCTCCTCTCGACTGTCAAGCAAGTTGCCAATATGATGGGTAAAACTCGCTCCTCATATAGTTGCATGTAGTAATGATGCTATAGGGGCTCTTCCAATTTGAAAGCTGAAGTTTCACCAATTTGAATGATAAACCGTTGGGCAACTTCTTTAGGAATGTCAATGGTTTTCTGCAGTCCTTGGCTTGGTTCACTTGCTAGAAGAAACTCGAGCTGCTCCAAGACTTCTTCGTTGGATAACTCGTTCTCATCTTCCATCATTGAAGGGACATGTGGAAAATCCGCCAAAAATTCCTATAGCTACAACTCAGCATCATCAACTGTACATTCCTGTTGGTAGTCTTTTAGAGGAATCATGTTTGCCTCTTCCTTTTCTGGTTCTATCTCCATGTTCAAGGAGCCCTCTTGCATATAAGGATCATCGTCAAACATAGAAGATAAACCAGAAAAATTCTCACCTGAACGCAAAGTGACGGCACTCAAATGTTCCACGGATTCAGTAGTGTTTGATAGAGTTCCTAATTATTTTGCAGCTAGTAACTTGAAGATCAAGCCTATTTGATGCTCTATGTTCTCAATCGAGGCTTTTTGACTTTCAAGTATCCTCTCTGTTTGTTGGACTCTATCCTCAAGACTTGTAAAGAACCTCATCATCAACTCTTCTGAAACTAACTCTTCATCTTGAGTTGAAGGTGCAAGACTAGGCTGCTGATGTAGTTGCAGAAATCCTGGTGGTTCTGGCAATCTAAGCTCCATCCAAAGGGTGAATAAGTGCTCCATTCTTGATTGTAGGTGCTCTTATACGAGTTATTTAGCCAGCTTCCCGTATAATTCACCTGTTCAAAGTTATAAGAACAATGAGCAACATCACTGTACAATGGACAATCATTACTCAAATGTAAACCACAACAGATTTCACAAAAATCTTGAGATGAAAGGATGGGAGTGGAGAGTTGATTGGTAGCCCTGCAAAATGATTCCACTCGAGCTGCTAAGGCTGCACGGGTATCCCAATTTCTAGCACTCTCTTGGTTCCTGATCCCATTCTCCAACGCGTCATACAAAGAGTTTGAATTTAGCATTGAACCTCCTTATTATTCATTACCTGAATCATAAACTTAAACTAAATAAATATGTACAAATAAAATAAAATAAAAAATAAATAAAAATAAAAGCTATAAAATAATAAAAAAAATGGCTAAAGTAACAAATAGTAAATTTTCACTCCAGTTTTCAAACATTCCTCGGCAAGGGCGCCAAAAACTTGATAGGCTATTTGTGTAGCTATAATCTAAGGCAGTGAACCTATCAATGCAGTCTAGTACTAATGGCGAGTATCAAGGTCGTATCCCTCGGGAAAGTGAAAGCCCAGAGTTACTACTTTGTTCTCTGATATATTAGCCTGAAATAAATGATGAATAATTCCTAAATTTATTAGTAACTACAAGCTAAGTTCTAAGTGAGATGCAGGAATGAATGGATAAATGAAACAACCAAGACAAGAAAGCAAACCCAAAAGGAACCTAGACTAGTTGGCAACAAAAGATAACAGATTGATGAGTCCAATTATGCTACCCGTGGATGAATTCTTAATTGAATTTGATTTCTCTCTCTAGATAACCGAATTCCTAAACTCAAGAAAGGCTTCCTCCTACAAGGCTATGTATAGGATCAGCGGCTTGAGAACCGGTGGCTTCATTAGATATTCTTTGATTCTTTGGAAGGCCTTCTGACATTGTTCATCCTACACAACGAGTTGATGCTTCTTCAAAAGCCTAAAGATAGGATCATTAACCATTGTGAGCTTAGTAATGAACCTGCTGATGTATTGGAAACATCATAGAAACCCTCTGACTTCTTTCTCCGTCTTCAGTGCTGGCATCTCTCAAACAACCTTGACCTTGTCTGGATCCATCTCTATGCCCTGCTGACTCACAATGTGCCCTAACAACTTCCCTGATGTAACTCCGAATACACTCTTCTTCGAGCTGAATCTCAGGTTATACCTTTCTACTCGTCCTAAAAACTTATCAAGAGCCTAGAAGTACCCTTCTCTTGTTTCAGACTTTACAATCATGTTATTAATATATACATCACCTCCTTATGCATCATGTTCGTGAAATAAGGTAGTGGCTGCTCTATGATAAGTTGCCCCCGCGTGCAGGGCCAAAAGTCAGGGAGCAAAAGCTAAGTGTTAATAGAAACGGGCAAGCAACAATATGATCTTCTAAAACAGGTCTTACCCGCCAAGAATGCAGCCACAAGTGATACTGCTCCAGCTAATGCCAACAACGCCACTAACATTGGGCAGCCACCCATTACCTTAGATTTCACTACTCCTACCATGGAAAAGGATAAAAAAAATGCTGATAATCCTTATAAGTTCATCGAAGCTCACCTCACGTGCCTTCAATGGAAAGTCCTTAGCTTGAGGAAATGATGAAAAGAATGGAAAAAATGCAAAAACTGCTCAAGTTGAGTGGAGGGGAAGCCATCGAGGACATTGATGAGTCCATGTTGAGTGTCTCCAAAGGAAAGGTTAATCTCCCTGACCTGCAAAAATTTGATGGCTCAAGCGATCCTCAAGCCTTCTTAAATGCTTATTTCAAGTCGGCATGTCTACCTGCTCCAACCAGGCCAAGCAATGATAGTTTAATACTTCAGTCTCTACCTGATTGGAGCTGCCTCCCGTTGGTATTGGAAAGTGGAAGTGAAAGTGAGAGAAGACTAGAAATTCATAGTTGAGAGATTTGTAGGCCAGTACGGGTATAACAATAAAGTCAAAGTGAATGCCCAAGACTTCAAAGCCACCTGATAGCTCACCAATGAGACCACGGCTGGCTATATCCTGAGGTTCCGCACTAAGGTAGCGAAAATGATTACCCAACCAGGGGAAAGAGATCAAGTTCACTTCGCTATCAAGGGTTTACTGCCTCACATCTACGATAAATTAGCCCTTTATCCCATCAAGAACTTTGTGGATTTAAGGCAGTGTGCTTTTAATGTCGAAGAGGCCAAACTCAATAGGACTTCTTTCAAAAGAAACAACGCAAGCACCTATAGCCCCAAAAGAGGTGAACATCCTAGATATGACCTTCAGCGTGGCTAGTCAACCGTGAAAGTACTCCAAGTTCCCGGTTCCATTATCTCAAGTCCTAACCAAGCTACAAGAATTCCAATTATTGAAACCACCTTCCATCAGACAAAGGGGTGACTCAAATGGGCAATGATCTGAAGTCATAAGTATCATCAGTTGCCCGGTCAAAACACCGACTTTCACCATGCCTTAAGGAATGAGGTCTAGAAGCCCATTGATGAAGGGAGGATCGCCAATCTTGAAGGAAGATCTTTTTATTTCTATCTTTTTGGACAATCAATTTTGTTGATTTGTATAGATATCTTCTATGATGTTAATTAGCATTTGTAATGATTATCTTAAATGCATATCATGACTCCATGCTATGTCATTCATTTAATTCAAGTATAATCAACTCCCTCAAGGAGGTCATGTGCATAGCCTGCTTAACTCCCAATGAGAGAGTGAGAATAAGAAAAATAAAGAATAAATTGACAAAATTGCTTTGCCTAATCCTATAAAGAGTCGCCTAGTCTAAACCGAGCTCTGACGCACCTTTGCACTAAGCCAATCGAACTAGAAAATAACTTTAGCCAACATAGCGTTAAGCCCAATAAAAAAACCAAATAAAAACCTAAAAGGAAAATCCCCTCCATTATGAAGAAATAAAAAATAAAGCCATTAGGCATAAAAGGCGATGAGCTCACACAATTAGGCCAAAGCCATATTTTTGTCTAATAGAAAAATGAAAATAAATATAGAAAAATAAGATAAATGCCTGCTAGGCTAATAATCCCAAAAAGGAAAAGATTTAGGCAAAAGTTAGGGCATTACAGAGAGAAGATAGTCAGTTAGAAAATCTGAGAAGACTACTGATGTGCATAATTTTACACATATTTTCTTGCATATTATTGTATATTTTTTTAGCAATTATTGCGCTTTTATTTCGAGATCACCCGTGTTTTATGTTCTTTTGCATTCCAGGAAGATTTATAGGTCCATCATCAGTGTTTAAGCAGTTTTAGATCAATACATGCGAAAACATATGGGAATTCATCAAGATTGGACAAGAGCTCGCAGTGCATACATTGAACACGGCCTAGGTCAAGGCCGTGCTGATCAGCACGGCCTAGACTCTAGCTGTGACCAACCATGAGCTTTTGGTCTTCAAAATATGGCATTTTGGGCACGGTTTCCATAGCCACCACGGCCTCCAGCACGGCCCGTGGTGGCTCAGCATCAGCGGGGGCACAGCCATGAAGAAACCCTAATTGGTAAGATCCGAATGTTCAGCACGGCCTGGAGCACGGCCTTGACCATGGCCATGTCGAGACAAATATATAAGGAAAACTATTTTTTTAGGGCTTAGCAGAAGCAAGAAGCGAGGAGAGAGAGAGAGCACCAGCGGTTGGTTCGGTTTTTGCATAGTGCCGAGTTCGGGAGAGAGTTGCAAAGAGGAAGAATGCCAGAATCGCAAGACTCCGAGTGCAAAACAATAGTGGAGCAAATCGAGAGGCAATTGGGGAGATCAATCGTAGTGCAGATTCAGATTTGGAGCTGTTCATCCAATTCGAGAGAAAAGGGTGTACATGTTCCATTTTCGTTATTCTTTCATTGTAATTGATTTCCTATTTGTTTTAAACATGAACATGTGTAGCTAGATCGATTAAATCCGTTAGGATTTCTTCAAAAACTTGATAGGCTATTTATGTGGCTACAATCTAAGGCAGTGAACCTATCGATGTAGTCTAGCACTCATGGCGAGTATTAAGGTCGTATTCCTTAGGAAAGTGAAAGCCCAGAATTACTTCTTTGTTCTCTGTTATATTAGCTTAAAATGAATGATGAATAATTTCTAAATTAACTAATAACTACAAGCTGAGTTCTATGGGAGATGCAGGAATGAATGGATAAATGAAACAACCAAGACAAGAAAGCAAACCCAAAGGGAACCTAAACTAGTTGGCAATCAAACAAAAGATAACAGATTGATAAGTCCAATTATGCTACCCGTGGATGAATTCTTAACTGAATTCGGTTTCTCTCTCGAGCTCACCAAATTCCTAAACTCAAGAACCTAAAGTTGGAATCTCTTCCTAACGATTGATTCTTAAATTAGCATTAAGCTTTAATCCGCCTCTATTAAGCTTTGTTAATTCTTAATCCGGCTAGTTAATTATCCTTATCTCTAAGGGATTATTAACCAGTTATTACTATTCAATATTATAATCGCCAAATGGATTTCTCAATCATATAAAGCAATCTAAACATTGCAATTCACAACGTCTCATGAATAATGCATCATCTTATTAATACTGAAAGCAAGAAGGATACAAAACTAAAATCAAACAATCCAATACTTTAATATTAAGCCAACATAGTAAAGAAATCCCAATGGATTTAATCGATCTAGCTACACATGTTCATGTTTAAAAGAACTAGGGAATCAATTACAATGCAAGAATAACGAAAATGAAACATGTACACCCTCTTCTCTCGAATTGGATGAACAACTCCAAATCTGAATCTGCACTACGATTGATCTCCCCAATTGCCTCTCAATTTGCTCCACTACTGTTTTGCACTTGGAGTCTTGCGATTATGGGATTTTTCCTCTCTGTAACTCTCTCTCCCGAACTCGCAATATGCAAAAAGCAAACCAGCCGCCGGGGCTCTCTCTCGCTACTCACTTCTTGCTTCTGCTAACCCTAAAAAAATAGTTTTCCTTATATATTTGTCTCAGCACGTCGTGGTCAAGGCCGTGCTGAACATTCGGATCTCACCAATTAGGGTTTCTTCATGGCCGTGCCCCCGCCGGTGCTGAGCCACCACGGGCCGTGCTGGAGGCCGTAGTGGCTACGGAGACCGTGCCCAAAATGCCATATTTTGAAGACCAAAAGCTCATGGTTGGTCACGGCCAGAGTCCAGGCCGTGCTGATCAGCATGGCCTTGACCTAGGTCGTGCTCAATGTATGCACTGCGAGCTCTTATCCGATCTTGATGAATTCCCATCCGTTTTCGCTTGTATTGATCTAAAACTGCTTAAACATTGATGATGGACCTACAAATCTTCCTAGAATGCAAAAGAATACAAAACACGGGTGATCTCGGAATAAAAGCACAATAATTGCTAAGAAAATACACAATAATATGCAAGCAAATATGTGTAAAACTATGCACATCAAATCATCCCACACTTAAGCTATTGCTTGTCCTCAAGCAATTAACAACTCTCCTCACAAGATCGCAATTCCTTATGCTTTATGCCCCTAGTCCACAACAGATAGTATTCAACACATCTCAAAGGATACTCAATCATAAATCAAATTGCAAATCATTAATAGAGAATGGAAATAATATTAATGCATGAATAACTTAAATGACAACTCAATACAAACATCACGAACCAATGCCTCACTGGGGTCACTCAAGTCACTCAAAGTGTATATAAGGTGAAAAACAAATCCCTCAAAGCAAATTCATAAGACCCGCTCACTATAAGCTTGCTCAGAAATCATATCTTCGCTACTGTGAATAAGTAAATACCAAAATCAAAGGGTCTTTAACAAGGTTGTAATGGGGCTAAGGTAAAGGTACAGAGATTTGGACAGAAGTGTGAAAATGCTGGAAATCTTGCAAATAAACAACAGTATATGTTCAAAGGATTAAATGCTTAAAAACACAAAAAGAATTATTCATTAAAATCCCTACTTCGTAGAATAACGCTCGCAAATGGTCTAAATCCAATAAAGAGATAAATAATTAAAGAATTTTATTTATTTTTCTTCTTCTTCTTTTTTTTTCTTTGAATAATGAACTAGCAGCTTATAAGCGACTGATGCATACAACTTGAATAAATGTAAAGAATAAAAAATATAGTTTGGATCAAAGGGAGCATCTAAAATATCAAAAAGACTTAGTGAATTTACCAACATAGCAACTCGCAGTTTAATCCCACATAAGGGTGAGCAAATCACAAAAAGATATTCCAGCATAAGGGTAGGGGAAAGACAAATGTAAAGAATGGTATAAATGAAGTGTATAGGTGTAAATTGTGAAGGAAAGGTTAAGGCTCAGAACTGGCTAACTAATGGAAACATAAAGGGGTAGGCTTTTGGCCAAATGTGGTGAATCCTAAATCATCCAAATCATCTCATGGTATTCACAATATTCATGTAACTTCAACACGCATTACAAAGCAAGTTCTAGAAGCAAAGTTAAGTACAATGCACATTCAAACAAGAAATATAAAGAGCATAAGTATAATGAATGCTCAACTGGCTCAAAATCTCACTTTGAGGTATGGTATTAGGTGCAATTGGTTCGCAAAATCATTAATTGAATCATTACTTAAGAAACACATGCATATGACATTATTAACGTTCTAAGTTAAATTTCGACAATTCGAAAAATAATTAAATAACACCGGTTTAACCTGGCAGGGCTGATGTGTAAAACACCATCAATTATTTTCCAAGGACAATGAACAACAAACAAAAGTAACTACAATTCTATAAATCAAGTCATCAATCAGCTCAAAAATAGCATACTTAAGTGCATAAAGACACAATGTCCTAACATCCTAACAATACACAACACCTACTGATAACAAATTCAGATATATCTAAAAACCATATGAGAGAGTAGGATTATAAGGTTTACCCACAACCACCCCACACTTGAAGAACACACTCTCCTCAGTGTAAAATGTTATGGATACCCTGCATGGGATGCTCAACTAAGAGAACAAAGGCAATATAATCCAAGTGCATGACATGTATAAAAAATAAAGTAAATAAATGCAGACAAATAAAAAGATCTAGGGGACTGCCCTGATCATCCATCAAGGATGATGTAGTGGAAATTCAGTGCCTCCTCGGTAGAATCTGAAAATAATAAAATAAAGAAATAATCAAATTGAAAATAATAATTAAATAAAATATGAAAACTTAAAACCAATAAAATGTTTCAAAATGAAAGGCTAGATTATTAAAAATGAAAAATAGAATTTGGGGTGCCTCCCAAAAGTGCTTCTTTTTTATGTGATGAGTATTCTTAGCTGGAGTCATGGTGAAAAGCAAACGGGTGTGATCGACGACCATCTATCCTTCTTCCAAGCAAATGGCTTTAAGTATCCGCTTAGAAGGATAATCGTCAATTTCCTCTTCCCGACTGTCAAGCAAGCTGCCAGTATGATGGGTAAAACTCGCTCCTGGTATAATTGCACGTAGTAATGATGCTCTAGGGGCTCTTCCAATTTGAAAGCTGAAGTTTCACCAATTGGAAGGATCGACGGTTGGAAAATTTCTTCAGGAATGTCAATGGTTTTCTCCAGTCCTTGGGTTGGTTCACTTGCTAGAAGAAACTCGAGCTCCTCCAAGACTTCTTCATTGGATAACTCATGCTCATCTTCCATCATCGAAGGGACATATGGAAAATCCACCAAAAATTCTTGTAGTTGCAACTCAGCATCATCAACTGTACATTCCTGTTGGTAGTCTTTCAGAGATATCATGTTTGCCTCTTCCTTTTCTAGTTCTATCTCTATGTTCAAGGAGTCCTCCTGCACATAAGCATCATCGTCAAACATAGTAGATAAACCAAAAAAATTCTCACCTGAATGCAAAGTGACGGCGCTCAAATGTTCCACGGATTCAGTAGTGTTTGATGGAGTTCCCAATTGTTCTACAGCTAGTAACTTGAAGGTCAAGCCTACTTGATGCTCTATGTTCTCAATTGCAGCTTGTTGACTTTCAAGTACCCTCTCAATTTGTTGGAATCTATCCTCAAGACTTGTAAAGAACCTCATCATCAGCTCCTCTGAAACTAACTCTTCATCTTGAGTTGAAGGTGCAAGACTAGGCTGCTGATGTAGTTGCTAAAATCCTGGTGGTTCTTGGCCATCTAAGCTCCATCCAAAGGGTGAATGAGTGCTCCATTCTTGATTTTAGGTGCTTTCATATGAGTTATTTAGCCAGCTTTCTGTATAATTCACCTATTCAAAGTTATAAGAACAATGAGCAACATCATTGTATAATGGACAATCATTACTCAAATGTAGACCACAACAGATTTCACAAAAATCTTGAGATGAAAGGATGGAAGTGGAGAGTTGATCAGTAGCCCTGTAAAACGATTCCACTCGAGTTTCTAAGGCTGCACGGGTGTCCCAATTTTTAGCACTCTCTTGGTTCCTGATCCTATTCTCCAACGCGTCATACAAAGAGTTTGAATTTAGCATTGAACCTCCTTATCATTCACTACATGAATCCTAAACTTAAACTAAATAAATATGTACAAAAATAAAATAACATAAATAAATAAATAGATCAATAATAAAAAAAATGGCTAAAGTAACAAATAGCAAATTTCACTCTAGTTTTCAAACATTCCCCGACAACGGTGCTAAAAACTTGATAGGCTATTTATGTGGCTAGAATCTAAGGCAGTGAACCTATCGATGCAGTCTAGCACTCATGGTGAGTATCAAGGTCATATTCCTCGGGAAAGTGAAAGCTCAGAATTACTTCTTTGTTCTCTGTTATATTAGCCTAAAATGAATGATGAATAATTTCTAAATTAACTAATAACTACAAGCTGAGTTCTAAGGGAGATGCAGGAATGAATGGATAAATGAAACAACCAAGACAAGAAAGCAAACCCAAAGGGAAGCTAAACTAGTTGGCAGTCAAACAAAAGATAACAGATTGATGAGTCCAATTATGCTACCCGTGGACGAATTCTTAACTGAATTCGGTTTCTCTCTCGAGCTCACCAAATTCCTAAACTCAAGAACCTAAAGTTGGAATCTCTTCCTAACGATTGATTCTTAAATTAGCATTAAGCTTTAATCCGCCTCTATTAAGCTTTGTTAATTCTTAATCCGGCTAGTTAATTATCCTTATCTCTAAATGATTATTAACCAGTTCTTGCTATTCAAACTTCCAATCGCCAAATGGATTTCTCAATCATATAAAGCTATCTAAACATCACAATTCACAACGTCTCATGAATAATGCATCATCTTATTAATACTGAAAGCAAGAAGGATACAAAACTAAACTCAAACAATCCAATAATTTAATATTAAGCCAACATAGTAAAGAAATCCTAATGGATTTAATCGCCATGTTCATGTTTAAAACAACTAGGAAATCAATTACAATGAGAGACTAACGAAAATGAAACATGTACACCCTTTTATCTCGAATTGGATGAACAGCTCCAAATCTGAATCTTGATTCCGTTGCCGGGAAAATCTGAGAAGACTGCTGATGATGGGAGTTTCACCAGGTACTTGAATGTGACACCAGTTCTATTTGAATCAAATTATTTGATGACATCACATTAAGTAGAAATATGATTATAGGATATTCTTCGAAATGTTTAATTAACAAAAGTGAAAAAATATCTTGTAAATAGATGCAATAATGCACATCATTTACCAAGAAGTCATCATTGTAAGAAGCAATCAGGGGGCAAGTAACTCATAATCATTCTGCAACCATGCCCTTAAAAAAGAATAAAATTAAAAATAGAAAATCACAAAAAATAGATGTTTGCTAAGTTGAAAACTCTAATAGGGCAGCTTAGGCAAAAGTCAAGGCTAGCTTGCTAAACTGAAAATCCAAAAAGCTCAATCTAGGCAACAATTAAGGCCAAAGCAGCTCGCTAAATCAAAAACCTAAAAAAGAGGATTTAGGCAAAAATTCGAGCAAATAATAATAAAAGAAAATGAAAAGAAAAATTAAAAATTAAAAAATTAAAAAGGGGTATGCCTTACAATTAACTCCCTACAAAAGGCATTTGCCCTATTTCTTCCTCATGGCCAATCTGAGACCACATCTAGATCTATGATGTGCGTAAAATACACACATCTAAATGAGGTTTTTAAGAATGATTTTATCAACATTTGGATGTGAATTGGTTCCAACACTCATCCTATACATCTGTTTGTGTGCATTAGGTCCAAAAGAAGTCAAAGAATGATAAAGGGAAGAATTGGAGCATAATTGGACGTCAAAGCTGCCGAAACAAGCTAAGTATGCGCATGAGGAAGCTGAACATGGCCGTGTTCCCAACACGGTCACCAACACGGCTGTGTTAGGCACATCAAATATCAAAGAAAGGAAGTTCTTAGGGAGCACGGCCACAGAGAGTAACACGGGCATAAACACCAGCCCATGTTGGGAACACAGGCATCAACACGGCCGTGTTGGCGGTGAAAGGGGGAATTAATTAAAAGAAAGAAGAGAGGAAAGAAAGAAAGAAAGAGAGCCGGGGGAGAACGTCCCAAACCCTAACTTTTCTCTCCCTAAGGGTTTTCTGAACTCAAACCAAGGGAAAAGAAGACTTGGATCAAGGTTTCAATCAGATTCCCTTCAAAGATTGAAGATTGGGCGAGGTTCGTTGATTGGTTTTCAAATCGAGCAAGAGGAACAAGAATCGATTCAATTCGAGCAAGAGGAATTAGGGCTATTTACTCTCATCCAAGGGTGTAATTGGGTTACTCTACCTTTACTCATTGTTGTAATTAAATTCTTGTAGATTTTGATAATGAACATGATTAGCTAAATTTATTAAATCCATTAGGATTTCTTTACTATGTTGGCTTAATATTAAATTGTTGGATTGTTTGAGTTTAGTTTTGTATCCTTCTTACTTTCAGTATTAATAAGATGATGCATTATTCATGAGACGTTGTGAATTGTGATGTTTAGATTGCTTTATATGATTGAGAAATCCATTTGGCGATTGGAAGTTTGAATAGCAAGAACTGGTTAATAATCACTTAGAGATAAGGATAATTAACTAGCCGGATTAAGAATTAACAAAGCTTAATAGAGGCGGATTAAAGCTTAATGCTAATTTAAGAATCAATCATTAGGAAGAGATTCCAACTTTAGGTTCTTGAGTTTACGAATTCGGTGAGCTCGAGAGAGAAACCGAATTCAGTTAAGAATTCGTCCATGGGTAGCATAATTGGACTCATCAATCTGTTATCTTTTGTTTGACTGCCAACTAGTTTAGCTTCCCTTTGGGTTTGCTTTCTTGTCTTGGTTGTTTCATTTATCCATTCATTCCTGCATCTCCCTTAGAACTCAGCTTGTAGTTATTAGTTAATTTAGAAATTATTCATCATTCATTTTAGGCTAATATAACAGAGAACAAAGAAGTAATTCTGAGCTTTCACTTTCCCGAGGAATACGACCTTGATACTCGCCATGAGTGCTAGACTGCATCGATAGGTTCACTGCCTTAGATTGTTGGATTGTTTGGGTTAGTTTTGTATTCTTCTTGCTTTCAGTATTAATAAGATGATGCATTATTCATGAGACATTGTGAATTGTGTGTTTAGATTGCTTTGTGTGATTGAGAAGTCCATTTGGCAATTGGAATTTTGAATAGCAAGAACTGGTTAATAATCGCTTAGAGATAAGGATAATTAACTAGCTGGATTAAGAATTAACAAAGCTTAATAGAGGCAGATTAAAGCTTAATGCTAATTTAAGAATCAATCGTTAGGAAGAGATTCCAACTTTAGGTTATTAGATTTAGAAATTCGATTATCTTGAGAGAGAAACCGAATTTGGTTAAGAATTCGTCCACGGGTAGCATAATTAGACTCACCAATCCTTTATCATTTGTTTAATTGCTAACTAGTTTAGGTTCCCTTTGGATTTGCTTTCTTGTCTTGGTTATTTATTTATCAATTACTCCTGCACCTCCCTTAGAACTTAGCTTGTAGCTATTAGTTAGTTTAGAAATTATTCATCACTCATTTTAGGTTAATATAACAAAGAACAAAGGAGTAACTCTGAGCTTTCACTTTCCCGAGGAATACAACCTTGATACTCGCCATTAGTGCTAGACTGCATCGATAGGTACACTGCCTTAGATTTTAGCTAACACAAATAGCACACATCAATCTAACAGGACCACAATAGGTGACTCAAGCATTTACAAAGTAAGAGCACAACCTTTAGACTCATCCAAAAGAAGTTGAATAACTAAGGCAAGAAGCAGGATCCAACTACACCCTATTAGACATATATCAATGAAATCATAATCTTTATTGTCAAAGTACTAGCACCCATACTACTAGAAGTAGTGAAAATTCAACCAAGGGCTTAGAGAGCTACAATGAGGATAGGCTGCAAAAGGCTCGGTTAAAGAAAATAGGCCAATCCATCAAAGCACTTAATGGATTAACCACATCATCACTCAAAGCGCCATGTCATGCACACTCTCAAAAATATCCCAGCCTCTATATGATAGTACTTCTCTACCTAACCCAGTTTAAACATATAGTACATAATTAGAATCGGATCATGCATACATGAATACACAATATCAATACATGATATAGAAGATACCCAAAAGACTAAGATGGCTCAACAATCTCCATGGCTCGAACATAAGCTTCAACCCGCACAGGTCAACAAACATTTTACTACCTCAATAAGCACTTCAAGTGTAATTCCTTCCTCCATATTCAATAGGGAATACAAACCTCAAGCCCAATGAATCTCCCTTGAGGCACAATTCTCTTTTTCAAGTATAACACACATCTTGACTTAGCTCATTGGCCTCGAAAACATCATTCATCCTTAAAAAAAGGACAAACATTCATACACCAAGATGCCTCATCAAAAGGCGCACCTCTCAAGATGTTTCAGTAAGAGACACACCCCTGCAAGACGCCTCGACAAGAGACGCACTTCTCAAGACGCCTTACCAAGAGAGGCACCTCCCAAGATGTTTTAGTAAGAGATGCCGCCTTGCAAGACATTTCACCAAGAGACGCACTTCCTAAGACGCCTCACTAATAGACGCACCAATCCAGGACATTTTAGTAAGAGATGTTTCAATAAGAAAAGCACCTCCTCAGACGCCTTACTAAGAGATGCACCTCCCCTAAAGACGTTTCATCTGGAGACGCACTTCCTCAAAAGACATTTCACTAAGAGATGCACCTCCTAGCACATGCATTTCCAAAGACGCCTCAGCAAGAGACACACTTCTAAAAGCTACAGCACAAACACCATCCTAAAGACGCATGAAGAATCCTATGCACAAAGACGACAAAATCCAATCAACGCACAAAATACAACCCTCTAGAAGCCATCCCAAAACAAAAGATGTCAAAATCACATTAGCACATGAAACATGCTAGCTCAAGGTATAATACCTAAACCTCAAAAGCTTTCTTATGCTTTGTTCAAACTCACTTTTCAAAAGATGTTTTCTTCAAAAACCATTTTTCAAAAGTTCCTCCTCCAAAACCAGAGGCAAACTATTAGTACCAAATTTTTTATCAAAATTTAGATAAGCCCGATGATAAGACATTTTAGTTGGTGGATGCTTCTGAAGAAAATTATTTTATTACTATCTCAATAGAAAAACTTACTTTTGTAATAAGATAGCTCATTCTGCAAGAATTAGATCCTTGATTGAGTTGCACACAGGAGAGAAAAAGCAATTACATATAATTTCTTCTAAATAAAAATAAATATTTTTATGTTACAAACTATAATATTAATTAGGAAGGAATCATAGGGCTAAATTTTTTATCAAAATTTATATAAGCCCGATGATAAGACAGTTTAACTAGTAGATGCTTTTGAAGAAGAAATTTTTATTATAATCTCACAAAAATACTTACTTTGTAATAAGACAGCTCATTCTGCAAGAATTGGTTCTTTGACTGAATTGCATACAAGAGAGGAAAAGCAATTACATAATATTTCTTCTAAATAAAAATAAATATTTTTATGTCACAGACTGGAAAATTAATTAGAAAAGAATCATGGGGCTAGTTGATAGGGATTAGAGCTTGATTATAAGGCTGAGTAATAGGGATTATATATTATAATATTTTCTAGTTTATATCTTGTAATTTTTGTATAAATACTTGTACACTATTAATCTATACACACAAAATCATTTTATCATCTCTGTAAACTTCAATATGGTATCAGAGCATTGAAATTCCATTCAATTTCTTTCTTTTTTCTGGTTTTCTAGGTTTTATTACTCTTGTTTTCCAAAATTAGATGTTCCATGGTCTGATCTTTTAGTTCACCATCTCCCGACTTCTAGTTATTATCATCGCCTATACCAGTAGGTGCATCACCCTTTGGTCAGTCATTCCTCAAAGTTTGGTTGCCAGAGTCCCTACGTGTGAGGCGCACCGTCAGAAGAAATCTGCATAGTCTCCACTTGTTGGCCCATAGAAGCGCATGAGATGGTGTTAGTCACAGCGGTCAATTTTGCCTAAATTGCCCTTACTCCAATTTTTATCCTTCGCATCCAGTTCCCTTCAAATCTACGTGGTTGTGAGATTTCTCTTCATATCCATAAATTTATTCATTTTCTTATTGGTTGTTATCTTCAACTTGTTGTTGTGTGTTTCTGCCTCTATTTTAAATTCTACCTTGCTTGAGAATGTCTGAGAAAAAGAATATAGTGTCTGAAGTGATTCCCATAGTAACAAAAATTACGGAAGACAAATTTGATGGTACAAATTATTTAGGCTGGAGTCAGATTTTGGAATTATATTTGATGAGTGTTGATAAGCATCATAATACACATGTTTTCATGCCCGATTGTTTACATTTTTTATGCATGATTATCCCGTTTTATGCTAGAATCACCTGTCTTTTGTTTCCTTTCTCATTTCAGGTCATTTTCGAAGGACATCATCAGTAATCGAGGGACATACGTGTGATTACGGACCAAAATCCATCAGATTGTGCGAGGAGTAGCACCCAGAGGGTTGAGCACGGCCTGGACTCCGGCCGTGCTGAATTACCAAGAGGCTATCCCCAATTGTGCCATTTCAGCACGGTTTCCGTAGCCACCACAGCCTTCAGCACGGCCCGTGGTGGCCAACACGGGGAGAAACATGGCCGTGGTGAAACCCTACTTGGTGAGATCCACAGTTTCAGCACGGCCTGGACTTCGGCCGTGCTGAGTTAAATATATAAAAAAAATGAATTTTTCTTAGAGAAAAGAGGGAAAAAGGAGTGACATAGAGCCCTGGCGGCTGGTTCGGTTTCTGCACAGTATTGAGTGCGAAAGAGAGTTGCGGGGAATAAGAATCCCGGAATCGCAAGGTTCCGAGTGCAAAACCGTAGTGGAAGCAATTCAAGAGGCAGTTTGGGAGATTAATCAAAGTGTAGATCCAGATTTGGAGCTGTTCATCCAATTCGAGAGAAAAGGGTGTACATGTTTTATTTTCATTATTCTTTCATTGTAATTGATTTCCTAGATTGTTTTAAACATGAACATGTTTAGCTAGACTGATTTAATCCATTGGGGTTTCTTTACTATGTTGGCTTGATATTATATTGTTGGATTGTTTGAGTTGGTTTTGTATTCTTCTTGTTTTCAGTATTAATAAGATTATGCATTATTCATGAGACGTTGTGAATTGTGATGTTTAGATTGCTTTATGAGATTGAGAAATCCGTTTGGCAATTGGAATTTTGAATAACAAGAACTGGTTAATAATCGCTTAGAGATAAGGATAATTAACTAGCCGGATTAAGAATTAACAAAGCTTAATAGAGGCGGATTAAAGCTTAATGCTAATTTAAGAATCAATCGTTAGGAAGAGATTCCAACTTTAGGTTATTAGGTTTAGGAATTCGGTTATCTCGAGAGAGAAACCAAATTCGGTTAAGAATTCGTCCACGGGTAGCATAATTAGACTTACTGATCCTTTATCTTTTGTTCGGTTGCCAACTAGTTTAGATTCCCTTTTGTCTTGATTATTTCATTTATCAATTACTCCTGCATCTCCCTCAGAACTTAGGTTGTAGTTAATAGTTAGTTTAGCAATTATCATCATCCATTTTAGGTTAATATAACAAAGAACAAAGAAGTAACTCTGGGCTTTCGCTTTCCCGAGGAATACGACCTTGATACTCGCCATTAGTGCTAAACTGCATCGATAGGTACACTGCCTTAGATTGTAGCTAACACGAGTAGCACCCATCAAGTTTTTGGCGCCATTGCCGGGGACTGTTTGAAAACTAGAGTGAAATTTGCTATTTGTTAATTTAGCCTTTTTTTTTTCTTTTTTTCTTATTATTTTATTTTATTTGTACATATTCATTTAGTTTAAGTTTACGATTCAGATAGTGAATGATAAGGAGGTTCAATGCTAAATTCAAACTCTTTGTATGACACATTGGAAAATGGGATCAGGAACCAAAAGAGTGCTAAAAATTGGGATGCCCGTGCATCTTTAGATGCTTGAGTGGAATCATTTTGTAGGGCTACCGATCAACTCTCTTCTCCTATCCTTTCATCTCAAGTCTTTTGTGACTTTTGTTGTGGTCTACATGTGTATAATGATTGTCCATTGTATAGTGACGTTGCTCATTGTTCTTATAACTGTGAACAGGTGAATTATACGGGAAGTTGGCCAAATGACTCGTATGGAAGCACCTACAATCAAGAGTGGAGCACTCATTCACCCTTTGGATGGAGCTTAGATGGCCAAGAACCACTAGGAATTCAGCAACTGCATCAGCAGCCTAATCTTGCACCTTCAACTCAAGATGAAGAGTTAGTGTCAGAGGAGCTGATGATGAGGTTCATGACAAGTCTTGAGGAAAGATTCCAACAAACAGAGAGAGTACTTAAAGGTCAACAAGCCTCAATTAAGAACATAGAGCATCAAGTAGGCTTAATCTTCAAGTTACTAGCTGAAGAGCAATTGGGAACTCCATTAAGCGCTACTGAATCCGAGGAGCATTTGAGCGCCATCACTTTGCGTTCAGGTGAGAATTTTTCTGGTTTATCTACTATGTTTGACGATGATGCTTCCGCAAGGACGATTTCTTGAACATGGAGATGGAACCAGAAAAGGAAGAGGCGAGCATAATTCCTCTGAAAGACTATCAACAGGAATGTACAGTTGATGATGCTGAGTTGCAGTTAGAAGAATTGTTGGTAGATTTTCCACAAGTCCTTTTGATGATGGACGATAAGCACGAGTTATCCAATGATGAAGTCTTGGAGGAGCTCGAGTTTCTTCTAGCAAGTGAACCAAGCCAAGGACTGAAGAAAACCATCGACACTCCTGAAGAGATTGCCCAACCATCGATCCTTCCAATTGTTGAAACTCCAGCTTTCAAATTGGAAGAGCCCCTAGAGCATCATGACTACGTTCAATTATACGAGGAGCGAGTCTTGCCCATCATATTGGCAGCTTGCTTGATAGTCGGGAAGAGGAAATTGACGATTATCCCTCTAAGCGGATACTTGAAGACATTTACTTGGAAGAAGGATGGATGGTCGTTGATCACGCCCATTTGGCTTTCACCATGAGTCCAGCTAAGAAGACTCATCACATAAAAAAGAAGCGCTTTTGGGAGGCACCCCAAACTTTATCTTTAATCTTTAATATTTTAACCTTCTATTTTGAAACATTTTATTAGTTTTAGTTTTCATATTTTCAGTTTCGATTTTATTTCTTTATTTTATTATTTTGATTCTCAGGAGGCACTGAATTTCCACAACATCAGCCTCGATGGATGATCAAGGCAGTCCCCTAGATCTTTTTATTTTTCTGCATTTATTTACTTTATTTTTCATACATGTCATGCACTTAGATTGTATTGCCTTTATTCTCTTAGTTGAGCATTCCATGCGGGGTATCCATAACATTTTACACTGAGGACAGTGTGTTCTTCAAGTGTGGGGTGCTTATGGGTAAACCTTAATCTCTCATATGGATTTTTAATATATCTGAAATTGCCATGGCTAGGTGTAGTGTATTTTTAGGGGATGTTAGGACACTGTGTTTTTATGCACTTGAGTATGCTATTTTTGAGCTGATTGATGACTTGATTTATAGAATTGTAGTTACTTTTCTTTGTTGTTCATTGTCCTTAGAAAACAATTTATGGTGTTTTACACATTAACCCTGCGGGGTTAAACCGGTGTTATTTAATTATTTTTTCGAATTGTCGAATTTTAACTTAGAACGTTGATAATATCATATGCATGTATTTCTTAAGTAATGATTTAATTAATGATGTTGCGAACCAACTGCACCTAATACCACACTTGAAAGTGAGATTTTGAGCCAGTTGAGCATTCATTATACTTATGCTCTTTATATTTCTTGTTTGAGTGTGCATTGTACTTAACTTTGCTTCTAGAACTTGCTTTGTAATGTGTGTTGAAGTTACATGAATATTGTGAATACCATGAGATGATTTGGGCGATTTAGGATTCACCACATTTGACCAAAAGCCTATCACCTTATGTTTCCATTAGTTAGCCAGTTTTTGAGCCTTAACCTTTTCTTCATAATCTACACCTATACACTTCAATTATACCATTCTTTACATTTATCTTTCCTTTACCCTTATGCTGGAATTTCTTTTTATGATTTATTCAACTTTATGTGGGATTAAAATGCTAGTTACTATGTTGGTAAATTCACTAAATCTTTTTGATATTTTAAATGCTCCCTTTGATCCAATTTGTATTTGTTATTCTTTATGTTTATTCGAGTTGTATGCAGTGGTCGCTAATAAGCTGCTAGTTCATTATTATAAAAAAAACAAAAAAAAAAGAGAAAAAAAAGAAGAAGAAGAAAAAAAAGAATATATAATAAACAAATCTCTTTAATTATTTATCTTTTTATTGGATTTAGAGCATTTGCAGTTATTCTATGAAGTAGGGATTTTAGTGAATGATTCTTTTTGTGATCTTAGGCATTTAATCCTTTGAGCATATACTATTGTTTATCGCACGAATTCTAGCACTTTCACACTTCTATCCAAATCTCCGTACCTTTACCTTAGCCCCATTTCAACCTTGATAAAGACCCTTTGATTTTGGCATTTACTTATTCACAGTAGCGAAGAAATGATTTATGAGCAAGCTTATGGTGAGCGGGTCTTGTGCATTTACTTTGAGGGATTTGTTATTCACCTAATATACACTTTGAGCGACTTGAGTGATCCCTGTGAGGCATTGGTTCATGATGTTTGTGTTGAGTTGTCATTTAAGTTACTCATGCATTAATATTATTTCCATTCTTTGTTAATGATTTGTAATTTGATTTATGATTGAGTATCCTTTGAGATGTGTTGAATACTCTCTGTTGTGGACTAGGGGCATAAACTGAAAGGAATTGCTAACTGTAGTTTTATGGGGTGAGTTGTTAATTTCTTGAGGACAAGCAATAGCTTAAGTGTGGGGTAATTTGATAAGCATCATAATACACATGTTTTCATGCCCGATTGTTTACATTTTTTATGCATGATTATCCCGTTTTATGCTAGAATCACCTGTCTTTTGTTTCCTTTCTCATTTCAAGTCATTTTCGAAGGACATCATCAGTAATTGAGGGACATACGTGTGATTACGGACCAAAATCCATCAGATTGTGCGAGGAGTAGCACCCAGAGGTTGAGCACGGCTGGACTCCGTACTGAATTTCCAAGAGGCTATCCCCAATTGTGCCATTTCAGCACGGTTTCCGTAGCCACCACAGCCTTCAGCACGGCCCGTGGTGGCCAACACGGGGAGAAACATGGCCGTGGTGAAACCCTACTTGGTGAGATCCACAGCCTGACTAGACTTGGTAGTCTTGACCGGCCTGACCTTGAACACGGCCGTGCTGAGTTAAATATATAAGAAAAATGAATTTTTCTTAGAGGAGAGAGGGAAAAAGGAGTGACATAGAGCCTTGGCGGCTGGTTCGGTTTCTGCACAGTATTGAGTGCGAAAGAGAGTTGCAGGGAGTAAGAATCCTGGAATCGCAAGGTTCCGAGTGCAAAACCGTAGTGGAAGCAATTCAAGAGGCGTTTGGGAGATTAATCAAAGTGTAGATCCAGGATTTGGGTACATTCATCCAATTCGAGAGAAAAGGGTGTACATGTTTTATTTTCATTATTCTTTCATTGTAATTGATTTCCTAGATTGTTTTAAACATGAACATGTTTAGCTAGACTGATTTAATCCATTGGGGTTTCTTTACTATGTTGGCTTGATATTATATTGTTGGATTGTTTGAGTTGGTTTTGTATTCTTCTTGTTTTCAGTATTAATAAGATTATGCATTATTCATGAGACATTGTGAATTGTGATGTTTAGATTGCTTTATGAGATTGAGAAATCCGGTTGGTAATTGGAATTTTGAATAACAAGAACTGGTTAATAATCGCTTAGAGATAAGGATAATTAACTAGCCGGATTAAGAATTAACAAAGCTTAATAGAGGCGAATTAAAGCTTAATGCTAATTTAAGAATCAATCGTTAGGAAGAGATTCCAACTTTAGGTTATTAGGTTTAGGAATTCAGTTATCTCGAGAGAGAAACCGAATTCGGTTAAGAATTCGTCCACGGGTAGCATAATTAGACTCACCGATCCTTTATCTTTTGTTCGGTTGCCAACTAGTTTAGATTCCCTTTGGGTTTGTCTTCTTGTCTTGATTATTTCATTTATCAATTACTCCTGCATCTCCCTCAGAACTTAGGTTGTAGTTAATAGTTAGTTTAGAAATTATCATCATCCATTTTAGGTTAATATAACAAAGAACAAAGATGTAACTCTGGGCTTTCACTTTCCCGAGGAATACGACCTTGATACTTGCCATTAGTGCTAGACTGCATCGATAGGTACACTTCCTTAGATTGTAGCTAACACGAGTAGCACCCATCAAGTGTTGAAAAAGATTACCATTTAATTGATGATCCTCCCATTGGTGATACAAAACAAGCTTGGTTGAGAGATGATGCTCGACTGAATTTAATGATATGCAATTAGATTAATAATAAGGTGGTTCGGTCAGTGAATCATTGTAGATCGATGCAATACTTAACATTCATGTACTCCAGCAAAGGGAATATTTCTCGTACCTTTAATGTCATTAGAGCAATTTTCAAATACGAGAAGGGTGACAAAGATGTGACTAGCCTTTACATGGATTATAAAAACCTCTCTGAGAAGTTTAATATGCTACTTCCAATGTCTTTAGATATCAAAGAACAACAAGCTTGGTGGGAGAAAGAAATTGATCATTATGGGTTTCTTTGTTGCTATTTCATCTGATTTGAGACTGCCAAATCTCAAATGCTTTTCAGTTCTGAGGTTTCATCTTTAGAATATTGTTTTGTAGGGTTCTCCGAGTTAAGAATTCTAACTCATCCTCTATCCAGTCTAGTAGTGCTCTTGTGAGCCATAATAATGAACCTAGATCTGGAAAAAGGGTTGACTTAAGTAACTCTTGATCGAGAAGATGATTTTGGAGAAATCATATGTCGATATTGTCAGAAACGTGGACATACAATCAAGGAATGCAGAAAGTTACAACATAAGAATTAGTCAAAGCCATATGCTCATATTGCCTATACTCGAGATACTCCTTATTCAATTCTCATATCTGCAGATGAGTATGCCAAATTTTCACAATATCAAGAGGCTCTAAAGTCATCACTTACTCCCACTATTGCAGTTGCTGATTCAAGTAAACCAAATGCATGTCTCATTTTCTCATCTTATAAATGGGTCATTGATTATGGTGCCATAGATCATATAACAAGTAATTCTAAACTATTCTTCTCCTTTCAATCAAATAATTCTAGCTCTCCTATCACTTTAGTTGATAGATCCACATCATGTGTTGTTGGTTCTGACACAATTATTCCCATGCCGTCTCTTTCTTTACGCATTGTTTTGAGTCTACCTGATCTGTTGTTCAACTTAGTTTTTATTAGGAAACTCACTCATAGCCTTAGTTGTTATGTCTCATTATTTTCCCGGTGATTGTCTTTTTGAGGATCTTATGACTAAGAGAATTATTGGTAAATGGCATGAATTTGGATGCCTCTACATCCTTGACACTATTGTTCAAAAACTAATAGTCTGTTATGGATTTGGTACTCCTTTTGAGGCACATTGTCGATTGGGCCATCCTTCTCTACCTCTGTTAAAGAAACTTTCAACTGAAATTTTTAGTTTACCTTCTTTAGATTATAAGTCTTGTCAATTTTCTAAACATCATTGTGTTAGTCTCAATCCTACAGTCAATAAACGAGCTACTGGTTCGTTTGAGTTAGTTCTTTCAAATGTTTGGGGTCTTTTCCTAGTTGTGTCAAAAAAATGAATTTGGATACTTTGTTATCTTTGTTGATGATTAATCTTGAATGACATGGTTATTTTTTATGAAAAATCATTCTGAATTGTTTTCTCATCATTTTTATGCTGAAGTTAAAACTCAATTTAACATGTATGTTCAGATCTCGATGAGTGATAATGTAAAGGAATATCTCTTCCAATCATGCTACAAATATATGCTACAAAATGGGATACTTCATCAAACTTCTTGTGTTGACATACTATCTCAAAATGGGGTGGCTGAAAGAAAGGATAGACACCTTCTTGAAACTGCCAAAACCCTACTATTTCAAATGAAAGTCCCTAAACACTATTAGGCATATGTATCCACAGCATGTTTCTTGATTAATCGCATGCCTTCCACTGTCCTTTCTGTATACTTTTTCCTAATAAGTTATTATTTCCAGTTGAGCTTAAAATTTTTTATTATACATGTTTTGTTCATGATGTTCATCCTTAGGTTACCAAACTCAAAACAAAATCCTTAAAATGTATCTTCCTTGGGTATTCTCATGTTCAAAAAGGATATAGGTGTTTTTATCCAAGTCTTAATAGGTTTTTGGTGTTAGTTGATGTCACTTTCTAGGAACAAATACCATTTCTTCAAACCTCTAAGTCTATCTCTCCACAAGAGGATGATTGCTTATCTATACGATTCCATCCTATGATTTTGATCCTCCTCGAATCTGACCTCCTACCAAACAGGCTTACACTCATTATAATCCACATCTTGAACCCTCTCATTCTAGATTCATGTCCTCCACCGGCATCTTGGTCAATGGATCCCATCTCTAATCCTAGTTCCATTCATAATCTTGATATTCTTATTGCTCTTTTAACAAAGGTAAACATATATGTACTTATCTTATTTCTTCTTATGTGTCTTATAATCACTTATTATCATCATTTTGTGCTTTTATTACTACAATTGTCCTCCACCGGCATTTTCATCATCGGATCTCATCTACAATCCTAGTCCTATTCATGATCTTGATATTCCTATTGCTCTTCGCAGAGGTAAACGTAAATGTACTTATCCTATTTCTTCTTATGTGTCTTATAATTACTTACCATCATCATTTTATACTTTCACTGCTTTACTTAATTCTATTTCTATCCCTAATATTGTTCAAGCGGCCTTAACCCATCTTGGTTAGCGTACTGCTATGGTGGAAGAAATGACTACTTTAGATACTAATAGTACTTGGAGCTTGGTAGACTTACTTATAGGTAAAAGACTATTGGCTGTAAGTGGGTTTTTCATGGTGAAAGTTAATCACGATGTCTCTATTGCTTAGTTGAAAGCCTATCTTATTGTAAAGAATTATGCCCAAACATATGGTGTAGATTATTCTGATACTCTCTCTCCTATTGCGAACCTTCTGCCATACTGTTTATTTCTATGGCAGCTATTCATGATTGGCCCCTCCACCAGTTAGATATTAAGAATGCATTCCTACATGGTGACCTTCAATAGGAGGTTTATATAGAGTCACCTGGGTTTGTTGCTCAAGAGGAGTCTGGAAAGATATGTCAGCTTTAAAAATCCTTGTATGGCCTAACATAGAGTCCTCATGCTTGGTTTGAGAGATTCAGTCAAGCAGTTGAGAACTTTGGTATGTTGAAGAGTAAGTCTGATCATTCTATCTTTTATAAATAGTCTGCTAAGGGCATTATATTGTTGGTAGTTTATATAGATGACATTATCATTACCGGAAGTCACGTTACAAGAATGTCTTCTGATGGTTGCTATCTATGCAACTATAATCTAAGGCAGTGTACCTATCGATGCAGTCTAGCACTAATGGCGAGTATCAAGGTTGTATTCCTCGGGAAAGTGAAAGCCTAGAGTTACTCCTTTATTCTCTGTTATATTAGCCTAAAATGAATGATGAATAATTTCTAAATTAACTAATAGCTACTCTAATTGTTGTCTAACTACGACTACTAGGGAAGGATTAATTCAAGTTAAGGAATAACCCCTTGGGAATTCTTGTCTCTAGGGAATGGAAACTAAAGATGGAATTGATTGATTGAATTCAATTTCCATGGGAAAATCATTGCTCAATTAACGCCTTTCTCAAGGACATTAACATCTTAAGTTAGATTAATTAGGTTGAAATCTCTTCCTAACTCTAATTATCCAAATTAGCATTATGTACCATTTAACACTATTGAGAGTTGTTAATTCTCAATCCGGTAGAACAAACACCCTATCTCTAGGCGAATTCAATTCTAGGTTGCAAAGGACAATCCAAACCTAAACGTCTTTCTCAAGAACATTCAAATTCCAATAATCATTCAACAAGATATGAAGAACGAATCAATAAGCACTTCCATTGCAAACCAATATTGAAAATCAATACATTCAATCAAAAGTTAAGTATAAAAATCCCTAGATAAAGAACCCCAATGGGTTAACAAGTTTAGCTCATCATGTTCATTATCAAAACCCACAAGAATTCAATTACAACAATGAGTAAAGGTAGAGAAACCCGAATACACCCTTGGATGAAAGTAAACAGCTCCAATTCCTCTTGCCCAATCTTGAATCGGTTCTTGTTCCTCTTGCTCAAATTGAAACCAATCAACGAACCTCGCCCAATCTTCAATCGTTGAAGAGAATCCAATTGAAACATTGGTCCAAATCTCCTTTTTCCTTAATTATAGCTCAGAAAACTCTTAGAGAGAGAAAGAAATGAGTTTGGGATGTCCTAACCCTACTTAGATCGCATTTCCCTCTTTCTTTTAATTAATTCGTCCAGCTGCCACGAACACGGCCGTTTTGGTGCCCGTGTTGGGAACACGGCCCCGTGCTGATGGCCGTGGTCGTGCTCCTTAACGCATCTTTTTCCTATTGTCAAATGCACCCAACATGGCCGTTTTGGTGCCCGTGTTGGGAACACGGCCGTGTTCATCTTTCTCATGCGCGAACTTGACTTGTTTCGGCAACTTTGACGTCCAATTCTTCCCTTTATCACTCTTTGGCTTCTTTTGGACCTAATGCACACAAACAGACGCATAGGGTGAGTGTTGGGACCAATTCATATCCAAATGTACATAAAATCCGCCTTAAAAACCCCATTTAGATGTGTGTATTCTACGCACATCATCTTCGCCTATGTCCTTCATACTATATCTCACACTAAAGATTTAGGTTTATTAAAATACTTCTTAGATATTAAGGTGGCAAGAAGTCAGAAAGGAATTATGTTGTGCCAGAGGAAGTATGTACTAGATCTGTTATCTGAAACACGAAAATTGGGAGCTAAGCCATGCAGCACTGTAGTGGCTCCTAATATACAACTTTTGAAAGAAGGTATTTTGTTTGAAGATCCAGAGAGATATAGACAAACAGTTGGAAAACTAAATTATCTCACTATAACTAGCCCTGATATCGCATATTCAGTTAGTGTGGTAAGTCAGTATATGTCTTATCCCACAATTGATCACTAGAGAGCAATGGAATAAATTCTGTATTATTTGAAGGGTGCACTAGGGCGAGGCATATTGTGCTATACCAGGATTGAATGTTTTTAGATGTTGATTGGGCAAGATCTAAAGAAGATCGAAGGTCTACCACTGGCTTTTGTATTTTTATTTTTTGGTAATCTAGTTTCATGGAAAAACAAGAAGTAGGATGTTGTTTCTCGTTCAAGTGCAGAGTCAAAGCAAAGTCTGCATATGAGATTATGCAGATATATCAATAATGACTGAAGTCGGACTCAAAACATTTTCTAGTCATTATGGTGCGATAATCAAGTCGCCCTTCATATTGCTTCAAATCCTATTTTTCATGAATGAACTAAGCATATTAAAATTAATTGTCATTTCGTTCGTGAAAGAATTTAGTTAGGTTTGACATCTACAAGTTATATCAGAACTGGAGAAGAATTTGAAGATATCTTCACGAAGACTCTTAATGGAACTCAGGTGGATATCTTTATAGCAGCAAGATAAATATTTATGCTCTAGCTTGAGGGAGAATGTTACAGACTGTAATATTAATTAAGAAAGAATCATAAAGCTGATTGATAGAAATTAGAACTTGTACAGAGCTGATTGATAGGGGGATTAAATTATAATACTTCCTAGTTTATATCTTGTAATTTCCCGTACTTATACATGTACACTTTGTTTATATATCTCTGTATGTTTCAACATTTTACAAAAACACTGAAGATGAAATGAGCATATTTTTACAGAAAGTTACTTAAAAAGAGATTTTGCAAGTCGTCTTTTTAGATGCAAATATTATTGATACCCTAAACTGTGCTATTTATGTAAATACCCTATAAATTTGCTGATTGCAATGGAAGCGGCATGACAAATAATAACTCGAAAAAAATATTAAATAATCATTTTGTAAGTGTCAAACACCATTTTAGCTTACTCAAGAAAACTCTCTTCCTAAAGCCAGAAGATGAAAGGGGATAAGCATTTCCTCGACTCTTCGCTAGAACTATTTCAGTGAAAGGGGAAGGAAGACGTAACTCTCTCTCTATTCTCGGTATTAAATATTTCCATAGCAGGCAAAATCACAGAAGCTCTACAGAGATTACACACAAGAAAAAAATTTATATACAACCTCATTGAATTATTTCATACAAATCGCTTCAACACAATCACCAGAATCTTTTTTTGCAGAACCACAATTTTCCAATCAAGGTCTCCTAATCCAGAACTTGATCCTCTTTTTCACTGCTTTCCTTCCCTCGTTGCTTAGCCATTTATACATCAAGTGGCACCTCTTCATCAGGTAAAATCACAGTTAGAAGAGAATACTTGACTCGGAGAGAGATTTTTCCCTGGTCAACATTAAGCTTTGCTCCGGACACAACCCAGTATCCAGGTGAGTCCTGGGGGCCTCTTGTCATCTCTGTAGTGTCAACAAACTTCAACATTTTAGGTGCCTGTGCAGGCACAGGAGGACCCCCAGGGTATACCGCGGAGTTTATGTTCAAGTCAGGTTGCTTTAGAGGTGGCTTTTGAACAGTTGAGAAGCGAGTGCTGATAAATGAAGATATTATTCCAGACTTCTGCGCCATGGCAGGAGAACCGTCCCACTCAGACCTTCTCAGAGCTGCGGCATCGACTACTTTGGAAAAATGTAGCCGTAAAAACAAAACTTTCTTTAACCCAGAGTCCCCAACTTCAAAATGGGCCCCTGTGACAATTGCGAGCTCATCTTCACTTTCAACAGGGGCTGTACATACATGCGAGAAACTCTTCCACTGAACCTTCTCATAGTACCTGCGCTCAGACACAGGATCAGAGATGTTGCCAACCTGGTCATCCTCAAGTTGGAAGGTCCTAGGCATCGAGGACAGATGCTGCAAGTGAATTGCTAAGCAATTGCTCCTTTTCCCTTCCAGATACAGTCGAAGGCCAGTAACTGGCTTGATCCCCACATCAACCTGTTATGTAGTTAAATTAGTACACAAGTCAATAATTTATGCAAGCATCCTATCCAGAAATAAATAAATATATAAAGCAGTGAGTGATTAAAAAAAAGAGCAAAAATTGAAAGCACAATTAGGGGAATATATAATGATAGGAATAGCGGCTACAAATCTAAAAGCTGCAGTTACAAATTTTACATGGATGACAAATACATTGCATAATGTTGAAACGATATCTTCTCTAAATCAGAAAGCTACAAGAAAAAAAAAAATCATCTTTTACAGTTGCATATTTTCAAAACATGCATTCTTTTACTGTAAATACAACAGTAATCATTGGTCACCACATTGGCTTATCATTCAATTATTCATTGATGTTCTCTCCTATAATAGCTGCAATAATTAATCAGTATCATGTGGACAACAGAAGAACCCTTAAAATAACAAGAAGTTTGCATTGCAGCTGCCATGCCAATTGAGTGAGGAGGATCAGTGGATAAAAGATCAATGAGGAGAATATCAACAGAGATGATGCTAAAAGCCACATAAGAGCATGACCCCACTTGGTTGAAGGTGATCACTTTGCAATAGAAACAAGTCAGTCCAACAACTCTTATGTCCATTATGACAAACAATATCTAGTTTTAACTTCATTATATCTAAAGTAATTTAAACTGCACTCTAGATCCAATTAAGTATACTGGCCGTGAGTCGGGCAAACCTCGTGGTTAAGTTCAAGTTCAGGGTACAATAATTGTAACCATATTCATCCAGTCAAATGATCCTTATCCATTGTTGATTGCAAAAAGAAATGGTCAGACTAACAAAATAACATTGCGACTGGTATACAAGCACTAGTATTTTGCCATTTTGTGTTCCAGGCTGACAACATAAGAATGGGCATTTGCATTTCTCAAGGGAAAAGAGACCAGAATAGTGAAAGCAAGAAGCAAGAACCCAGTAAAAGGAAGATGTAGACCCAACACAGCAGAGAAAGACAGAAAGCAAGAACCCAATAAAGGGAAGACTATATAAATGCAACTCAGCAGAAAAAGAAAAAGATAAACATAACAGAATTACCGGTATCGTATTAACATAAAGTTTAGGACCCATGAAGCTGAATTGTAAAGATGCATTAGTTTGTTGCTTCCTATCTGGACCAAGGGCAAGCTCACCAAACACTGGTGCCCACTGCTTTGGAAGCTGGAATTCTAGAAATTGATGTAACTCTTCAACTGGCGGCTTATCTGCACTCAATAAACATGTCATAATTAAAAAACAGTGAATAAGTCCAATATAGAGCAGTGCAAGTATGATAATATCAAGGCCACACTATCGAATCTCAAGAACATGCTCCAGAAATAACACAAAATAATAGTCCCATTACATACACCCAATTTTAAGGGCACCTTATATGTTATAAAGCAGAAATGAGTATGCATTGAATTGAAAATTGAGTGATTAGGAGTAAAGTTTTCCTTTGATTTGCTCTCTTTTCTCTCATATCTTGTTTGCTTTTTTACATTTTCTTGTCTGTATCCATTCTACATTATTTAGGCTATTCACAAATTTTACAAATCTCTAAAGGGGGAGGCAAAGAAGTTAATCATCGTGTGAAGCGTGAACAACTTTGGTGTATTTGGTTGAAATGAATGCCATTTCCTTAAAAGGTTGGTAGTCGTGTAGACTGGTATTCCCTTTACTTACTATAGTTTTCCACTTCTTGAGAATTTTAGAAAGATGTCTTTAGTTGATATATATCACAATTAGACCTTATGTCGTGCTAAGTTTTTAATAGTATTAATCTTGGTATCAATATGCAGATACCTTATGCTCCCAGTCTTAATTGCCATCTCTCCTCTATTTCTCGTACAGTGTTCTAATCTTCAAAAGGACAACAGTGCGATGAAGTAAAAATGGATAGCATCATGAAGCAAGTTAAGTAGAAGTCTTCATCATGCTATCATAATGCAACATAACATAATATGATGCATGCTATTGGGCGCATTAATGTTTGTTGACTACTTGAAATTATGAATAGATGTTGGCTGTCAGATTATATACAGCAGTCTTCTGCAGGAAAGCATCTATAGAAATACAAGTATGTACTATCACATTCTTTTATCATAATGAATGATTCTAAATGTAACTCGATACATCATCCAACAGATTGTTTGAAGTTCATAAAATGCAACGAATTCACATATTTGAAAGAAATTCACACTTACAACGGATGTAGAGATTAATAGCATGAGTCAGAAACCCACTTCCATTGATTCCACTCAATAGGGATGTGATTGGAATGAATGACATTGAGATAACATCAGGTTCGAACTGTACAGTATGACACCAGTCACTGTGCTGCAGGTTCTTTTTCAACCCGCCTTTCCTCTTATGTATGAATTTAATGTCCTGTAAAGAGATACATAAATACCCTTGGTGATAAAAGTTAAAAACATAGTCCAGACAAGTTATAAACCAACCACTACACAAGTAATGCAGCAAAAGTTAAATGTAACCATGTGACATTACCAAAATTTCAAGCAGCAATAGAAGTTTACCTCTGTTTCCGTATAAGAGCTGGATGAAAATTGTTCCATGAATGTGAGGCCCTGCTCCTTGGCAATCTGGACCAAAGGCACATCAGACTTTTAGATAGTTAAAAAGCCTTTTCATGCACATTCTCATATTGCTAGTAGACTATAAAATAGTTGTTCTTTAAGAAATGTAACTATTTTCCAATAAGTTGGATTATTAAAAGCTGAAAGAGGTAGTCTTTTTCAAACCTCGGAACTAGTAATATTATGTCCAGTTCCATCTATGAATATCTTGTCTGCTATGTCTTTTAGTTTTTTCTGTATATCAGCAGATTCAAGCAGCGATGAGTACTGTTGCTTCACATATACCACATCCTTTCCCCCCATTTTGACACCAACAACCACATGAGTACCATACTTTTCTATAAAGCTGGAAGTGAAGAGCAAAAATATAATTAGATAGGTATTTGAAAAATTTTCTTCAATTAAATGAAATCACAGATGCAATCATCATTCCTGTATTACAGACAAACTAATATAACTGCCAGAAAATGCACAGGGCAAATAACATACCAAATTAAAGCACAGCAAATTAATGCCAAAACATAGTCAACTCAATAGATACCATAATATGCATTGATTGTTGATATATCTTGGAATTTAAAAATCAGACTTGGCGATTCTAGAAAATAACTTTGATTTGGATATATGCTCTTAGTATGTTTGAGTTCCAGAGAAAATATGCAACACTTAATTTGATATGGCTGCGAGGCTTAAAAATATAGGTGACTGGGTAGCCGCAGTTGTATAGAATTTAATTATGTCGCCAGATAGTCAAAATTAGTCTTACTTTACGATTTTTAAGATGGATTTCCAACATATCAGTTACCTGCTACTTATCTAAAAATTATTCTGGATTTCCAGTTATGCAGCAATTTATTTTCGATATGCAACATTGCTGTTTGTTAAGCTTTAATTGTCCAAAAGAAGAGGCCTCATGGGGTTAAGCAAGCATGAGAAACCGAATAACCTTTAAACAAGATAAACAGAAGACCACTTTTCTATCTAAAAGCTTTCCATCCAATGACAACATTGAAAGTCATTAATTTACAAGAGAAGGGGCCATCGACCATCCAGTCCTATCAATTACTTGAATTAAGACAACTGGGCAGTAAGATAGAATATGTACTAAATAGCATACTCAGGTTTAGTGGAATAAAGATCAAGTCTAGTTATACATGAAATTAGCTATAAACACATAGTACATATGATTCTATATTTCATACTTAGCCTTTGTCTGTTTCATCAAAATTATTTCTCCATGAAACATTTTCCAATTTTATGTATTATTTAAGGTGCATGCAAAAGAAAAAAAAAATGAAACCTAAAGTTTTTATTAATCAGGGGAATTAAAACTAAGACACTAATGATTCTTCTATTACAAATAGAAAATCATTTTCTGGACGATGCAAATAAAAGTCCACTTATTTACTAGAAAACCACAGCCATCACCATTTCTCATTAGGATATTTGGCTGCCACTGTAGTTTGACCCATTTGGTTATTCAAGCTTCCATTCAAGCATAATAAGATCAAGCTTACAAGGCCAAAAGAAATTTCTATTCAACTTTCAGTACCGATGTTGTTTGGGAATAATTATTATAATTCTCTTTGTAGGGAAGTCATTTAAAAAAGTATAATTCCTAAGATCCCATTAGCATCACATAAATGGCAAAAATTGCAAAAAAGAAAAATTAATGGAGCACAGGGAAGTCTTTTGAAAACTATTTTAGAATTAATTGAAAGACATTACATGTATATCAAAATTTCTAGCATTCTTCAATAAGAAATCAATTTTAAATAGGAAAATAAAATAGACAATAAATGGCTAACCATTTAACATAAACACAGATAATACCCAAAATCCTAGAGCTAAGTACATCTAGTTACCCCTTAAACTCCTAGGTATATGTAATATGTCAGACATAGCAAGTTGAAATGAAATAAGCACAAATATGAAAATCAGCTATGACTAGAAAAGACTTTATACGGTCCCATACTAGCCCCATACGAAATCTGGACATAAACCAAATATATTTGACTCTTCATATTTCCTTTCATCAAGTTTCCAAATGGCTCACTGACGCCTTGCTAATTATGTCTTTTGCTGTTAAGGCTTGATATCTCAACCACAAGGTCTTACGTCTGAATCTGGCTGGATGGCAATAGAGGCGCTATTCTGCAACTCATTTACCATTCCTATGTACGAAAAGCTCTTCTAGACTTACAGTGTACTTTCTGTATAAGAAATACCAAAACATCATAACCAATATCCTAGATATCTCAACTATCTGGACAATATAATGGAAACCTCATAAACAATAACATTTCTCAAATTACTACACCTATCTTATGATTAGGTTATTCGGTTCACACGGATCCAAGAAGAGTGTTAACTGAAATATTCTCAGATCTAGTCAATAGTTAGGTTACAAGGAAAACCCTTAACAGTGCCAAAGCGAGTGACAGTGATGGCAGAGAGGTGAACCTAACTCAAAGGCAGCCCATGCATTCCTTCTACTTAATCTAGTATCCACCTTTAGAAACAACTTAGTCACTATATATATATAAGTTATTAAGCTTAAGGCAGCCCATGGTTATTCCTTCTATTTATTCGTCATCAAAAGTTATTAAGCTTTTGCTCCGCTGGTTGGCTGAAAAGTTTAATTGCGTTGCACTGTTACTGTTATTGTTTCAAATACACTAACCTAAGGAATCAACAGAAAACCTAGTAACAAATAGGATACCAGTCACAAATCATTGTAAAGTCCCTTGAGATGTCATAATATAAGGTCTATGATCAGTACCAATTTAAACAAGTAAAAGTAAACAGCATCAGTGATTTAAACATGGAGTGACAAAACTATGAAACATAATTATTAACCTACCAAAGCACATGCAAGCTCCAATTATCTTTGACAAATGTAAGAAATCAAATAAAATAACCTTGAAATTATGTATAAAAGAGAACGAGCTCTTGCCAATAAAGTAATTTCACTGCTTCAAGAATATAATACTAAAATGGCATAGAATCTTACTTGGCTAATGCAGCAGGCTCCCATGTTGAAGGAACAGCTTCTTTGATATTATCACGCAGCACCACCTGGGATTTTTCTAGTGCAATGTTGTAAAGTGTGATAAAAACGCCATCAAAAGCAACAGCTTTAGTATTGGCAGCATCTTTCTGCCAAATTCCGCTAAATTCAAATGCCGCATTAAAATGACCTGAAGGAATTTTTCCAGAAAGTGATAGTTCCTGGTTAAACTGCTCCGACATCTATAACAAAGAAGGGATTGGGTAAGGCGGAGAGAGAAAACATGAGGATGTGAATCAAGTTTCTCTAAATAATACAGAGATTATACTACCACCTACTTCGACTAGTATGCTTAGAATAACAAAAAAAAAAAAACAAAAAAGAACTTAATTTGCAGGTGAAGATTTCACTCTCTCCGTATAATAGCCAGACGAGATTTGCATATAAACATTTAAAGTAAACGACTTCAGTACCTAAAATTGCATCCCATGTACCTAAAGAGCTGACATAGTACGATTCGATATATACATGCTAGATAGAGCTGTTCCACGACAACCAAAAAGTCTATTTTCATTTATTTAAACCTCACTTGTAAAATAAAATTTCGGATTCAGCTACTGAAATCTCAATATTTAATAGCAGAAAGAAGCAATTACTACTTTGTAACACACACAGAGAGAATTGAAATATCTTTTCGTCACTTCTCTGAATCATAAAACTCCATTAAATAACAATAAAAAAAGATGGGAAAAGGTTACCTGTTGGAAAGAAAGTAGATCAGAACTGAACCTGATGCGCTCGCCTTTATCACATTTAATAGACTTAGGGACATTAGGAATAGAGAACCCGCCTGGAATTGCAATATCCCTAACTTTATCATCCTCAATCATTATCAATCGTGAGGTATTCATTTTGCAATACTTCAGCCTCAAATCATCTGTTAGATCGTAACCCATCCCAATCGCCTCTATCGCACTCTCCGCACCTTTCTTTGCACTGGCAGACATCTTTTACGATTCTTCTCTTTTTCGATACTGTTACTGTTACCGGTTCATGAGAATATTTTGAGGTGGTGGTGGTGGCTGTGTTTATTAGTAAGTTGGTGGTGGCTGAAGTTGTCAACTCCATTATTTTGAATTTTTTTGTGTTCAGACTGGTCAAAGATATGATTTTATTTTATCTTTTACAATTTTCTTTTGAGGTTATAATTTGTAAAGATTCAAGAGAAATGTTTTCACTTCGGAGCAAGTCAAAGTTTTTGTGCTGTGCTGCTGTTGCCGCTCTATTCTCGTCTTTTCTACGTAAGAAGCATCTACTCCAAAACCCATGTCTGTTCATAAGCTAGGTTGCACGGGAAGTCTAAATGGAGTTACCTTTTCACGTGGGATCGTGTTTCACTCTTTAAAAATTCTTTAGACAGGTTTTAAAAATTTCGAAAAATATTTTTAATTATTTTTTTATACATTTATTTACTTTTAAAAACTTTTAAAAAAATTTAAAAAACAATCTCCATTTAATTAGATTTCTTATTTTAAGATAAATTTTTACTGTTTTTTCTATTTATTTTATTTTCTATTTAGAGATTATTTTTAATCTTTTCTATTATATAATTTTTTTATTATATAAATATTTAGAATTCTTAATTGTTTTATGTTTAAGAGTCTTTATATACATATGGATATTTTTAGTACATTATTTGCTTTTGGTTTATAGTAATTATATAATTTTGAACATGACCAATTATATTTATTGTGTTTAATTTATATCTTTTATAATGATAAAGACAATAATGCAGTAGAAAATCTAATATATATATTTCAAAACCAATGAATATGTAGAAAAGCAAAACTTTCAAAGCATTTTAACTATTGAGGAAGGATTCTGTACAGAAAGCTCCTCAAAACTTGTTTCAAAAATTTTCCCTCCAGGATGGTACTTTAAACCCTGTAATAAATCAAAACCTCAATCATTGATCTAGATGGTGACTCGAACGAAGATGACTGTTTTAGGATATTTAAGCTCATTAAATGATATGTTTGTAAAGCCCTTTGCTTGAAAACCAGAAATGGCAGCCCAAGACAATTATGCATTGGGCCAAATACCCAACAAAAAAAAAGTTTTTAAAAGAAAAGAAAATAGACAAAAGACTCTGCACCGTTACTTTTTTAAAGAAAAAGATTCCTCAATAATGAAGCGTGACTCTTAAATCCAAAAATAAGTTTTGAAAGAAATTCTAATGAATATGTAGAAAAGCAAAACTTTCAAAGCATTTTAACTATTGAGGAAAGATTTTGAAGTGTGACCCTTTTTCCCACATTTATAGCAAGTAATTTTGCTAAAATCTTTTTTGAAATTTTATTTTGGAAATTTAGAAGAGGATGGCCTTTTGTAAAAATTCTCTTTGTTTTTGGGCGCTTTCCTATTTTTGAAAAAACGTTTTTTCCTAAAAGATTTAGGAAAATTTTCTTTGCATTTTCCTTTGCAGGTAGAGGAAGGTTCTATGGGATTATACTCAAACTGGTTACAAAAGCTACCTAGCTCCTGCCTAGTCTTCTTCATTTCCCATTTGAGTTGTCTTTGGAGTTTAAGGATTTACATTCACCAAGATCTTTTCCAACCTCCCTACAAAGCACCTATCCTTCATGCCTAAACACTTCTTTCATCTATTGGGATTATCAACAAGCTTCGTTTAATACCTTTCTTTTACAAAATGAAGGACAGAGCCATTCTTGGCTTTATTGAGGATGCTGTGTCAACCTTAATCTTGACGATTTCCCTCCATTTCATAGGAGACCCTTCTCTTCTAAAAGATAAGAATGCTGAGCTTCTCAGTAATCTAACCTGTAAAAAAGCTTACCAACTTCCAAGCTTATAAAGATACTTTCCTGACCAGAGTCATGCTTAGGGAAGATTCAAACCAACCTTTCTGGAAAGAAAAATTCTTAGCTGGTTTACCTAAGATACTAGGTGAAAGGGTTAGGAATACCATAAGAGAAGACCATAATGGCCTGATCCTTTATGATTTCTACACTTATGGTGAATTAGTTAGCCTTACTCAGAAAGAGGGATTGAAGATTTGCCATGACCTTAAACTCCAAAGACAACTCAAATGGAAAATGAAGAAGACTAGACAGGAGGTAGGTAGCTTTTGTAACCAGTTTGAGTATAATCCCATAGAACCTTCCTCTACCTGCAAAGGAAAATGCAAAGAAGATTTTTCTAAATCTTTTAAGAAAAAATATTTTTTCAAAAATAGGAAAGCGCCCAAAAACAAAGAGAATTTTTACAAAAGGCCATCCTCTTCTAAATTTCTAAAATAAAATTTTAAAAAAGATTTTAGCAAAATTACTTGCTACAAATGTGGGAAAAAGGGTCACACTTCAAAGTATTGCAAGTTTTCTAGAAAACTTCATGAGCTCTAAATAGAAGAAGAAATTTTGAGCAAAATTCCAGCTCTTCTTGTTGATTCCTCTGAATCAGAATTTTCGAATAGTGAGGAAGAGTTTCAAATTGATGAAATTAAAACCTCATCCGATTATTCTGAATCAGAATCTGATGATATTCCAAAGAATATTAATATACTCACCAGGCAATAAGAAGCTCTTCTTGAAGCCGTCAAGCATATTAATGACCCTCAAATCTAAAAACAAGTTTTGAAAGAAATTCTAAAAACTGAAACCTTCGTCCCTTCTTCTAGTAAGAACACCTATGATCTTGGAAAAAGGGAAAAAGTTAAAGAACCCTCTCCCTACTATCCAAGAACTTCAAAAAGAAATCAAAACCATTAAAACAGAACCCAAAGATTTGAAAAAAAAAAACAACAAAATGATTTTGTTTTGCTGCAAAGCTTGATTCTTAAACAAAATAGTGATTCTGATTCTGAAGAAGAAAATGATTTTCAAAATCTTGAGGTTTCTGAAAATGTCCCGGAAAACTTCATTAATGTTTTAAAAGAAATAACCTCAAGAAAATATTTGATTCAAATAAAACTCATTTTCGCTGATGATTTCCAAATAGAAACTATAGCTTTGTTTGATACGGGAGCAAACCTCAATTGTATCAATTATGAGCTAGTTCCTAAAAGATATCATCAAGAAACTAAAGAAAGGCTCACCTCAGCCAATAGTTCAAAGATCAGAATTGCGGGAAAAACTGAAGCTGCAATTCTAAACAACAATATTGCTCTAAAAATGTTTTTATTCTTACACAGCAAAATATTGTATTCTGATATTCCATCTATATTCCATTCATAGACGGAAGAGACATTGAATCTAGATTGGGAGAGGATATTATTTCTCTTTTCTATCCCTAGATCTGGGGCAGTATTTCTAAAAGTATGTCAAGTCAATCTAGGGGCTTGCCATCCTAATCTGTTGATGTTGGAAGGCTTTTCAGTGACACTTTCAAGCTCTGAATCATTAGATTCATTGCATTGGGCTTGATCTATAGCACTGATATTCCTCTAAAGTGGATTAGATACCCCATTCCAAACAAAAGAGATCTTCTTCAAAAGGATTTTCTGGCCAGTTTAAAGGATGATGGGATTACCATCTCATACAAGTACAGCAGCTCCAAATCCTAGGTGCCATCCAAACCACCGTAGAAGGGACCCCCATCTTAGATGAGCTAGAAAATTCTATTGAGGATGCTGTGTCACAAATGGAATGTGATACCTTTCGGATTAAAAAATGCTCTTTCTGAATTTTAAAAAATCATGAATGACATTTTCAATCCTTATTCAAAGTTTTGCATTGTTTATATCGATGATGTGTTAATATTTTCAAATTCTCTAGAGCAATATTTCAAACATTTGGAGACATTTTTCTATGTTATTAAGAAAAATGGTATAATAGTTTCAAAGTCCAAGATATCTTTATTTCAAACAAAAATTAGATTTCTTGGACACTACATCTCCCGGGGAACTATCACCCTAATTGAAAGGTCTCTAGCTTTTACTTTAAAATTTTTCTTGGTGGTTGAATTTATCCCACCATTTAACTTTGAATCTTTGGGCAAGGATGATTGCTCCATCTGCTGCTTGGTTGAAATGGAAATACCATACACAAACCCAGGGAAGAAAGAAGTTTGAACAAAATAGAAGTAAGGGAGGAAAACGTCTTTCTATTTTGTTGGGTTTATAATGAGCTTTGAAAAGATTAAACAAAGGGTGAACTTTTGGAATTATGGTCTTTAGAATGTTGCCATAATAATTCCACCATTGTTTAAATGAATATGGGATTTTTAAAATTTGGATTGTGCTTGTGTCGAAGTAAAAAAAGCCAAGAATGGCTCTGTCCTTCATTTTGTAAAAGAAAGGTATTAAACAAAACTTGCTGATAATCCCAATAGTTGAAAGAAGTGTTTAGGCTTGAAGGATAGGTGCTTTGGAGGGAGGTTGGAAAAGATCTTGGTGAATGTAAATCCATTCCCCAATCTGAAGGGTGAAGGATTCTTTGAATGGTGCATGTGGAATATGTTGGGTCTTTGTGGTCTTTATGCTTTTTGAAGTGTTTGAATTTTGCAGAACCAGTTACGTCAAGAATAGACTGGTAGTAAGATTGAGGTTTTGATTTATTCCAGGGTTTAAAGTGCCATCCTAGAGGAAGAATTTTTGAAACAAGTTTTGAGGAGCTTTCTGTACAGAATCCTTCCTCAATAGTTAAAATACTTTGAAAGTTTTGCTTTTCTACATATTCAATGGTTTTGAAAAGTTTTGTTTGTGACAAAACTATTTCTTGTGAATTAGGCTTTGAAATACTTTGAGAGCTCTGAGATAGATTTTGAGAAAAAATTTCTATCTCAGATTTTGAAAAAGGGATATAGAGTATACCTTTACCTTTGTTTGAAGAGGAGGATGACTTTGGAGAAATTTTTGGTTGGACTTTAGTCCTTTGTATTTGCTTTGAATATTCTTCGACCCTCTTTAAAAATTCGGGAGTTTGCTGTGCAAGCCACTCCTAAATATGGAATTGCTTTTGGGCCGGGTCTTCTTCTATTTCTTCCTGGATGATTTCAGTCCAGGTTCTGATAGGCTTTGAAGAGGAGGCTAAAATCTCCTTTTTCGGGCTTTGAACAGCTTTTGTATTTGCTGTTGGCTTTTCTTCTTTGTTTTTTGCTCTCGATTTTCTTGGCATTGTCACTCCTGTTTTTGAAGGAACTCTCTAGTTAGAAAGTCTGGAATTGAATTTGAATCTCCTCTTATGTAATCGATTTCAAAATCAAAAACGGAAAGAATAGCTTGCCATCTGGCAAAAATCTGTTTTGAAGCTATATTTTGAACATTTCTTTTGTAAAACTTCTTTCGCGGATTTACAATTAATCCTTAAAAGAAATTTTTGATTTAAAAGGTCACTTTGAAATTTTGAAATGCATAAAACTATAGAAAGAATCTCTTTTTTGATAGTTGAATAATTTTTTTGTGTATCATTCCAGTGTGCAAAAATAAACTGGACAATACATTCTTTATTGTTTTGAACTTGTTTGAGAATTCTACCATAACCTAAATTTGATGCATCAGTTTCAACAATTTTGAATGCAGATGGATCAGCTAGGTGTAAACATGGAATTTCAGAAACTTACTTTTTGATACTTTGGACAATCTTTATATGCTTATCAGTCCATGCAGCGGATTTTTCTTTAAGAACGAAATAGAAGCCGCACCTTACAAATTAGTAGGAGAGGAGCTTGAGAAAAATGTCAAGAACATTATTCAGTAGAACAATTTCTCAAATACTTATCTTAACACAATAGGAAAATAGCTTGTTAGGATAGAAAGCCAAATTCAAAAACCTCCTACAGTCTTCACCTCTCCAATTCCCAACACTGGTCATCCAAAAGAAACCACCTTCCTCTTGTATTCAACTACTCTTGTAAGTTATATTTCTTTTGTTTAAAGCTTTCATTTTAAAGCTTTTATTTCAAAGTTTGTATATTTGTTCATCTATCAATAACAAATTCTTATTTTATTATCTTATTTTCCATTTCTAATACATTTTAATAAGTGTATGCTCTGTGCTTGCCTCGTCTGAGGATCCTGCATACCAGAAACTTGTTACTCTTCATTTTGGTATCAGAGCCAACAGGGTTCTTGGGAAGAAAAGATTATTTGCATATAAGAGATTTTAAAATCATTTTAATCTGCATCGTATCTCTGATAAACAAACTTGTTCATTTATGCACAGTAGTAAGTCCCGTCTGGTTTAAGGGTAGTAAATCTGGTGGCTTGGTCCACGTTTATTTAAAAAGTTATTTTGATTTATTTTAAAATGAATTTAGAACCTTTTTCTATAGATCTTCTTCTTTCTCAAACTCTTCTACCTCTGAGTCTTCAAGGTCAAAAGGATTAGTAAATAGTGAGGAAATCACTATTGAAGATTTTTCAAAGCATATTGATGATTGGGAAATACCCAAGATTCAAAAGAAATAAATTTATGAGTTTTCAAAGTTTTCTCTCTTCAAAACTGATTTTACTATCAAAATTGAAGAAAGAGATATTCAAATTTCAAAGCTTTTTGAAAAAATTTATCTTTTGAATCCAAAGACCCTCCAGAAGCATAAAGAAAAAGATTATAAATACATTCATATAGGCCTTGTTCAGGTAGGAATAAAGCCCCTTACAAGAGAAGGTTTAGATACTTGCATCTTAGCAGTCCTTAGAGATGCTAGGTTTACAAATTTTTATGATTCTTTATTAGGAACTGTTGAGTCAAGCCTAAATAAAGGACCAATTTCTTCCAATTATTTTCCAAATATTACAATCTCTTTAAATAACAAAAATGTTTTAAAGAGCATTGTTCTTCAAATAAAAACACATAATTACAAAATGCTCGAAGGATCTATTCTGATAGCATTGATTTTCAAAATACACTACAAAGCTATGATTTCTGCTTTTGGTTTGAAACACAAACTCCACTCACCAAAAGGAGAAACCTTATTCCTTCAAACAGATCTTTCCAAATCCAATGCAACTATTCCAAAAAATATTCAATGGAAGGATATCACTCTTCTAGAAGAATGGATCCTTGAAGGTGCAACCCAACCTGAATTACCAAAGCAAATAGAGCCAAATACAAATCTCAAAAACATAACCCAGTTTCCAGATGGGAAAGTCAAGCTTACATTCAACAGGAAATCAACCTCTTCTAGATTTTCTGATGATGATTCTTCAACCTCGACCATAGATATTGGAAGGGTATCAAAAATACCTTCGGTTATTTATGTCCCTTACAAAGCACCAACTCCATCACAAACATAACCAAGATTTTCAACATCTGATATACCAAGCTCAAATACCATATTATAAAATGTTGATTACCAAAGCAATATCCCTAGACCTGTTTATAATGAACCAAAAAAGGATGATGATATAGAGACTGTCTCTACCCCCTCTTCACCATCACCATCTGCAATAACCCAAAATCTAGAAGCAGAAATCAACATGATTTCAAAAGATTTTCAAATCAAATAAAAGCTTTAAAATGAAAGCTTTAAACAAAAGAAATATAACTTACAAGAGTAGTTGAATACAAGAGGAAGGTGGTTTCTCACTATCACTCTTACACTCTCGTATCATTTTTAATTACTCCTTTCAAAGTAACTATTACTGGTATCATTTTTAAAGCTAAAGATTCAAAGATTGTTTTTCCTTTTTTAGAAAAACCCAAGAAGAGAAATCTCAATCTTATAAAAGCTCACTCGATTTATAATTTTGAGATAAATGCTTTGATTAAAGGAAAATAAACTCAGCTTTCCCACCTTAGACAAGATATGGGTTTAAAAAGAATCCAAAGCCAATTACAAAATGAATTTGTCCAAAGAAAAATTTCTGATTTGCAAAAGAAAATTGAAAAAAAAGTTTGTTCTGATCTTCCTAATGCTTTTTGGAAAAGAAAACAGCATATGGTGGATTTACCATATGAAAAAGATTTTAGTGACAAACAAATTCCTACCAAAGCCAGACCTATCCAAATGAATGAAACCCTTGAAAGCCATTGTAGAGTAGAAATAAAAAATTTAGAGCAAAAGGGTTTAATTACCAAATCTAGATCCCCCTGGTCGTGTGCAGCCTTCTATGTCAACAAAAATAGTGAGATAGAAAGAGGAAAACCTAGGTTGGTGATTAACTACAAACCTTTGAATAAAGCTCTAAAGTGGATTAGATACCACATTCCAAACAAAAATGATCTTCTTCAAAACCTTCATCTGCTTTTATTTTTTCAAAGTTTGATATGAAATCAGGATTTTGGCAAATCCAGATTCATCCTAAAGATTGGTACAAAACTGCATTTACAGTTCCATTTGGCCAGTACGAATGGAATGTGATGCCTTTCGGATTAAAAAATGCTCCTTCTGAATTTCAAAAAATCATGAATGACATTTTCAATCCTTATTCAAAGTTTTGCATTGTTTATATCGATGATGTGTTAATATTTTCAAATTCTCTAGAGCAACATTTCAAACATTTTGAGACATTTTTCTATATTGTTAAAAAAAATGGTCTAGTAGTTTCAAAGTCCAAGATATCTTTATTCCAAACGAAAATTAGATTTCTTGGACACTACATCTCCCGGGGAACTATCACCCCAATTGAAAGGTCTCTAGCTTTTACTTCAAACTTTCTAGATAAAAATTTGGAAAAAACTCAACTGCAAAAGTCCCTTGGCAGTTTAAATTATGTCATGGATTTTTATCCAAATTTGAACTGTTTAACAAAACCCCTCCATGATAGATTAAGGAAAAATCCCCCTGCATGGACTGATGAGCATACAAAGATTGTCCAAAGCATCAAAAAGTAAGTTTTTGAAATTCCATGTTTACACCTAGCTGATCCATTTGCATTCAAAATTGTTGAAACTAATGCATCAAATTTAGGTTATGGTGGAATTCTCAAATAAGTTCAAAACAACAAAGAATGTATTGTCCAGTTTACTTCTGCACACTGGAATGATACACAAAAAAATTATTCGACTATCAAAAAAGAGATTCTTTCTATAGTTTTATGCATTTCAAAATTCCAAAGTGACCTTTTAAATCAAAAATTTCTTTTAAAGATTGATTGTAAATCCGCGAAAGAAGTTTTACAAAAAGATGTTCAAAATATAGCTTCAAAATAGATTTTTGCCAAATGGCAAGCCATTCTTTTCGTTTTTTATTTTGAAATTGATTACATAAGAGGAGATTCAAATTCAATTCCTAACTTTCTAACCAGAGAGTTCCTTTAAAACCAGGAGTGACAATGCCAAGAAAATCGAGAGCAAAAGATAAAGAAGAAAAGCCAACAGCAAATACAAAAGCTGTTCAAAGCCTGAAAAAGGAGATTTTACCCTCCGCTTCAAAGCTATCAGAACCTGGACTGAAATCATCTAGGAAGAAATAAAAGAAGACCCGGCCCAAAAGCAATTCCATATTCAGGAGTGGCTTGCACAGCAAAGTCCCGAATTTTTAAAGAGGGTCGAAGAATATTCAAGGCAAGTACAAAGGACTGAAGTCCAACTAAAAATTTCTCCAAAGTCATCCTCCTCTTCAAACAAAGGTAAAGGTATACTCTCTATCCTTTCTCCAAAACCTGAGATAGAAATTTTTCCTCAAAATCTATCTCAGAGCTCTCAAAGTATTTCAAAGTCTAATTCACAAGAAATAGTTTTGTCATAAACAAAACTTTTCAAAACCAATGAATATGTAGAAAAGCAAAACTTTCAAAGCATTTTAACTATTGAGGAAGGATTATGTAGAGAAAGCCCCTCAAAACTTGTTTCAAAAATTTTCTCTCCAGGATGGTACTTTAAACCCTGGAATAAATCAAAACCTCAATTTTACTACCAGTCTATCCTTGAGGTAACTGGTTCTGCAAAATTCAAACACTTCAAAAAGCATAAAGACCACAAAGACCCAACATATTCCACATGCACCATTCAAAGAATCCTTCACCCTTCAAATTGGGGAATGGATTTACATTCACCAAAATCTTTTCCAACCTCTCTCCAAAGCACCTATCCTTCAAGCATAAACACTTCTTTCAACTATTGGGATTATCAACAAGCTTGGTTTAATACCTTTCTTTTATAAAACGAAGGACAGAGCCATTCTTGGCTTTTCTACTTCGACACAAGCACAATCCAAACTTCAAAAATTCCATATTGGTTTAAACAATGGTGGAATTATTATGGCAACATTCCAGAGACCATAATTCTAGAAGCTCTCCCTTTGTTTAATCTTTTCAAAGCTCATTATAAACCCAACAAAATAGAAAGACGTTTTCCTCCCTTACTTCTATTTTCTAAAAATTTCTCCAAAGTCATCCTCCTCTTCAAACAAAGGTAAAGGTATACTCTATATCCCTTTTTCAAAATCTGAGATAGAAATTTTTTCTCAAAATCTATCTCAGAGCTCTCAAAGTATTTCAAAGTCTAATTCACAAGAAATAGTTTTGTCATAAACAAAACTTTTCAAAACCAATGAATATGTAGAAAAGCAAAACTTTCAAAGCATTTTAACTATTGAGGAAGGATTATGTAGAGAAAGCCCCTCAAAACTTGTTTCAAAAATTTTTCCTCTAGGATGGCACTTTAAACCCTGGAATAAATCAAAACCTCAATCTTACTACCAGTCTATTCTTGACGTAACTGGTTCTGCAAAATTCAAACACTTCAAAAAGCATAAAGACCACAAAGACCCAACATATTCCACATGCATCATTCAAAGAATCCTTCACCCTTCAGATTGGGGAATGGATTTACATTCACCAAGATCTTTTCCACCCTCCCTCCAAAGCACCTATCCTTCAAGCCTAAACACTTCTTTCAACTATTGGGATTATCAGCAAGTTTTGTTTAATACCTTTCTTTTACAAAATGAAGGACAGAGCCATTCTTGGCTTTTTTTACTTCGACACAAGCACAATCCAAACTTTAAAAATCCTATATTCGTTTAAACAATGGTGGAATTATTATGGCAACGTTCTAAAGACCATAATTCCAAAAGTTCACCCTTTGTTTAATCTTTTCAAAGCTCATTATAAACCCAACAAAATAGAAAGACGTTTTCCTCCCTTACTTCTATTTTGTTCAAACTTCTTTCTTCCCTGGGTTTGTGTATGGTATTTCCATTTCAACCAAGCAGCAGATGGAGCAATCATCCTTGCCCAAAGATTCAAAGTTAAATGGTGGGATAAATTCAACCACCAAGAAAAATTATCTCTAAAGATGGTACAAAGTTTTCTTTAAAAAAACAGCTTCTTGCCACCCCCGAAAGAACAAACAACTTTCCTGGCACAAAAGTCATTTATTATTCCAAAGCTAGCGGCGGCTCAAACAGAAGAAGATTTCTTACAATTGATCAAACAGTTGTCAGAGACCGCCTCTTCAAAAGGAAAATCTAAAGCTTCATCTTCCTCTTCCAGCACCATCTCAGCAGCAATTGATCTAGATGGTGACTCGAAAGAAGATGACTGTTTTGGGATATTTAAGCCCATTAAATGATATCTTTGTAAAGCCCTTGGGTTGAAAACCAGAAATGGTAGCCCAAGACAATTCCGCATTGGGCCAAATGCCCAAAAAAAAGAAAGTCTTTAAAAGAAAAGAAAATAGATAAAAGACTCTGCACCGTTACTTTTTTAAAGAAAAAAATTCCTCAATAATAAAGCGTGGCAGACAATTCCTGCAAAAGACATGGAGCCACTCACTCCATTATCAAAAGCATCCAAGCCCCTCACTCCATTATCAAAAGCATCCAAAGCATCCAAAAGACGTGGAGCCCCTCACTCCATTATGAAGAGCATCCAAAGCAAGAATTATTGAGCCTCAAGGCTGAAGACCTTTATAAATAGAGGAGCTACCAAAGACAGACTGAAAAATAACAAGAAACTCTTGTATTCTTCAAGTCATACCATTAGAAATATAGTGAGAAAAGAGAGTGTAAGAGTGATAGTGAGAAACCACTTTCCTCTTGTATTCAACTACTCTTGGAAGTTATATTTCTTTTGTTTAAAGCTTTCATTTTAAAGTTTTCATTTCAAAGTTTGTAAAGCTTTTATTTCAAAGTTTGTATATTTGTTCATCTATCAATAACAAATTCTTATTTTATTATACACAAGTGTATGCTTTGTGCTTGCCTCGTCTGAGGATTCTGCACACCAATATATATATATATTGTTTCCATAACGTCTCGTTTTTTAATTTTTTTAAAAATCTCGTCGTGTAGTGTTGTGTTTTCCATTTCCATTTCCGTTTAACTTTGCTCGAAAGTATCGGTATATATACACTTGGAAATGCTATTTTTACAATGGCTACTTTCTAGAAATATTTCTTTTCATTACAAATCTGGAAAGAGAAAGGAAAGGTACCTTCTTTCCTAGTTCAACTATAGATACCTGTATAATGCCATCTAAATAGTTCATTTTACTTAAAGTAGTCGTATTCATTTATTTGGGGATTGGTTAACTGTCTCATTATGTTATATTTCATTTATTTTTACATTAGCCATCATACGATAGAAAAGCATCACTATAATCTTTTTATTCCCAAAGAAATAAAAAGTTGAATATATATATATATGATATGCATAGTTTTACACATATTTACTTGTATATGATTGTGTATTTTCTTAGCAATTATTGTGCTTTTATTCCAAGATGACCCGTGTTTTGTATTCTTTTGCATTTCAGGAGAATTTATAGGACCATCATCAGTATTTGAGCAAATATAGACCAATACATGCGAAAACAGACGAGAATTCATCAAAATTGGACAAGGGCTCGCATGTCAAACATTAAGCACGACCTAGGCCAAGGCCGTAACCAACCATTAGCCTTTGATCCTCAAATATGGCATTTTGGGCATGGTTTTCAAGGCTATCACGGCCTGTGGTGGCTCAGCACCGGCGGGGGGCACGGCCAAGAAGAAAACCTAACTTGTGAGATCCGAAGGTTCAGCACGGACGGAGTCACAACACGGCCATGACCACGGCCGTGCTGGGACTAACTTATGAGATCCGAAGGTTCAACACCACCTGGACTTTGCCCGTGCTGGGATAAGTATATAAGGAAAGCGATTTTTTGAGCTAGGGCAAGCAAGGAGGAGGAGAGTTTTGGCGGCTGGTTCGGTTGTTGCAGAGTACTGAGTTCGGGAGAGAGTTGCAGAGAGTGAGAATCCCAGAATCGCAAGGTTCCGAGTGCAAAACAGTAGTGGAGAAATTCGAGAGGCAATTGGGGAGATAAATCGTAATGCAGATTCAGATTTGGAGCTGTTCATCCAATTTGAGAGAAAAGGGTGTACATGTTTCATTTTCATTTTCATTATTCTTTCATTGTAATTGATTTCCTAGTTGTTTTAAACATGAGTTTAGGAATTCGGTTATCTCGAGAAGGAAACCGAATTCAATTAAGAATTCATCCACGGGTAGCATAATTGGACTCATCAATCTGTTATTTTTTTTGCCAACTAGTGTAGGTTCCTTTTGGGTTTGCTTTCTTGTCTTGGTTGTTTCATTTATCCATTCATTCATGCATCTGACTTAGAACTCAGCTTGTGGTTATTAATAAATTTAGGAATTATTCATCATTTATTTAAGGCTAATATATTAGAGAACAAAATAGTAACTCTCGACTTTCACTTTCACAAGGGATACGACCTTGATACTCGCCATTAGTGCTAGACTGCATCGATAGGTTCACTGCCTTAGATTGTAGCTACCATAAATAGCCTATCAAGTTTTTGGCACCGTTGCCGGGGAATGTTTGAAAACTAGAGTGAAATTTGCTATTTGTTACTTTAGCCATTATTTATTTATTTATTTATTTTATTTTTATACATATTTATTTAGTTTAAGTTCATGATTCAGGTAGTGAATGATAATGGGGTTCAATGCTAAATTCAAACTCTTTGTATGACGCGTTGGAGAATGGGATCAAGAACCAAGAGAGTGCTATAAATTGGGACACCCGTGCAGCCTTAGCAGCTCGAGTGGAATCGTTCCGCAGGGCTACCGATCAACTCTCCACTCCTATCCTTTCATCTTAAGATTTTTGTGAAATCTGTTATGGTTTACATTTGAGTAATGATTGTCCATTGTACAGTGATGTTGCTCATTGTTCTTATAACTTTGAACTGGTGAATAATATGGGAAGCTGGCCAAGAACCACCAGGATTTCAGTAACTACATCAGCAGCCTAGTCTTGCACCTTCAACTCAAGATGAAGAGTTAGTTTCAGAGGAGCTAATGATGAGGTTCTTTACAAGTCTTGAGGATAGATTCCAACAAACAGAGAGGGTACTTGAAAGTCAATAAGCCGCGATTGAGAACATAGAGAATCAAGTAGGCTTGATCTTCAAGTTACTAGCTGCAGAACAATTGGGAACTCCATCAAACACTACTGAATCCATGGAACATTTGAGCGTCGTCACTTTGCGTTCAGATGAGAATTTTTCTGGTTTATCTACTATGTTTGACGATGATGCTTATGTGTAGGAGGACTCCTTGAACATGGAGATAGAACCAGAAAAGGAAGAGGTAAACATGATTCCTCTGAAAGACTACCAACAGGAACGAACGGTTGATGATGCTGAGTTGCAACTATAAGAATTTTTGGTGGATTTTCCACATGTCCCTTCAATGATAGAAGATGAGCATGAGTTATCCAACGAAGAAGTCTTGGAGCAGCTCGAGTTTCTTCTAGCAAGTGAACCAAGCCAAGGACTGCAAAAAACCATTGACATTCCTAAAGAAGTTGCCCAACCGTTGATCCTTCCAATTGGTGAAACTTCAGCTTTCAAATTGGAAGAGCCCCTAGACCATCATGACTATGTACAACTACATGAGGAGTGAGTCTTACCCATCATATTGGTAGCTTGCTTGACAGTTGAGAGGAGGAAATTGACAATTATCCCTCTAAGCGGATACTTAAATCCATTTGCTTGGAAGAAGGATGGATGGTTGTCGATCATGCCCGTTTGCTTTTCACCATGAGTCTAGCTAAGAAGACTCATCATATAAAAAAGAAGCGCTTTTGGGAGGCACCCCAAATTTTAATTTTAATTTTTAATATTCTAACCTTTTGTTTTGAAACATTTTATTAGTTTTAGTTTTCATGTTTTATTTAATTTTTATCTTCAGTTTCGATTTTTTTATTTTATTTTATTATTTTCAGCTTCTACCAAGGACGCACTGAATTTCCACTACACCAACCTCGGCGGATGATCAGGGCAGTCCCCTAGATCTTTTTATTTTCTGCATTGATTTACTTTATTTTTCATACAATTCATGCATTTAGATTGTATTGCCTTTGTTTCTCCTAGTTGAGAATCCCATGTGGGATATCCATAACGGTTTACACTGAGGACAGTGTGTTCTTCAAGTGTGGGGTGGTTATGGGTAAACCTTATAATCTTTCTCTCTTCTATGGTTTTTAGATATATCTAAAATTGCTATCACTAGGTGTTGTGTATTGTTAGGATGTTAGGATATTGTGTCTTTATGCACTTAAGTATGCTATTTTTGAGCTGATTAATGACTTGATTTATAGAATTGTAGTTACTTTTCTTTATTGTTCATTGTCCTTGGAAAACAATTGATGGTGTTTTACACATCAGCCCTGCCAGTTTAAACCGGTGTTATTTAATTATTTTTCGAATTTTGTTAAATTTTAACTTAAAACGTTGATAATATCATATGTATGGGGTTTCTTAAGTAATGATTCAATTAATGATGTTGCGAACCAATTGCACCTAATACCACATCTCAAAGTGAGATTTTGAGCCAGTTGAGCATTCATTATACTTATGCTCTTTATATTTCTTGTTTGAGTGTGCATTGTACTTGACTTTGCTTCTAGAACTTGCTTTGTAATGCGTGTTGAAGTTACATGAATTTGTGAATACCATAAGATGATTTGGGCGAATTAGGATTCACCACATTTGGCCAAAAGCCTACCCTTTATATTTCCATTAGTTAGCCAGTTTTGAGCCTTAACCTTTTCTTCATAATTTATACCTATACACTTCAATTATACCATTCTTTACATTTGTCTTTCCTTTACCCTTATGCTGGAATTTCTTTTTGTGATTTGCTCACCCTTATGTGGGATTAAAATGCCAGTTGCTATGTTGGTAAATTCACTAAGTCTTTTTGATATTTTAGATGCTTCCTTCTATCCAAACTGTTTTTTCTTTACGTTTATTCAAGTTGTATGCAGCGGTCCGTTTATAAGCTACTAGATTATTATTCATGAGAAAAAAAGAAGAAAAAAAAAGAGAAGAAGAAAATAAACAAAATTCTTTAATTATTTATCTCTTTATCGGATTTAGAGCATTTGCGAGCGTTATTCTATGAAGTAGGGAATTTAGTGAATAAGTCTTTTTGTATTTTAGGCATTTAATCCTTTGAGCATATATTGTTGTTTATCGCACGAATTCCAGCATTTTCACACTTCTTTCCCAAATCTCCGTACCTTTACCTTAGCCCCATTACAACCTTTGTAAAGACCTTTTGATTTTGGTATTTACTTATTCATAGTAGCAAAGATATGATTTATGAGCAAGCTTATGGTGAGCGGGTTTTGTGCATTTGCTTTGAGGGATTTGTTTTTCACCTTATATACACTTTGAGTGACTTGAGTGATCCCTGTGAGGCATTGGTTTGTGATGTTTATATTGAGTTGTCATTTAAGTTATTCATGCATTAATATTTTTTCCATTCTTTGTTAATGATTTGCAATTTGATTTATGATTGAGTATCCTTTGAGATGTGTTGAATACTATCTGTTGTGGACTAGGGGCATAAACTGTAAGGAATTGCTGACTGCAGTTTTGTGAGGAGAGTTGTTAATTGCTTGAGGACAAGCAATAGCTTAAATGTGGGGTGATTTGATGTGCATAGTTTTACACATATTTGCTTGCATATTATTATGTATTTTCTGAGCAATTATTGTGCTTTTATTCTAAGATCACCCGTGTTTTATTTTCTTTTGCATTTCAGGAGAATTTATAGGACCATCATTAGTGTTTGAGCAATTATAGATCAATATATGCAAAAACGGATGGGAATTCAATAAAATTGGACAAGGGCTTGCATGTCAAACATTGAGCACGGCCTAGACTCTAGCCGTAACCAACCATTAGCCTTTGATCCTCAAATATGGCATTTTGGGCATGATTTCTGAGGCTATCGCAGCCTCCAGCATGGCCCGTGGTGGCTCAGCACCGGCGGGGGCACGACCAAGAAGAAAACCTAACTTGCGAGATTCGAAGGTTCAGCACGGCCTGGACTCGGCCGTGCTGAGACAAGTATATAAGGAAAGCGATTTCTTGAGCTAGGGCAAGCAAGGAGGAGGAGAGTTTTGGCGGCTCGTTCAGTCTTTGCAGAGTACTGAGTTCGGGAGAGAGTTGTAGAGAGTGAGAACCCTGGAATCGCAAGGTTCCAAGTACAAAACAGTAGTGGGGCAAATCTAGAGGCAATTGGGGAGATCAATCGTAATGCAGATTCAGATTTGGAGCTGCTCATCCAATTTGAGAGAAAAGGGGGTACATGTTTCATTTTCATTATTCTTTCATTATAATTGATTTCCTAGTTGTTTTAAACATGAACATGTGTAGCTAGATCGGTTAAATCCATTGGGATTTCTTTACTATGTTGGCTTAGTATTAAATTGTTGGATTGCTTGAGTTTAGTTTTGTATCCTTCTTGCTTTCAATATTAATAAGACAATGCATTATTCATGAGACATTGTGAATTGTGGTGTTTAGATTGCTTTATGTGATTGAGAAGTCCATTTGGCAATTGGAATTTTGAATAGCAAGAACTGGTTAATAATTACTTAGAGATAAGGATAATTAACTAGCCGGATTAAGAATTAACAAAGCTTAATAGAGGCGGATTAAAGCTTAATGCTAATTTAAGAATCAATCGTTAGGAAGAGATTCCAACTTTGGGTTCTTGAGTTTGGGAATTCGGTTATCTCAAGAGGGAAACCGAATTCAATTAAGAATTCGTCTATGGGTAGCATAATTGGACTCATCAATCTGTTATCTTTTGTTGCTAACTAGTCTAGGTTCCATTTGGGTTTGCTTTCTTGTCTTGGTTGTTTCATTTATCGATTCATTCCTGCATCTCACTTAGAACTCAGCTTGTAGTTATTAATAAATTTAGCAATTATTCATCATTTATTTCAGGCTAATATATCAGAGAACAAAGTAGTAACTCTTGGCTTTCACTTTCCCGAGGGATACGATCTTGATACTCGTCATTAGTGCTAGACTGCATCGATAGGTTCACTACCTTAGGTTGTAGCTACCATAAATAGCCTATCAATATATATATATATATATATATATATATAATATGAAAAACAAAAGACTAAAGCTTTATTGAATGCTATAAAACTTGAAGGAAAAGAAAAGTAGTCCAAATTAAAAGCAGTATTTGAATGTTATTAAATTTTAAAGAAAACAAATATATGGCTTGGAAAGAAATATTGAATGTATTATAACTTGTTTCATATTTTTATATAATTATATAATATTAACATTAAAATATCTAAAAATATTTCGTCATTTATAAATTTATATAAATTAAAGAATTATGATTTTTGACTATTTGAAGACTTAACATTAATAAAATTTACTATTTCACATTTTAAGTTTGTATTGGAAATTTATAATATTTTTAATGTGAGATTCTATTTTCTGACTTTTCTTAAATGTTTTATTAGCATAAATTTCATATCCATGTTTAATAATATACAATATTAAAAAATTACATAAGAAAATATTTAATTAAAATATTGAAAAGATTAGTTAGGTTCAGTACCAAGACATGACACATTAAATTAATCGATTCTTAAAATATCAGTAAGAAGATAGAACTCCTATGTAATGCTAGGACACTGAATGTAACTCACACCAAAATGAGGTACTTTAGGACATCAAAATTATTATCCGATCAATGATATATACACATAGACCTTAAGATAATATAATTTTATAGTGTTAGGCCTAGGTATCAAGCAAATCTATTAAAGTATTTCAATTATGACCTCTAGTTTGGGGATATTAGACTCCTAAATGAAAGGGCCAAGGACACATATCGTAAGAGGTTCATAACATTTTTGGTGAATTTGCAGAAATGGTTAAATAGGCATTACATATATTGGGGTAAAAGAAGCGAGACTCACGAGGTAGGAAATTAAAAAGACTATATCAAACCTTTAACTAATTGATCATAAAACATAAATATTCTTTTCTTTTTAACGAAATTGTGAGTTATAACAAGGAGTACATCATATCAAGTCCAGCAAAACAAGAGCTTTCCCGTAAGGCAGGAGATCTCTTATTGTCTTGATTAATAACTGTGAGTGTTTGAGTATTGTAGGCGGCATCTTCGGGCGCGCACCCAAGTGTCCTAGCGACTACAACATTGCAAGATTTTTCAACCTAATTGGGAACATGCTAACTAGTCATAAAGATTAGTGTAGAGAAAGGGAGTCGCCACATAGGTAAGTACACCAAGACACCTTTACTTTTTCGTGGCATAAGATTCCATAATGAAGCTCCATCATATTTAAAGATGGATTTGGAAACCAACTTCCTTATTTGTGTATCTCTACTACTAATTTTATCAATTAATAATCTATCCCTATAAATGCAACATAATAATTTTATAGCCATCAAGCAATACAACATGTTAGGTCCACCTAATTCTAGCCTATTTTATTAAGTTTAGCCTAATTCCACATCTTCATTTGATTAACCTAATAGATTAGTCAATTATGCAAAAGAAGTCCACTTAGTCTAGTCCAATATTTATAGATTATGTTCCAATTGCCTAAGTCTAAGTGGGTAGTTTACATATTTAGCATGGTTGTACACAGAGCCGAGTGGCTCTAGGTTGGCAATTTTTAAAATTTTTTATAATTTAGTCTCTGAACTTTTCAATTAGTTCAATTTCATCCTTAAAACTTAAATTTTCCTATCAATTTAGTCCAAAATTTCAAAAAAATGATATTTGGATTAATTACTTGTAACCCTAAACTCGATGTTTTCTAATATAGTATGTTCTGGACATATAGATAAAGAGTAAGTGAAAAATCTGTTATCATGATTCTACCAAGACTCATAAATCCATAAAAGTTAGAACATATAGTTTATCTTCTAGGATTGAGATCTATAGAGATAGATGCTTAAAACTGAATGAATATTCTAAACTTCAAGTACATAGATATATATATTAAAAGGTTTAACATGGAAGAATCAAAGAAAGATTCTTGGCGATGTGTCATGACATATCTCTTTCCAAAGATATATGCCATAAATACTCATTAGGCAAAAGGCTAATAATAGAATGATTTATGCAAAAGTATAATATTCTATCTTATACATATGTCATGTTATGTACTAGAATCTGTGGTTGTTCTAGATGTAGATTTTGAATCACATAAAATAAACTCACAAGATAGATTCAAATCATTTTAATATAAAAGAATGAGCTTTAGAAAAGTTCTAAAAGGTCATAATTCTTATAACTTAAGCTTAATACATCTCATTATATTTGAGGCAATATATGAGAGATATTTGGATCTTTAATATTCTTTTTAAGAATAAGCTATGGTTCTTAAGTATTATTGATTTAAAGAGTTAGATAGACAATAAAGCCATTTTCAAAGAACCAAGGTCTCTTCTATGATCCAAAATATTGTATTGGAGCATTACTAATAAATAATTTATTTATAGAATATAAAGATAAAACAAATGCCTATTAAGGATAATAAAGTTGATCCTCTAACAAAGCCATTTGACCTAGCAAGAACATGATCATTATTAAAGAGTTCGGTATTGGATACCATGATGATCGACTTTGACAGTGCTTTAGTACAAGTGGGAGATTGTTAGAGTATGCCCTAAAAATAAGGAGTTATTGTTAGAGTATATGCCCTAAAGATAAAGAATTATTAGATAATATGTGTTAATTTATACATCACAATTGATGGCATACAATCATACTAAAGGCATTGTTCAACTATAATGGTAAAAGTAGTTAAGTATTATCAAGGAATAATCCAAACCCTTAGAGATAAACGCCATAGAATGTCAATACAATTGTAAGAGAAATTAAAAAGCAAGTTTATAATTATGAATTTCTCATCACATACATTCCTAAACTTTGTTTATAGTCAATGTTTGATCAAGAATTAGATATTGATTGTTGGATATTGATCAAACGCTCGAGACCACCATAATGCGTTATCACTTACTTATGAAGTAAGCAATCTGTCTTATAAGGTTGAGGAATAGGGATTTCGAGATAAGCATATGGGTGGTTGATATGAACTCGAATCGGATACATTCAAACACCAAGATGAGCAATGGTGAGAAACTCAAATTGATAAACGCTCTCCCTATTTAAGAGAAGCACCCTTACCAATAAGTTCGAATTGTCGCCCCAAAATTTAACTTGAAAGTTTGCAATTAATTATGGAACTAACAAACTTAACAATAGAACTACTAAGCTCTTTAGTTATAAATAGATGACGAATGTTCAAACAACCCAAGAAACTAATAAAAAGTTAATTGATTGATCAAACATGTAGATGTGAAACTAAACTAAACAAGTTAATTTAATTTCAAGAAATTCAAGAGTTAACAACTCAAGAAAAATAACTTTCATTCAGAATGATATATTGATCTAATTGCCCTTTGGCCGAAATACATAGCTCTATTTATAGGGTTTTGAAATGATTCTAACCCTAAAAAGGACTAAGAGATAAGGAATAAAAATCAAACCTTAAAAGACTCCTAATATGCGGCTAATCTTATCCCTATAACGAAGGATAAGATAAAGATTAATCTAACCCTAATTAAAATCCTAAATTCATGGGAGGAAGTTCTCTTTATCCAATACGTCTAAAAATAGAGGAAATTAACTAAAAATGGGTCCACTACGAATTTATCTTGAAAAATTCGAAGCTCTTTTTGCAGGTTCCAGCAGCTCATAAATTGTAAGGCGTGGTCACGCCTTATTGACAATGATCTTCTGCCCCCATTTTGAGTAGCTCACAGGATGTAAGGCGTGGTCATGCCTTATTGAAGATGAGCTTCTGCCTCAATTTTCATTAATAGCAATTACTGTCACTATCTTCAAGGCATTGTTATCATCATTAAAAGCACCATCATTAGCCATCTTAAAAACATGCTCCAAGTAAGAATTTAAGGCTTGCTTGGACTTCTTACTCCTTGCTCGTGTCATTGGTCCTCCATAGGCTAGTGGATCCTGCTAGTTGACTTAGATGCATCCTTGGTTGCATTAGTGGTTGTAAGAAGAATAAGTTCATTACACACGACCCTATTGAGTAGTCCATATGGAATTTACCTCAAGTGTTTATGGACAAATACTCTTGTGACAATCATGTAAGATGCGATCCTTAGACTTGATATAACAGTATATTATCTTATATGAGGATTATTATACTTTGATACTATCTTATGTTCTCCTACCCACAGAGCGCTCAAGCAATAGTCATTGGGTATAATAAGGGTCATATGAGGATAATTTATTGCCCAAGATTATATGTCATGGGACCTTATCATGATGATTTTTGATATGCTTTAACATGAAAATCCTCGGCCAAGGTTGTCTAAAGAAAGATTATGAAAAGTGTTTCATAGATCTTGTTCAAAATGTTATATGCAATTATCAAGAATAAATATGATTGGTTCAATTATAGAGTTAACACTTGCATCCATGCTCTATGAATCAATTGGGATAAAAGTACAATAAAAGGATTAAATTACATTGTAAGATTGTTCACTGCAAAGGTTGATTAAAGCACTTTAATCATTCCTACACATGTGGGTGGTCATGATGCATTACTAGATGTCAATCTTGATATATTAATATGAATTAACTTACATTAGAGAATTAACATTGAATTAAAAGAGTTTAGCTCATAATCCATATTCATTACCAACATGGTAGGAACCATTTAGGTCACACACAAATAGGCTTTAAGTGAGGGTTAAAATGAGGCTTAAGCTTATATATTTTTGGCCTAATTAAAAGTTAATTAGTTAAGAGCTAATGGGCCTATATAATGGGCATATAATCGGTTATTATCCATGGTTAGTTCTTATATTAATTAAAGTTCATTTAGGATAAAAATAATCCAACTTACAGTAAGTTAAGGTTGTAGAAATCCTAAATCTTCAAGGACTTTGATTAAAAAGCCATATATATAGAAAGAGATGTCTATGGGGTAACAAGGGTGAAGGTTGAAGGATGGTGACACATGTAAGAAAGAAAATCGTTTTGTTTGAGATACATAACCTATGTGAATCAATCAATAAAATTAATTGATTCATCCCCTTGTTTGGAAGTAGCATTTAATCTCGAACATCTCTTCTCAATCTCCTAAAAGTGGTCTAATAAGATCTTTATTTAAAAGCTTGTGTGGATCACTAAAAGCGGCTGGTCACTTGAGTAGCTTTAAAGTGCATCAATCATCCTTGAAGAATCAAGAATCAACAAAGCAAGAAGCACTCCTTGAATTGCCGATCGACTATGCATGAAGAGCTGATGGGCTCTTTATGCAACCTACACCTAAGGCAGTGAACCTACCGATGCAGCCTAGCACTAGTGAGTATCAAGGTCGTATCCTTGGAGATCGGGTGAACCTAGAGTTACTACTGCTTGCTATGTTATCTAGTCTGAAATAGGGTGTGAAAGTTCTAACATACCAGCTAATGGTTATGAGTGCAATTAAGTAAATGAAGGACAACAATGGACAATTAAAAGACAATTGTAAAGAGAGAAATAAATCCAAAAGGGAGCCTAAGTGATGGAATTCTAAAGATGAATTTTATGGATTGCCGATCTTGCTTACCCGTGCCTAAATCCTGAATTGAATCCCGGTTCCTCTCTCGAGCTTACTGGATTCCTAAACCTGCACTAACCTAATGGAATCTCTTCCTATCAAATTACTACAAATTAGCATTAAGTATGATTTAAGACTATTAAGAGTTGTTAGTTCTTAATCCGGCGAGTAAATCAACCTCATCTCTAAGTGTTAACTACCAGTCCTTACTATTCAAAATCCAGTTGTAACAAGCATTTATTAATCCAACGTCTCAAATTAACTGCATCAAACTTTTATTACTGAATAGCAAGAAGATTGCAAGAATGACAATTATAAAAAACTGACAATTAAGCATAATCCATCAATAAAGGTGAACCCTAATGGATTCAAAAGATCTAGTTGCTCATGTTCATAGTCAAAGCAATTAAAGAACAAAATAAGGAAAAACAAATTAAAGGTATGTACACCCTTCTCTTTCAAGCTGAATGAGAAACCCTAAATTTGCAAATTCAAAATCTCAAACCCTAGTTGCCTCTTGAATGCTCCCAGAGTTTGTCTTGATCTTCAATTCGATGTTGGAATAAGTGGAATCCCCCCTTCAATTGATGAAAATTGATCTCTCCAGGTCTACAATTGAGGTATAGGAAATATTTAATTAAGTGTGTGTCTTGGAATTGAGTCCAAAAATCGTCCTCTTCAATTAGAATTCAAAATCGCCTATATAGTTGATTCAGCATGGCCGGAGTCCAGGCTGTGCTGAATCTGTGGAGTCTATTGTGCTGAGCCACCACAGGCCGTGCCCAAGGCGGTGCTGATCTACCACAGGCCGTGCTGGAGGCCGTGGTGGCTACGGAAGTCGTGCTGACATGGCACAATTTGGGATAGCCTCTTGATAATTCAGCGGTAGGGTCGAGTCCAGCCGTGCTCAACCCTCGGGGTGCTTGTTCTCGCCCAATTTGATGGATTTTGCTCCGTAATCACACGTATTTCCCTCGATTACTGTTGGTGTCCTTCGAAAATGACCTGAAACGAAAAGGGAAACAAAAGACAGGTGATTCTAGCATAAAACGGGATAATCATGCATAAAAATGTGAACAATCGGGCATGAAAACATGTGTAGTATGATGCTTATCGAATTACCCCATGCTTAAACTTTTGCTTATCCTCAAGCAATTTACAACTCACTCCTCAAAAGATATCAAATAACTCAATCAACTGCATTGCAGGAGGTTAGCTCAAAACAAATTTCAAAACTCCGTAATGATTTTTCCCAAAATCCCCAAATCACTAAATCCTTAAGAGAAAGAGCAAACTTAATAAAGTTGCTAAAGTTAAAATGATAAACCATCTTAATTAAGAAATTGAGAATCATGCCTCAAAAGATATCACTCAAAACACACAAGTGTATATAGGTGAAAGAAGATCGCCAAGCTCTCAACGCAAAAATACAGAAAAAGTGCTTACCATAGGCTTGCTTATGGATTCAATCTCCACTACTACGAAATAATCAATAATCATGATCAAAGGGTCTTGAGCCAGGTTGTAATGGGGTTAAGGTAAGGTACGTATAAATATGGAAAGTAGGCTACAAGTTCTTTGGAAGTTAAGCAAGTAATGCAAGAAAGTAATGAAGGATCAAGTCACGTACCAAAATGAACACTAAGTTGCTCTAAAAATAAGATGATGCTCGAAATGAACTAAATTAATACTTTCTACTTTTTTTATATATATAAATATATATACTATGTATATATATTACAACAGCTTATGTAGGAGTTGTTGGTTATTGACACATACAATAATTGAAGGGAGCATTTATGAAAAATCTAGCAACTTAGTGAAATATATGAATGCAGATTGATCCAAAGTAAAATGCAGCATAACTTATATAATTTCCAGCAACAATGGTAGAAAGAATGGTCAAATGAATAGAAGTGATAAGATGAGTGTCACTGTTATTATTGTCACGAAAGGAATGGCTAAGGCTCAAAATTGGTTCACTAAGGGAAAAATAGGGTTAGGCTTTTTGGCCAAATTGTGTAAATCCTAAGTGCCCAAATCATCTCACGATTATTGACAATTCATGTAATCTCAACAGATATCGTAAAGCAAGTTCTAGAAACAGAGATTCTGTAAAATGCTCACTAATGAAAGAAAAGGGAGCATAATAGTGATGCACCAATTGGCTCAAAATCTCACCATTTGAGTGGGTTAAAATTGCATGAATTCTCAAACCAAAGTTTAAACAGTCAATCACAATAATAAGCAACAATATTAACAGTGTTCTATATCTAAGATAAAGTAAAATGGAAGAATTTAAGGAAAAATACCAATTTTACCTGGCTGGATTTTAATTAAGAGATTCGTTCATTGCCTTCTTCCAACAAGGTTCGATAAAAGCTATAAGGGAATCCATTCAAAGGAGAAAATCATTAACTACTCGATTAAAACAAAACTCAAGATAAGGACAGTAATAATGAATGGACTCAATCAACAAGGGATATTAAAACAAGATAAAAAAATAGCAAAGATAAAATCGGTACCTGCACAAATCTACGGTACCTACACCACACTTGTGAAAGACACTGTCCTCAGTGTGAACAAGGTGAGCACTCCAAAATAAAAGGAATAAAATACGTAAAATGAAGCTAATTATGGGAGTCCATAAAAGAAATTAGAAAACTAAGAGAAAAACAAGATGACAAAAAGAGATAAAAACTAGAAAGTCTACTAGATACTGCCCTTGATGTGTACTTTAACACTTCAAAATATGTTAGTCCTCAAAATTACGTACGAGCATCAAGTAGGCTAACTCCTGCAAAATTCAAGAATAAACACATTCCAAGCAACATCTAGTAAAAGGTTCAATAAGATAGCATCTCCTCAAAATCAAACTTACTAAAAACAGACTGAAATATCTAACTGCAAATGACTACATAAAATAAAATAAAAAATGTCCAAAAATTCGGAAAGCAAAATAGATTCGGAATGCCTCCCGGCGCTTCTTTTGTTCGAGTCGTCTAAATTTGGACTCGGATCAAGCATTCCCGCATCGCGGCAAATTAAGAAGGTAGGCTCAATGTAAGTTGGGGCTCGAGGCATATAAGCGCAATGAAAAGGTCCGATGTGTGTAGTAGATGTCCAAGGAGGTGCTCTCTGAACCGATTTGGGATGTCCATTCATCCACTCCGAATTCCGGCTAAGTGATATGTCAAAAACAAACTTCCAACTACCCTTCTCGGGTCTATCACAGCACAAAGTCTCATATTGATACAAGTTATTTTTTTCAGATGAATAACACATACTAGTAGGGGAAGAAACATGTATAGCATCATCCATTTGTACATCTTGTGGTTGTGTATTACATGCAAGATCAATTCCATCAATACAACAAATGGCATGAACATAGTCGGTGGAAGAACTATCAAATGAGGGTAAACTAAAAGTGACACAATCGTCCCCTACATTAAGTTCTAACTTCCCCTCAAATACGTCTATTTTAGCTCTAGCTGTGGTAAGGAAAGGTCTCCCCAAAATTAATGGTACACCATGCTCATTGTCCATATCCAAAACCATAAAGTCCACAGGAAATATGAACTTATCTACCTTAACTAGCACATTTTCCACAATTCCCCTAGGAAGCTTAACAGAACGGTCAGCTAATTGTATGCACATCCTAGTGGATTTTGCCTCCCCCAAACCTAGCTTATTGAACAAACTAGTGGGCATGACATTTATGCTAGCCTCCAAATCAGCTAATGCATCATCAACATATAAATTACCTAAAGTGCAAGGAATAGTGAAACTCCCTGGATCGTGACGTTTCTCTGGCAACTTGCTCTGAAACACCGCTGAGCACTCCTCATTAAGCTGAACATAGGTGACCTCCTCCAATTTCCTTTTTCTGCTAAGTATGTCCTTTAAGAACTTAGCATACTTCGGCATCTGCTCCAATGCATCAATAAAAGGCAAGTTAATATGCAGTTGTCTAAAAATATCTAAAAACTTACTGAACTGCTATTTCGCCTCTGCTTGTTTATCTCTAGCAGGATAAGGAATCTTAGGTTGATATTCCCTAACTGGAATTGATTTCACCTTTTGTCCCTCAAGTTCCCTAACCTTACCGCTTGCCTTAACCTGCACATCAATAGTGGCGTCATCAAAAACAGGCTTAGAAGGAGCTGAAACTAACTTACCTGAATGCAAAGTGATGGCGTTCACGTGCTCCCTCGGGTTAGACTTAGTGGTGCTCGGGAGCGCACCTTACTGCCTCTCAGACAACATCTTAGAGATTTGGCCAATTTGGGTTTCCAAGTTCTGAATCGAGGCCTGCTGGTTCCTAAGTGCACTATCAGTTTACTGGAACCTCATCTCCGTAGACGTCACAAACTTCATCATAAGCTCCTCTAATTTTGACTTCTTTTCCGGTAGAGGAGGAGCTTGTGCAGTCCGGTGAATGTTCTTGCGGTGAAGTCTCCGAAAACCAGTGGACCCTGAGCGTTATTGTTCCTCCAAACTGAAGTTGGGATGATTGCGCCACCCAGGGTTGTATGTATTCTTTGTAAGGATCGTTCTGCTGCCTTGGGGCATTCCGCATATAATTAACTGTTCAACATCGGAAGACATAGCGAATTAGATGGAAAAGTAGTAGAGGATGAAGCAAACATACCTCCATGATGCGATTCGCTGTAATGCGGGCCACCATAAAACTTCAACGTCATTTGCATGGGCAAGCATCTGAGTTGGTCGATCTTCTTGGCTAGAAGCTCCACTTGAGCTCGCCAAGGTTATTTGTAGAGTCCACTTGGTTGACCACTCCCTGTCTTCCTGGTCGGCTCCTAGAGGATTGCCAACGATAGTTGTTCATGGCTATTTCCTCTATCAAGTTCGAGCTCGGGCTCTTCTTGTTTAGCGCCCCTGCTGCAACATCCACCATCGCCTCGTTGCAAGGTTCAACCCGTTGTAGAAGGTCTGAACCTGCATCCACACTGGCAATCCGTGATGTGGGCAGCATCTCAAAAGATCTTTAAATCTCTCCCATGCATCGTACATGCTTTCATTATCAAACTGCACAAAAGAAGATATGTCATTTCTAAGTTTAGTAGTTTTAGCGGGAGGAAAATACTTATATAAAATTTTTTCGGCCAACGCCTTCCACGTAGTGATCGTCTGTTGTGGAAGAGATTGCAGCCATCTCTTTGCTCTGTCCCTCAAGGAAAATGGAAACAATCTCAGCCGAATGGCATCATCAGTTGTTCCATTTATTTTGAATGTGTCACAAATCTCCAAAAAGTTGGAGATATGTGCATTGGGATCCTCGCTGGGCAATCCTCCAAACTGCATGCTTTGTTGGATCATCTGGATAACATTAGCCTTTATCTCAAAATTGTTGGCCGCTACAGCAGGTCTAACTATACTAGTTTTCGTCCCATCCAAAGATGGTCGAGCAAACTCGTACATCATCCTCTGATCCTCATCGGCGTGGGGGTCATGGTTTTCCATCGTGTCTAGTCTATCCATAGGTACCTCAACCTCAATCTCCTCCTCTTCTAATAGCAACCTCTTCCTTAAAAGTCTGAGGGATCGTTCTGGATCAGATAGAGGCTCTATAAGATTCGAGTTTGAGCTCCTGGTCATAAACTACCTGAAACCGAAAGTCCACACAACCACCGATCAATAAAAATAATATAATAATAAATAATAATAAAAATAAAGAATAAATGAATAAAACAAATAATGACTAAATTAACACAAAAACAATTCACTCTAGTTCATAATTCGGTTCCACGGCAGCGGCGCCAAAACTTGATGGGCTCTTTATGCAACCTACACCTAAGGCGTTGAACCTGATGTAGCCTAGCACTAGTGAGTATCAAGGTCGTATCCACGGAGATCGGGTGAACCTAGAGTTACTACCGCTTGCTATGTTATCTAGTCCGAAATAGGGTGTGAAAGTTCTAACATACCGAGCCCAATGGTTATGAGTGCAATTAAGTAAATGAAGGACAACAATGGACAATTAAAAGACAATTGTAAAGAGAGAAATAAATCCAAAAGGGAGCCTAAGTGATGGAATTCTAAAGATGAATTTTATGGATTGCCGATCTTGCTTACCCGTGCTTAAATCCTGAATTGAATCCCGGTTCCTCTCTCGAGCTTACCGGATTCCTAAACCTGCACTAACCTCATGGAATCTCTTCCTATCAGATTACTACAAATTAGCATTAAGTATGATTTAAGACTATTAAGAGTTGTTAGTTCTTAATCCGGCGAGTAAATCAACCTCATCTCTAAGTGTTAACTACCAGTCCTTACTATTCAAAATCCAGTTATAACAAGCATTTCTCAATGTCAAGAAACAACCTAATAAACAATTAATCCAACGTCTTAAATTAACTGCATCAAACTTTTATTACTGAATAGCAAGAAGATTGCAAGAATGACAATTATAAAAAACTGACAATTAAGCATAATCCATCAACAAAGGTGAACCCTAATGGATTCAAAAGATCTAGCTGCTCATGTTCATAGTCAAAGCAATTAAAGAACAAAATAAGGAAAAACAAATTAAAGGTATGTACACCCTTCTCTTTCAAGCTGAATGAGAAACCCTAAATTTGCAAATTCAAAATCTCAAACCCTAGTTGCCTCTTGAATGCTCCCAAAGTTTGTCTTGATCTTCAATTCGATGTTGGAATAAGTGGAATCCCCCCTTCAATTGATGAAAATTGATCTCTCCAGGTCTACAATTGAGGTATAGGAAATATTTGATTAAGTGTGTGTCTTGGAATTGAGTCCAAAAATCGTCCTCTTCAATTAGAATTCAAAATCGCCTATATAGTTGATTCAAGCATGGGAGTCCAGTGTGATGATCAAAGACACGGAGTCCAGTGTGATGATTCAAAGACCTTCACGAGTCCGAGCCGTCGAATCTGTGGAGTCTCATTGGGTGCTACTCGTGTTAGCTACAATCTAAGGCGGTGTACCTATCGATGCGATCTAGCACTAATGGCGAGTATCAAGGTCGTATTCCTCGGAAAGCGAAAGCCCGAGTTACTTTTTATTCTTTGTTATATTAACCTAAAATGGATGATGAATAAATTCTAAACTAACTATTAACTACGAGCTAAGTTCTAAGGGAGATGCAGGAGTAATTGATAAGTGAAATAATCAAGACAAGAAGACAAACCCAAAGGGAATCTAAACTAGTTGGCATCCGAACAAAAGATAAAGGATTAGTGAGTCTAATTATGCTACCCGTGGACGAATTCTTAACCGAATTCGGTTTCTCTCTCGAGATAACCGAATTCCTAAACCTAATAACCTAAAGTTGGAATCTCTTCCTAACGATTGATTCTTAAATTAGCATTAAGCTTTAATCCGCCTCTATTAAGCTTTGTTAATTCTTAATCCAGCTAGTTAATTATCCTTATCTCTAAGCGATTATTAACCAGTTCTTGTTATTCAAAGTTCCAATTGCCAAACGGATTTCTCAATCTCATAAAGCAATCTAAACATCACAATTCACAACGTCTCATGAATAATGCATAATCTTATTAATCACCGAAAACAAGAAGAATACAAAACCAACTCAAACAATCCAACAATATAATATCAAGCCAACATAGTAAAGAAATCCCAATGGATTAAATCAGTCTAGCTAAACATGTTCATATTTAAAACAATCTAGGAAATCAATTACAATGAAAGAATAATGAAAATAAAACATGTACACCCTTTTCTCTCGAATTGGATGAATAGCTCCAAATCCGGATCTACACTTTGATTAATCTCCCAAACTGCCTCTTGAATTGCTCCACTACTGTTTTGCACTCGGAATCTTACGATTCCGGGATTCTTACTCACTGCAACTCTCTCTCGTACTTAGTATTGTGCAGAAACCGAACCAGCCACTAAGGCTCAATGTCACTCTTTCTCCTTCCCCCTCTTTTTTAAGAAAAACTCATTTTTTCTTATATATTTAACTCAAAGACCGTACCGTGTTCAAGCGTCAGTCGGTCAAGGAGTCTACGCCGTCAAACTATGGATCTCACCAAGTAGGGTTTCACCACGGCCGTGTTTCTCCCCGTGTTGGCTACCACGGGCCGTGTTTCTCCCCGTGTTATCCACCACGGGCCGTGCTGAAGGCCGTGGTGGCTGCGGAAACCGTGCCCAAACTATTGATTTGAAGACCAAGTTTTGATGGTTGGTCACGGCCAGAGTCTAGGCCGTGATGGTCAGCACGGCCTTGACTCAGGCCGTGCTCAATGTGTGCAACGCGGGCTCTTGTCCGATCTTGATGAATTCTCGTCCGTTTCCGCACGTATTGATCTATAATTGCTTAAACACCGATGATGGTCCTATAAATGTTCCTGAAATGCAAAAGAACATAAAACATGGGTGATCTGGGAATAAAAGCATAATAATTGCTAAGAACATACGCAAAAATATGCAAGCAAATATGTGTAAAACTATGCTCATCAGTTGTGCTGAGCCACCACAGGCCATGCCCGAGGCGGTGCTGATCCACCACAGGCCGTGCTGGAGGCCGTGGTGGCTACGGAAGTCGTGCTGAAATGGCACAATTGGGGATAGCCTCTTGATAATTCAGCACGAGTCCGTGCCGTGCTCAACCCTCGGGGTGCTTGTTCTCGCCCAATTTGATGGATTTTGCTCCGTAATCACACGTATTTCCCTCGATTCGATGATGTCCTTCGAAATGACACGAAGCGAAAGGGAAACAAAAGACAGGTGATTCTAGCATAAAACGGGATAATCATGCATAAAAATGTGAATAATCGGGCATGAAAACATGTGTAGTATGATGCTTATCAAGAGCTTATCGGCTCAGTATAGAGCTAATTGGCGCTATATTGAGCCGATCGGCTCTGGAGTCCAAGGGGCAGATTCCTTCAATTTCTCATTTGTTCGCCAGTTCAATCTCCCACTCTAGAGCCAATTTCCACATGCACAAGCGTTAAAAATTAATTAGAATGAGATAAAATAGATAAAAAATAACAAAATAAAGTTACAGAAGCTAAAAAATCTAAATCACTAAAAACCCTAAAATCCTATAAACTGACAGTAGATTACCCAAGCAAAGAATCATGTCTTATATTTAGGCTTAATTACTAAATCATATTGAAAAAAAGACCTAAGTATTAACCCTATAACATATTTGAATTAAATCTAAAACCCTAATTGGAAAAAGAATCAGATCTAAAAAAATAAAACCCTAGTTTTTATTATCAGATTTAAAACCTTAGTAACATGCATATTCATGAGAACTTAATCTAATCATATTTATCAAAAATAAAAATCCTAATCATGTTTCTAAGAGAAGATAATATAAAAAATAAAAAAAAGAACAAAAGAACCAATTTTTATGATTGATGCAGATGTATGGTGATGGTTGCTATCTATGCAGCTACAATATAAAGCAGTGTACCTATCGATGCAGTCTAGCACTAATGGCGAGTATCAATGTCATATTCCTTGGGAAAGTGAAAGCCTAGAGTTACTCCTTTGTTCTCTGTTATATTAGCCTAAAATGAATGATGAATAATTCCTAAATTAACTAATAGCTACTCTAATTGTTGTCTAACTAAGGCTACTATAGAGGGATTAATTCAAGTTAAGGAATAACCCCTTGGGAATTCTTGTCTCTAGAGAATGGAAACTAAAGATGGAATTGATTGATTGAATCTAATTTCCATGGGAAATTCTCTACGCAATTAACGCCTTTCTCAAGGACATTAACATCTTAACTTAGATTAATTAGGTTGAAATCTCTTCCTAACTCTAATTATCCAAATTAGCATTATGTACCATTTAACACTATTGAGAGTTGTTAATTCTCAATTCGGTAAAATGAATACCCTATCTCTAGGCGAATTCAATTCTGGGTTGCAAAGGACAATCCAAACCTAAACGTCTTTCTCAAGAACATTCAAATTCCAAAAATCATTCAACAAGATATGAAGAACAAATCAATAAGCACTTCCATTGCAAACCAATATTGAAAATCAATACATTCAATTCAAAATTTAAGTACAAAAATCCCTAGATAAAGAACCCCCAATAGGTTAACAAGTTTAGCTAATCATGTTCATTACCAAAACCCACAAGAATTCAATTACAACAATGAGTAAAGGTAGAGAAACCCGAGTACACCCTTGGATGAGAGTAAACAGCTCCAATTCCTCTTGCCTAATCTTGAATCGATTCTTGTTCCTCTTGCTCGAATTGAAACCAATCAACGAACCTTGCCCAATCTTCAATCTTCAAAGAGAATCCAATTGAAACCTTGGTCCAAGTCTCCTTTTTCCTTAGTTCCAGCTCAAAAAACCCTTAGAGAAAGAAAGAATAGAGTTTGGGACGTCCTCCCCACTTTTCTTTCTCATTTTCCTCTTTTCTTTCTTTTAATTAATTCGTCCAGCTGCCGCGAATATGGCCGTGTTGATGCCCGTGTTGGGAACTTGGCCTGGTATTGGTGGGCGTGTTGGGAACACGGTCCCGTGCTGATGGCCGTGTTACTCTCTGTGGTCGTGCTCCTCAACGCTTCTTTTTCCTATTGTCAAATGCACCCAACACGGCCAGTTTTGGTGCCCGTGTTGGGAACACGGCTAGTGTTAAAAACCAACACGGCCGTGTTCAGCTTCCTCATGCGCGAACTTGACTTGTTTTAGCAACTTTAACATTCAATTCTGCTCCAATTCTTCCTTTTATCACTCTTTGACTTCTTTTGGACCTAATGCACACAAACAGACGCATAGGGTGAGTGTTGGGACCAATTGGCATCCAAATGTACATAAAATCAGCCTTAAAAACCCCATTTAGATATGTGTATTCCACGCACATCATATGGTGAAAGAAACTCTCAAGTTGTCATCGTGTATGTTAGATCTACGAGTCTTGGGTGATGAGGAAGTAGTTGAATCAAAAACTAGATAGGAATCCAGAGCTGGATCTGGCTTTGGAGAATCTTCTATCGATTAAAAGAAAGTTTCCAAAAGTGCTCTTTCTTAAGTGGCTAGTTTCCTAAAATCCTTCTTTCTTAAGTGGCTTGAGTCTTTGAATACTGATTATAGTCGACAGTGCAATTTCTTCTGTTTTCTTTTGATTTTCTTTCTTTTTTCTTCTTTCTCAGTATTTCTTCTCTCTTAATCTCACATACAATCGAATTTCAATTCTTGCCTCACCCCTGAAACCTTAAACTTCTCTTTCTATTTATAGAGGTTGGGCTTCAAAGAAAATCCTAGAGAAAGGGATATATTTTAGAAATATATCAATAAATATTAAATTTTATTTTTTAAAATTCAAATAATTATTGATAAAAATAGTGATTATCATCTAGAAAACCTTATATAATCTGTATTTAGACGTAAAATCGTCTGAAAAACTATGTCGGGGAGTCAAAATCTCAATCGGCACTATGTCGAGCTGATTCGGCTTTACGTACAGCCGACTAGCTCTATGTACAGCAGAATCCGCTCTACATATAGCCGATTGGCTTTATATAGGAAAAGTTTATGGAAAACTTGCAATTAGGTTCATGAATTTGTAAACATCGTTGTTTTAACCCTCAAACTTAATTTTTTCTAACAATTAGATCCAAATGATTTTAGAAAGGTAATTCCAGCTGGGTTAACCATGACCCTAGCCTCAGATTCGCATATCCTTCACCTTTCAAGACCCGAGAAAGTAGCAACTCTCATAATAGGATTTTTCATTTTTTCCCTCAATATCTGTATTCGGAAAAGGGGTGCTGACACAACGGATATGATTTAAAAGATGAATAATGTACCTTTAAATTTCTAAAAATTTAAGTTTTAATTTGCATGAACACTATATATGCACATAACATACAAATCAAGTATTGATTTGATGAGTTATGCGCATAGTATGGGTTAATTGTTGGAATTCGACACATGTGTGATTCTTGATCTAATGGCAAGCTTTTTGAGGAAGAACATCAGATCTAGATCATGCATAAGATGAGTTCTTGAAGCAATCCTAGAGGTTTAAATCTAATGGCAAGCCTTTAATTACTTGATTTTCTTGATGATGGATCTTGATGAATCCTGATGAACTCAATTAATCTAGAACTAATTGAATTAATTATCCTTGTGAGATCTTTAAATCTTATTAGGAAGTTGTAATAAGACATCCTAGTTGTCTTAGGATTATAATTACTTGTCCTAATATGATTAGGAGATTAATTAAAAGGTTATTTTAGTATAAGTATTATTAATCCTTTAGGACAAAGACTTATAATTTTAGATTCCTAGTTGGATTAAGAAGTTGTTTGGATTAAAACAAGAGTTTTGACTTTTGTACTAAATTTTAGACATGACCGAAAATTACATAAATTATAAGGAATTCTTATTTTTTAAAATTTGATTTAATTAATTAATTTTATCCAATGACTTATATCTTAGTATCTTAGTATGACTAAGTTGTTTATCTTAATTAAGACATAAGTTTGACTTTGTATCCTAAAAGGGCATAAAATTAAAATTAAGGATATATTAAAGAGAATTAGTTATAATTAAATCTGATTTGATTAATTTTAATTCTCTACAACTTTCTTCAACAAAGATTAAATCTTGGTTTCCTAGTATGACTAGGATTAGTAAAGTTTGTTTGGTTTAAAGTTGACTTTATGTCCTAATTTTTGTTTTGCCGAAAATTACACTTTAAAATAAGGAGAATTTTTATTTTTGAATATGATTTAATTATTTTAATTCTCCATACCCCATTTAATCCTAATTGCATGCAATGATCAAATAACTTGAATTATGCTATCTTGATTCTTTTATATACTTTATATAATTTGATTATATTTGGCATGATGGATGGTTATGGACTATACAGACCAATGTGATTATATTAAATGATTGAATGCCTTGATTTGGTATTTTCTAAATAAGAACTGCATTTCTTGCCTTTCTGTAATTTTCTCTAGGTTGTAAATTCTTTTTCTCATCTAATTCCCCTTAAATGCAACTCAAGGTTTCTCTAAATCTTATATAATGGTTATATAGTTTTAGAATAGTTAAATAGAATTTTATTTTGTAATCCGGATGGAGATATGACACCAAATGGAGATGAAGGAGATATTTCTTCAAGACTTGGAGATCATGAAGGCAATACCTAAGATTCGATGGCTTGAGATAACTAGTTTTAGAAAGTCCATAATCATCCATAGTAGTTTGGCATGCTTAGCTTATATAATATATGTGATGTATGATATATGCATCATCATGCCAAAGCATGAAACTCTTATATTCGATATTTGTATGTTCATGCCAAAGCATGAAATCTTAATCATTGCTTAATAACATCTCTCGTTAAATATTAAGTCACACGTTAAGAACATGATTTAATCATTGCTTAATAATAATCTCTCGTTAAATATTAAGTCACACGTTAAGAACATGATTAAGTTGCCTTCTATAATTTAAATAAGAACGAGAGCCTTGTTCATAGGTTAATTTGTTGAGTCACTCAGTGTTGCCTATTAACTGGGTATGTTCTCTATTTTAATTGATGGGTCTTACTTAACTATCTTATATAGATCGGATGAGTCACTCATATTTATATAGAGATAAAGGCATGAATTAGGTGAAACATATATGATGTTTGGAACATCATAAAATATGTTTAAACAAATGTCGTTATCGCCTAATTAATCTAGAAGTTGTATAGAGATACAATTGATAAATAGTTGTCTACCTAATTTATTTTAATATGGTTTATCGAGTCACTTAAGGTCATATTAGAATAGATGGGATTCTAGCCCACTAGGATAGCTAAACTATTAGAATCCCGAATTGATAGTGTGGGCTATTAATTTGTATAAAAAAATAGTGGGAGCTTAAGTAACTGGTTGCAAGACCTTTACTAGTTACTTGTATAAATTAACTTATATTCATTTATCTTTATATTGAAAGGTTGTAAGAAAAGACGAGGAGCAATCTATCTTTGCATAGTATTATTGACACAAACAAGCTTACTAGGCATAACTTTCTTGATTGGCATCGCAATGTGAGAATTATTTTCAAACAAGAAAGAAGCTCTATATGCTAGACGCACCTCCGTTGCAGATGCACCTGAAGAGGTGGTCCAAGAGTACAAAAAGCATTAAGAAGACAATTACCAAGTTGTTTTTTGTGATGTTAGGAAGTATGACTTCTGAACTACAAAGACAACATGAGAATATGGATGCTCAGACTATCATCTTACATTTAAAGGAAATGTTTGATGAGCAGTCAAGGACTGAAAGGTATGAGACCTCAAAGGGATTGTTTTGATGCAAGATGGTCGAAGGTGCATCTGTGAATGCATATGGACTAAAGATGCTTGGATATATTGAGCATTTAGGGTTTCTTGGTTTTGTGATGGACCATGAATTAAGTATAGACTTAATTTTGCAATCTCTACCTGACAGTTATTTGCAGTTTGTTATAAACTTTCATATAAATAAGTTGAATACTACAATACTTGAACTTATTAATATGTTAAAGATTATGGAGGGCACCATAAAGAAGCAAAAGGGAGTTGTTCTAATGGTAGAACCTTCTAAGGCTGTAAAAGTAAGTCTAAGAAGAAAAAGGAAAAAAAAAGCCTAGAAGCCTAAGAAATTCTTAAAGGCTATTGGAGGTGTCAACAAGGATAAAGGAAAGTGTTCCCATTGTGGGAAGGAAGGACATTGGAGAAGGAGCTGCAAGGTTTATCTCGCTGTCTCGAAGGATAAGAAGCAAAAATAAGCTTCTAATTCTGAAAAGAAGGAATAAACTAGCTTGAAGGCAATTGTCGCCATTTAGTTTAATTATTAGTTTTATTTTTCTTATTAAATATTTAATAACTCTTTTTAATTCTTTTTCTAGAATACTTGTTGCTATTATTTCATTTAATAATATTAGGCAATTGTTGCCTTATTTTGTTAAATAATTTATGTTTCTAGAAACTCATACAAAAGGTTGTATAAAAGTAGAAAATAAATTCCTATTGCGAGAAACCTAAAGCAATCCTAAATAGGCATAAGGATTATATTATTGATATTAAGACAAATAAGTAACATAAACACGTTATGTAACTTATAAATTTTATGAAATCAATATTATAATCAAGTTATCTTTGAGAAAGACACATATGCCGAATTCTTAAGAGATACTTAGGATGTATGCTTGCTTTTAGGAAGAGTTATGATAAAGTATCATATCAAGATTAGATTATGATATGGAATACTAGGATCATGACTAGAATGTCTATAACTTATAATTACTCAAATTGATGAATTTTCATAAGATGATGAAAACTAATTTTGTGAGATATAATTAGATCAATAAAATGTGTTGCAAGCCTTCGCTAAGGATATATACTTTTATAACCATTAACTCCAATATGTTCTATTTATGATATGATCATAATAAAGTGTATATATATATATATATATATATATATATATATATATATATATATATATATATATATACTAGTATATGATTTTTAAGAGAAATATGCATAATTAGACAAAGCTGAAAGGCTTGATCTAATAAATGTAAGTTTATAAGATATCTGATGAGCATAGTTTTACACATATTTGCTTGTATATTATTGCGTATGTTCTTAGCAATTATTATGCTTTTATTCGCAGATCACCCGTGTTTTGTGTTCTTTTGCATTTCGGGAACATGATGCAACCAAAGATGCATCTAAGTCAACTAGCATGGATCCACTAGCCTATGGAGGACCGATGACACGAGCAAGGAGTAAAAGGTTCAAGCAAGCCTTAAATTCTTACTTGGAGCATGTTTTGAAGATGGCTAATGATGGTGCTTTTAATGAAGATAACAACGCCTTGAAGATAGTGACATTAATTGCTATTAATGAAGCTTAAACTTCTGGTCATGGAACAAGGTCAAGGTCAAAGATCAGGGATCAAAGTCAACAGGCTTTCCTAGGGTTTCTAGAAGCATTGGGCCGCACATTAGGGTTTCTAGAAGTATTGGGCCGCACATTAGGGTTTCTAGAAGCATTGGAGGTCTCACTAACCCTAGGGCGGCCACCACTTATGCTTAGAGAAGGAGGCGGCCGCACATTAGAAGTCTTTTAGGGTTTGATTCTTTATTGCTTATCTCTTAGTCCTTTTTAGGGTTAGAATCATTTCAAAACTCTATAAATAGAGCTATGTATTTGTTAAAGAACATAAGATCAATATACATTTCTGAATGAAGTTTAATTTGAGTTGTTAACTCTTATTCCTTAAGGTGTTCCTTATTGAATTTCTTGAGATTAAATTAACTTGTTTGATTTAGTTTCACATCTACATGTTTGATCAATCAATTAACTTTTTATTAGTTTCTTGAGTTGTTTGAACATTCTTCATCTATTTATAACTAAAGGGCTTAGTAGTTCTATTGCTAAGTTTGTTAGTTCCATAATCAATTGCAAACTTTCAAGTTAGATCTTGGGGGCGACAAATTCGAACTTATTGGTAAGGGTGCTTCCTCTTAAATAGGGAGAGCGTTTATCAGTTTGATTTTCTCACCATTACTTATTTTGGTGTTTGAACGTATCCGGTTCGAGTTCGTATCATTTGGTATCAGAGCCAAACTTATTAGTTGGTTCATTTTTTTCAATTAAAGAGTCCATCTTCTATTTCATCTCAATTTCTGTTCGCATCATTATTAAAAAAAAAAAGTATACTATTTTCATTGCTGCCCGCATACCAAGGCGATTTCCAAAAAAAAAGAAAAAAAAAAAGGGAAGGAACGGAAAACTAACCCTAACCATTTGTGTTGGGTAGTTCTCGAAGAATTGACTCTTGATTGATTCATTCGCAATTCCTTTTAATTAATTGGAGCTGTTCTTCATTCTTATAATTCTGATTTGGGTAATTTTGTTTGTTTTCTCTTAAAAAGCTTTTCTTTTGGGTTAATTGAGTCTTGTTCGATTAGTTGTAAGCTTGTTTTGTTCACACGCTTATAATTCGTTTTATTGATTCACGAGTGTTCTATTGAACTTCGGAATTAATAAACGTTAAGAGGTTGTGAAAAACTTGTTCTTGTGATTACTAGAACAATTTGATTTAATTTCTATAAGGAATTCAATTCTTTGTGAGTGAAACACGTGAGGGAGTGATCTTTTCTTGTTTTGCCTTTAACTATAAGAAGCCTCCGGAGTATAACACTTGATCACGTCCTTTTTCTTAGTCTTTTGGTTTAACCATGTCATCCGAACCATCATTGACTTTGGAAAATTTAGCTTATACATTGAGAGATGTAGTAGAACATATGACAAAACAATTTCAAAAACAAGATGACAAATTAACTAGGTTATTGAATGATATGCCTAAAACGTCTAAAGGGGATGGTTCCGATAATGACTAAGAAAGTGAGTCTAAAGGGTCTAGACATAATCTCCAACCCAAAATTGACACTAATTTGGGTAGCATTAAGATGAAAATACCATCTTTTCATGGTAAGAGTGACCACAAGTTTATTTGGAGTGGGAAAAGAAGGTTGAAAGGGTTTTTGAATGTCATAACTATAGTGAGTCTAAAAAGGTTAAACTTACTTTGTTGTTGAATTTTGTGATTATACGCCATTTGGTGGGATCAATTGGTGAGTGGTCGTGAGGCGTCATGGGGAACACGAAGTTGGTTCATGGGATGAGGTTAAACGCATTATGCGTAAAAGGTTTGTGCCATCGCACTACCAAAGGGATTTGTACAACAAGTTACAAAATCTAGTACAAGGTAGTAAGAGTGTTGAGGAGTATTGGCAATCTATGGAGATAGCTATGATTAGAGCCAATATAGATGAGGATAGGGAAGCCACAATGGCAAGATTTTTGCATGGTTTGAATCGTGATATTGCTAACATAATTGAATTGCAGCATTATGTAAAGATGGAGGATATGTTGCACATGGCCATAAAGGTGGAAAAGCAATTAAAAACCAAGAGCAGAAGTGCTGCCCCTAGCTCAAAATGGAGTAATGCATGGAAAGGGAGCAACCAGCCCCCTAACAAGGGTCGTGAGGCATCAAAGGACATGAAGCCAGCCCCTAAATTTGATGTTAACACTAAACCAACGACGCAAAGTGACCTCAAATCAAAGAAAGTGCAATGCTTCAAGTGTTTGGGGTATGGACATATATCTTCCCAATGTCCAAACAAGCGAACCATGGCAATTCGAGGTGGTGAAGTGGTCTTTGAGAGTGATGAAGAATCCGAACCAGGGTGAGGAGGATTACCTATACATGCCTGAGTTGGAAGAATGTGATGATGTGCAATTGGGTGAGGTTAGTAATGTACTTATAACTTTTAGAGCTCTTAATTTACAACCTATTGATGATGACGATCAAAGGGAAAACATATTCCATACTACATGTAAAGTACAAAACCATGATGCTAATTGTAGTTTAATCATTGATGGGGGTAGTTGTACTAATGTAGCCAGTGCTATGATGGTTGATAAACTTAGACTTCCAACTATTAAGCATCCTAAGCCATACACCTTGCAATGGCTTAATGATTAAAGTGGGATTAGAGTTACTAAGCAAGTACGGATTGCATTTAGTGTAAAGAAGTATAATGATGAGGTATTATGTGATGTTGTTCCCATGCAAGCATGTCATATGTTGCTAGGTAGACCATGGTTATATGATAGATCTGTAATTCATAATGGTCGAACCAATGCATATTCTCTTGTAATGGATGGAAAATCAGATGTTTTGGCACCATTAAGTCCTAAAGAAGTTTGTGAATTACAAAAAGTTATAAAGGACCGAATGGAAGCATATGAGAAAGAAAAAGAAAGTGTGAGAGTGCATATGAAAAGAAAAGGTGCACAAGCAAAAGGGGAGTTGTGTGGAAAATAATGAGGGGGGAGAGCAACGAGTGGTAAAAGGAGAGTTTAGCGAGGGTTTGCGCAAGAATGTGAGCAAAAGAACGAGTAAGGCGCAAGAAAAAGGGGAGGCAAGCGAGAAAAAGTGAGTTTCTTAGTTAGAGAGCGAGACATGAGAAAGGCTTTGAGTGAAAATAGGCAAGTACTTGTACTTATGTACAAGGAGACTTTATTTAACACTAATAATCTTAACTCTTCTCTTCCCAAAGGTGTGTTTGTAAGTGTTTTGCAGGAATATGACGATGTGTTTCCGAGGAGTTACCTAGTGGGTTGCCACCACTAAGGGGGATAGAGCACCAAATTGACTTTGTGCCGGGTCATCCATTCCAAATAGACCAGCCTATAGAGTCAATCCGTAGGAGACCAAAGAGCTGCAACGCCAAGTTGAGGAACTACTAAGTAAAGGTTATGTTAGGGAAAGTCTTAGCCCATGTCGCTCCCTGTTTTGTTAGTCCCTAAGAAAGATGGGTCTTGGCGTATGTGTATTGATTGTCGTGCAATTAACAAGATTACCATTAAATATCGTCATCCTATTCCTAGGTTAGATGATATGTTAGATGAATTGCATGGAAGTGTTATCTTTACTAAAATTGATTTGAGAAGTGGCTATCACCAAATTAGAATGAATATAGGTGATGAGTGGAAAACAGCATTCAAAACTAAATTTGGTTTGTATGAGTGGTTGGTCATGCCTTTTGGCTTAACTAACGCACCAAGTACTTTTATGAGACTAATGAACCATGTTTTGCGTGCGTATATTGGTAAATTTGTGGTAGTATACTTTGATGATATTTTGATTTATAGTAAGAGCTTTAGTGAGCATGTTGAACATGTTCGGATGGTGTTGATGGTTTCATGAGAATTCTTTATATGCTAACCTTGCTAAGTGTGATTTTTGCACAAATAAACTTGTGTTTCTTGGTTTTGTTGTTAGTAAAAATGGAATTTAGGTCGATGAAGATAAGGTAAAAGCAATTAAGGAGTGGCCAACACCAAAGAATGTTAGTGATGTGAGGAGCTTTCATGGGCTTGCAAGCTTCTATAGGAGGTTTGTCAAGGACTTGACCCTTGTCGCACTACTTAACGAGCTTGTAAAGAAGAACGTGAAGTTTCATTGGGAGAACAACAAGAAAACGCATTTAATATGCTAAAGGACAAACTTACTTCATCTCCCATTCTTTCACTCCGGATTTTCCAAAACTTTTGAAATTGATTGTGATGCTTCCCGTGTAGGTATTGGAGCTGTTTTAATGCAAGATGGGAAGCCAATAGCCTATTTTAGTGAAAAGTTGAATGGAGCTAGCTTGAAATATCCAACTTATGACAAGGAATTGTATGCTCTTGTGCGTGCACTCAATGTTTGGCGGCATTATTTGCTACCTAAGGAGTTTGTGATTCACACGGATCATGAAGCATTAAAGCACTTGAAGGGACAGAACAAGTTGAATAAGCGCCATGCTAAATGGAGTGAATTCATTGAAGCATTTCCCTATGTCATTAAGTACAAGCAAGGTAAAGAAAATGTAGTTACTTAGATGCACTATCTAGAAGGTATGCTTTACTTGCTTCTCTAGAAATAAAATTGCTTGGTTTTGAGTATATCAAAGACTTGTATGTTGATGACCACGATTTTGGTTCTATTTTTCATGCTTGTGAACATGGTGCTATTGATAAATTTTACAGACATGATGGATTTTTGTTCAAAGAAAAACGTCTATGCATTCCTATGTGTTCTATGCGTGAATTGCTTGTGAGAGAATCACATGAAGGTGGTTTGATGGGACACTTTGGTGTTCAAAAGACTTTAGATGTTTTGCATGATCATTTCTATTGGCCTAAAATGAAATCCGATGTGAATAGATTATGTGCTAATCGTATTGTATGCAAGCAAGCTAAGTCTAAATCACAACCTAATGGGTTATACATGCCTTTGCCCATACCTAATTCTCCTTGGATTGACATATCTATGGATTTTGTGCTTGGATTACCTAGGTCTAAGCATGGGCATGATAGTATTTTTGTTGTGGTGGATAGGTTTTCAAAGATGTCACACTTTATTGCATGTAGGAAAACCGATGATGCACAACATGTTGCTGAATTGTTCTTTAGAGAAATTGTACGTTTACATGGTATGCCTAGAACTATTGTCGTTGATAGGGACACCAAGTTTTGAGCTATTTTGGAAGACATTATGGGGTAAACTGGGAACTAAATTACTTTTTTCTACTACATGTCATCCCCAAACCGATGGTCAAACCGAGGTAGTAAATAGAACTTTGTCACAATTACTTAGGACTATGGTTAAACGAAACTTGAGAACATGGGAAAATTGTTCACGCATGTTGAATTTGCATATAATCGTAGTATGCATTCTTCTACTCAATTTTGCCCATTTGAGATTGTTTATGGCTTTATTCCTTTGAGTCCTTTAGATTTGATTGCTTTACCTTTGAGTGAACAAGTGAATTTAGATGGTGCAAAGAAGGCTGAATTTGTGTTGAAGTTGCATGAGCAAGTGCGTGCAAATTTGGAAAGACGCAATGAACAAATCACCAAACAACGCAATAAGGGCCGCGAAAGGATGGTATTTGAAGTTGGTGATTGGGTTTGGGTGCACTTCAGGAAGGAAAGGTTTCCCAATCAAAGAAAATCAAAGTTGATGCCACGTGGTGATGGTCCATTTGAAGTAATAGAGCGCATCAACGATAATGCATACAAAGTTGACTTACCTGGTGAGTATAATGTTAGTGCTACTTTTAATGTTGCTGATTTGTCTCCTTTTGATTTTGATGAAGGCGTTGATTCGAGGTCGAATCCTTTCAAAGAGGGGGGAATGATGCAACCAAAGATGCATCTAAGTCAACTAGCATGGATCCACTAGCCTATAGAGGACCGATGACACGAGCAAGGAGTAAAAGGTTCAAGCAAGCCTTAAATTCTTACTTGGAGCATGTTTTGAAGATGGCTAATGATGGTGCTTTTAATGAAGATAACAACGCCTTGAAGATAATGACATTAATTGCTATTAATGAAGCTTAAACTTCTGGTCATGGAACAAGGTCAAGGTCAAAGATCGGGGATCAAAGTCAACAGGCTTTCCTAGGGTTTCTAGAAGCATTGGGCCGCACATTAGGGTTTCTAGAAGTATTGGGCCGCATTAGGGTTTCTAGAAGCATTGGAGGTCTCACTAACCCTAGGGCAGCCACCACTTATGCTTAGAGAAGGAGGCGGCCGCATTAGAAGTCTTTTAGGGTTTGATTCTTTATTGCTTATCTCTTAGTCCTTTTTAGGGTTAGAATCATTTCAAAACTCTATAAATAGAGCTATGTATTTCGGGCTAAAGGACATAAGATCAATATACATTTCTGAATGAAGTTTAATTTGAGTTGTTAACTCTTATTCCTTAAGGTGTTCCTTATTGAATTTCTTGAGATTAAATTAACTTGTTTGATTTAGTTTCACATCTACATGTTTGATCAATCAATTAACTTTTTATTAGTTTCTTGAGTTGTTTGAACATTCTTCATCTATTTATAACTAAAGGGCTTAGTAGTTCTATTGCTAAGTTTGTTAGTTCCATAATCAATTGCAAACTTTCAAGTTAGATCTTGGGGCGACAAATTCGAACTTATTGGTAAGGGTGCTTCCTCTTAAATAGGGAGAGCGTTTATCAGTTTGATTTTCTCACCATTACTTATCTTGGTGTTTGAACGTATCCGGTTCGAGTTCGTATCAGAACATTTATAGGAGCATCATCGGTGTTTAAGAAATTATAGATCAATACGTGCAGAAACGGACGAGAATTCATCAAGATCGGACAAGAGCCCGCAATGCATACATTGAGCACGGCCTGGACTCTGGCCGTGCTCAACCATTGGCTTTGATTCTTGAAATTGGCACTTTGGGCACGGTTTCTGTAGCCACCACGGCCTTCAGCACGGCCCGTGGTGGATAACACGGGGAGCAACACGGCCCGTGGTGGCCAACACGGGGAGAAACACGGCCGTGGTGAAACCCTACTTGGTGAGATCCACAATTTCAGCACGGCCTGGACTTCGACCGTGCTGACTGAGTTAAATATATATAAGAAAAATGAATTTTTCTTAGAAAGAGAGGAGGAAAAAGAGTGACATAGAGCCCTGGCGGCTGGTTCGGTTTCTGCACAGTATTGAGTGCGAGAGAGAGTTGCGGGGAGTAAGAATCCCGGAATCACAAGGTTCCGAGTGCAAAACCGTAGTGGAAGCAATTCAAGAGGCAGTTTGGGAGATTAATCAAAGTGTAGATCCGGATTTGGAGCATTCATCCAATTCGAGAGAAAAGGGTGTACATGTTTTATTTTCATTATTCTTTCATTGTAATTGATTTCCTAGATTGTTTTAAACATGAACATGTTTAGCTAGACTGATTTAATCCATTGGGATTTCTTTACTATGTTGGCTTGATATTATATTGTTGGATTGTTTGAGTTGGTTTTGTATTCTTCTTGTTTTCAGTATTAATAAGATTATGCATTATTCATGAGACGTTGTGAATTGTGATGTTTAGATTGCTTTATGAGATTGAAAAATCCGTTTGGCAATTGGAATTTTGAATAACAAGAACTGGTTAATAATTGCTTAGAGATAAGGATAATTAACTAGCCGGATTAAGAATTAACAAAGCTTAATAGAGGCGGATTAAAGCTTAATGCTAATTTAAGAATCAATCGTTAGGAAGAGATTCCAACTTTAGGTTATTAGGTTTAGGAATTCGGTTATCTCGAGAGAGAAACCGAATTCGGTTAAGAATTCATCCACGGATAGCATAATTAGACTCACCGATCCTTTATCTTTTGTTCGTTTGCCAACTAGTTTAGATTCCCTTTGGGTTTGTCTTCTTGTCTTGATTATTTCATTTATCAATTACTCCTGCATCTCCATCGGAACTTAGCTTGTAGTTAATAGTTAGTTTAGAAATTATTCACTATCCATTTTAGGTTAATATAACAAAGAATAAAGGAGTAACTCTGGGCTTTCACTTTCCCGAGGAATACGACCTTGATACTCGCCATTAGTGCTAGACTGCATCGATAGGTACACTGCCTTAGATTGTAGCTAACACGAGTAGCACCCATCAAGTTTTTGGCGCCGTTGCCGGGGAATTGTTTGAAAACTAGAGTGAAATTTGCTATTTGTTAATTTAACCATTTTTTTCTTTCCTTTCCTTCTTATTATTTTATGATTTTTATTTTTATTTGTTTAATTATTTTATTTTATTTGTACATATTTATTTAGTTTAAGTTTATGATTCAGATAGTGAATGATAAGGAGGTTCAATGCTAAATTTAAACTCTTTGTATGACACATTGGAAAATGGGATTAGGAACCAAGAGAGTGTTAAAAATTGGGATGCCCGAGCATCTTTAGATGCTCGAGTGGAATCGTTTTGCAGGGCTACCGATCAACTCTCTTCTCCTATCCTTTCATCTCAAGTCTTTTGTGAATTTTGTTGTGGTTTACATGTGTGTAATGATTGTCCATTGTATAGTGATGTTGCTCATTGTTCTTATAACGTGAACAGGGTGAATTATACGGAAGTTGGCCAAATGACTCGTATGGAAGCACCTACAATCAAGAGTGGAGCACTCATTCACCCTTTGGATGGAGCTTAGATGGCCAAGAACCACTAGAATTCAGCAACTACATCGGTAGCCTAATCTTGCACCTTCAACTCAAGATGAAGAGTTAGTGTCGGAGAGCCGATGATGAGGTTCATAACAAGTATTGAGGAAAGATTCCAACAAACAGAGAGGGTACTTAAAGGTCAACAAGCCTCAATTAAGAACATAGAGCATCAAGTAGGCTTAATCTTCAAGTTACTAGCTGAAGAGCAATGGGGAACTCCATCAAATGCTACTGAATCCGAGGAGCATTTGAGCGCCATCACTTTGCGTTCAGGTGAGAATTTTTCTAGTTTATCTACTATGTTTGACGATAATGCTTCTATGCAGGACGATTTCTTGAACATGGAGATGGAACCAGAAAAGGAAGAGGCAAACATAATCCCTCTGAAAGACTACCAACTGGAATGTACAGTTGATGATGCTGAGTTGCAGTTAGAGGAATTGTTGGTAGATTTTCCATAAGTCCCTTCGATGACGGAAGATGAGCACGAGTTATCCAATGAAGAAGTCTTGGAGGAGCTCGAGTTTCTTCTAGCAAGTGAACCAAGCCAGGGACTGAAGAAAACCATCGACACTCCTGAAGAGATTGCCTAACCATCGATCCTTCCACTTGTTGAAACTCCAGCTTTCAAATTGGAAGAGCCCCTAGAGCATCATGACTACGTTCAATTATATGAGGAGCGAGTCTTGCCCATCATATTGTCAGCTTGCTTGATAGTCGAGAAGAGGAAATTGACGATTATCCCTCTAAGCGGATACTTGAAGACATTTGCTTGGAAGAAGGATGGATGGTCATCGATCACGCCCATTTGCCTTTCACCATGAGTCCAGCTAAGAAGACTCATCACATAAAAAAGAAGCGCTTTTAGGAGGCACCCCAATTTTTATCTTTAATTTCTAATTTTTAACCTTTTTGTTTTGAAACATTTCATTAGTTTTAGTTTTCATATTTTCAGTTTTGATTTTATTTCTTTATTTTATTATTTTCAGATTCTACTGAGGAGGCACTGAATTTCCACAACATTAGCCTCGATGGATGATCAGGGCAGTCCCCTAGATCTTTTTATTTTTCTACATTTATTTACTTTATTTTTCATACATGTCATGCACTTGGGTTGTATTGCCTTTGTTCTCTTAGTTGAGCATTCCATGCGGGGTATCCATAACATTTTACACTAAGGACAGTGTGTTCTTCAAGTGTGGGGTACTTATGGGTAAACCTTAATCTCTCATATGGATTTTTAATATATCTGATATTGCCATGGCTAGGTGGTGTGTATTTTTAGTGGATATTAGGACACTGTGTTTTTATGCACTTGAGTATGCTATCTTTGAGCTGATTGATGACTTGATTTATAGAATTGTAGTTACTTTTCTTTGTTGTTCATTGTCCTTAGAAAACAATTTATGGTGTTTTACACATCAACCCTGCCGGGTTAAACAGGTGTTATTTAATTGTTTTTTCGAATTGTCGAATTTTCACTTAGAACGTTGATAATATCGTATGCATGTGTTTCTTAAGTAATGATTCAATTAATGATGTTGCGAACCAACTGCACCTAATACCACACCTGAAAGTGAGATTTTGAGCCAGTTGAGCATTCATTATACTTATGCTCTTTATATTTCTTGTTTGAGTGTGCATTGTACTTAACTTTGCTTCTAGAACTTGCTTTGTAATGCGTGTTGAAGTTACATGAATATTGCAAATACCATGAGATGATTTGGGCGATTTAGGATTCACCACATTGACCAAAAGCCTATCACCTTATGTTTCCATTAGTTAGCCAGTTTTTGAGCCTTAACCTTTTCTTCATAATTTACACCTATACACTTCAATTATACCATTCTTTACATTTATCTTTCCTTTACCCTTATGCTGGAATTTCTTTTTGTGATTTATTCAACTTTATGTGGGATTAAAATGCTAGTTGCTATGTTGGTAAATTCACTAAATCTTTTTGATATTTTAAATGCTCCCTTTGATCCAATTTGTATTTGTTATTCTTTATGTTTATTCGAGTTGTATGCAGTGGTCGCTAATAAGCTGCTAGTACATTATTATAAAAAAAAAAAGAGAAAAAAAGAAGAAGAAGAAAAAAAAAGAATATATAATAAACAAATCTCTTTAATTATTTATCTTTTTATTGGATTTAGAGCATTTGCGAGCGTTATTCTATGAAGTAGGGATTTTAGTGAATGATTCTTTTTGTGATCTTAGGCATTTAATCCTTTGAGCATATACTATTGTTTATCACACGAATTCCAGCACTTTCACACTTCTATCCAAATCTCCGTACCTTTACCTTAGCCCCATTTCAACCTTGGTAAAGACCCTTTGATTTTGGTATTTACTTATTCACAATAGCGAAGATATGATTTATGAGCAAGCTTATGGTGAGCGGGTCTTGTGCATTTGCTTTAAGGGATTTGTTATTCACCTAATATACACTTTGAGCAACTTGAGTGATCCCTGTGAGGCATTGGTTCATGATGTTTGTGTTGAGTTGTCATTTAAGTTACTCATGCATTAATATTATTTACATTCTCTGTTAATGATTTGTAACTTGATTTATGATTGAGTATCCTTTGAGATGTGTTGAATAGTATCTGTTGTGGACTAGGGGCATAAACTGTAAGGAATTGCTGACTGCAGTTTTGTAAGGAGAGTTGTTAATTGCTTGAGGACAAGCAATAGCTTAAGTGTGGGGTGATTTGATATGCATAGTTTTACACATATTTGCTTGCATATTATTGCGTATTTTCTTAGCAATTATTATGCATTTATTCCAAGATCACCCGTGTTTTATGTTCTTTTGCATTTCAGGAGAATTTATAGGACCATCATCAGTATTTGAGCAATTATAGATCAATACATGCGAAAACATAAGGGAATTCATCAAGATCGGACAAGAGCTCGCAGTGCAAACATTGAGCACGGCCTAGGTCAAGGCTGTGCTGATCACCACTGCCTGGACTCTAGCCGTGACCAACCATGAGCTTTTGGTTTTCAAAACATGGCACTTTGGGCATGGTTTCTGTAGCCACCACGGCCTCTAGCACTGCCCGTGGTGGCTCAGCACCGGCGGGGGCATGACCATGAAGAAACACTAATTGTTGAGATCCGAATGTTCAGCACGGCCTGGACTCCGGCCGTGTTGACCAGCACGGCCTTGACCACGGCCGTGCTGAGACAATTATATAAGGAAAACTGTCTTTTTAGGGTTAGCAAAGCAAGGAGTGAGAGAGAGCTCTGGCGGCTGGTTTGGTTTTTGCATAGTGCTGAGTTCGGGAGAGAGTTGTAGAGAGAAAGAATCCCGGAATCGCAAGGTTCCAAATGCAAAACAGTAGTGGAGCAATTCAAGAGGCAATTTGGGAGATTAATCGTAGTGTAGATCTAGATTTGGAGCTGTTCTTCCAATTTGAGAGAAAAGGATGTACATGTTTCATTTTCATTATTCTTCCATTGCAATTGATTTCCTAGTTATTTTAAACATGAACATGTTTAGCTAGATTGATTAAATCCATTGAGATTTCTTTACTATGTTGGCTTAATATTATATTGTTGGATTGTTTAAGTTAGTTTTGTATTCTTCTTGCTTTCAGTATTAATAAGATAATGCATTATTCATGAGATGTTGTGAATTGTGGTGTTTAGATTGCTTTATGAGATTGAGAAGTCCATTTGGCAATTGGAATTTTGAATAGTTAGAACTGGTTAATAATCACTTAGAGATAAGGATAATTAACTAGTCGGATTAAGAATTATGATGAAGATGATTCTATGCATATTTATTGATTGTTTATCAGTCGTTTATTCATGTATTTAAGTCATATTTATTCCTGTTTGATCGCACTTTGGTATGTTTATGAGTTTTTCAGGATTTCAGACTCATTGATGGGAAATTGATTGATTTTTGGGCAGAAACCAAGCTATATGGATTATTTACGCATATTAGATGTTTGTCGGAGTCGATTCCTTGATAAGCGCGCAATTCAAGGCCTTCGCACGGGCAATTGCACGGCCATGCACATTTGCACAGCCCGTTGCACGGCCTCCCTTCCCCATTGCATGGGCCGTGCATATTTGCACGGGCCATGGCACAGGCTAGGGCACTTCTGCCTATAAGTAGGCGCACGTAAAATGAGACAGGGTTCCACTTATGATTTCTAGACTTCTCTACGCGCGCGACCCCTCACTTCTGCACCTCTGTTCTTGACATTTTGGGAGACCAATGTCAGTTTAAAGGATTGATTTGGAGGATTCAAGCAAAGATTGAAGTTTCTAGATGATTGACCGAGACATCCGAGATCCATACTTGAGGCTAGTTTCAGAATTGGCACTTGCGACATTCCCACTCCGATCGATAGAAGAGCGGTTATATGTTCCATTTTCTTTTTTGTTATTTATTTCCTTTTGTTTTTTTTTTCTTTCATTATGAGTAGCTAGGACTGCCGAACCCATTGGGGTTCATCTTTGTTGATGGTTTGTGTTTAAATATTGGATTTTTATCTGCCACTTTTTAATCTTCTTACTGTTTAGTAATAAAATTTGATTCAATTAATTTGAGACGTTAAATTAATTGTCTTTTGGGTTGTTTCTTGACATTGAGAAATGCTTTTTACAACTGGAAATTAAATAGTAAGAACTGGCAGTTAACACTTAGAGATAAGGTTAATTCACTCGCCGGATTAAGAATTAACAATTCTTAATAGTTCTAAATCACGCTTAATGCTAATCTGTAGTAATCTGATAGGAAAAGATTCCATTAGGTTATTGTAGATTTAGGAACTCAGTGAGCTCTAGAGAGGAGCGGAGTTCGATTCAGGATTTAGGCACGGGTAGTAAGATTGGCAATTTATAAAGTCAACCTTAGAATTCCATCACTTAGGTCCCCTTTGGGTTTGCTTCTTTGTTACGGTTGTCTTTCGATTAACAATTGCTGTTGTTCCTTTATTTGCATTCATAAGCATTAGTTAATTAATTTAGACTTCACACACCTTATTTCAGACTAAATAACATAACGAACAGTAGTAACTTTAGGTTTACCCGATCTCCAGGCATACGACCTTGATACTCACTAGTGCTAGACCGCATCGATAGGTTCACTGCCTTAGGTGTAGGTTGCATAAGCCCATCAAGTTTTTGGCGCCGTTGCCAGGGACTTTAACGGTGAACTAGAGTGAATTGTTTTTGTGTTAATTTAGTCATTATTTATTTATTCTTTATTTTTTATTTTATTTTATTTTTGTTGATTGGTGGTTGTTTGGTTGTCGGTTTCAAGTAGTTTATGACCAGGAGCTCTAACCCTGATTCCATAGCACCCTTATCTGACCCGGAGCGCTCTCTCAGATTATTGAGACGACGTTTGCAGGCAGTTGAGGAGGACGGAGTTACAGTTCAGGTTCAAGGAGCTGACGCGATGGAGAACCTCAACCCCCAGGCCGATGATGATCAGAGGACGATTGATGGGCTCTTTATACAACCTACACCTAAGGCAGTGAACCTACCGATGCAGCCTAGCACTAGTGAGTATCAAGGTCGTATCCCTAGAGATCGGGTGAACCTAGAGTTACTACTGCTTGCTATGTTATCTAGTCTGAAATAGGGTGTGAAAGTTCTAACATACCAGCTAATGGTTATGAGTGCAATTAAGTAAATGAAGGACAACGAACAATCAAAAGACAATTGCAAAGAGAGAAACTGATAAGCATCATACTACACATGTTTTCATGCCCGATTGTTCACATTTTTATGCATGATTATCCCGTTTTATGCTAGAATCACCTGTCTTTTGTTTCCCTTTTCGTTTCAGGTCATTTTTGAAGGACACCATCAGTAATCGAGGGAAATACGTGTGATTACGGAGCAAAATCCATCAAATTGGTCGAGAACAAGCACCCCGAGGGTTGAGCACGGCCTGGACTCCGGCCGTGCTGAATTATCAAGAGGCTATCCCCAATTGTGCCATTTCAGCACGACTTCCGTAGCCACCACGGCCTCCAGCACGGCCTGTGGTGGATCAGCACCGGCTTGGGCACGGCCTGTGGTGGCTTAGCATAACAGACTCCACAGATTCAGCACAGCCTGGACTCCGGTCGTGCTGAATCATCACAGCCTGGACTCCGGCCGTGCTGAATCAACTATATAGGCGATTTTGAATTCTAATTGAAGAGGACGATTTTTGGACTCAATTCCAAGACACACACTTAATCAAATATTTCCTATACCTCAATTGTAGACCTGGAGAGATCAATTTTCATCAATTGAAGGGGGGATTCCACTTATTCCAACATCGAATTGAAGATCAAGACAAACTTTGGGAGCATTCAAGAGGCAACTAGGGTTTGAGATTTTGAATTTGCAAATTTAGGGTTTCTCATTTAGCTTGAAAGAGAAGGGTGTACATACCTTTAATTTGTTTTTCCTTATTTTGTTCTTTAATTGCTTTGACTATGAACATGAGCGTACTAGATCTTTTGAATCCATTAGGGTTCACCTTTGTTGATGGATTATGCTTAATTGTTAGTTTTTTATAATTGTCATTCTTGCAATCTTCTTGCTATTCAATAATAAAAGTTTGATGCAGTTAATTTGAGACGTTGGATTAATTGTTTATTAGGTTGTTTCTTGACATTGAGAAATGCTTGTTACAACTGGATTTTGAATAGTAAGGACTGGTAGTTAACACTTAGAGATGAGGTTGATTTACTCGCCGGATTAAGAACTAACAACTCTTAATAGTCTTAAATCATACTTAATGCTAATTTGTAGTAATCTGATAGGAAGAGATTCCATTAGGTTAGTGCAGGTTTAGGAATCCGGTAAGCTCGAGAGAGGAACCGGGATTCAATTCAGGATTTAGGCACGGGTAAGCAAGATCGGCAATCCATAAAATTCATCTTTAGAATTCCATCACTTAGGCTCCCTTTTGGATTTATTTCTCTCTTTACAATTGTCTTTTAATTGTCTATTGTTGTCCTTCATTTACTTAATTGCACTCATAACCATTAGCTGGTATGTTAGAACTTTCACACCCTATTTCAGACTAGATAACATAGGAAGCAGTAGTAACTCTAGGTTCACCCGATCTCCAGGGATACGACCTTGATACTCACTAGTGCTAGGCTGCATCGGTAGGTTCACTGCCTTAGGTGTAGGTTGCATAAAGAGCCCATCAAGTTTTTGGCGCCGTTGCCGGGGAGTCAGAATTGAACTAGAGTGAATTATTTTTGTGTTAATTTAGTCATTATTTATTTTATTCATTTATTCTTTAATTTTATTATTATTTATTATTATATTATTTTTGTTGATCGGTGGTTGTGTGGACTTTCGGTTTCAGGTAGTTTATGACCAGGAGCTCAAACTCGAATCTTATAGAGCCTCTATCTGATCCAGAACGATCCCTCAGACTCTTAAGGAAGAGGTTGCAATTAGAAGAGGAGGAGATTGAGGTTGAGGTACCTGTGGATAGACTAGACACGATGGAAAACCATGACCCCCACGCCGATGAGGATCAGAGGACGATGTACGAGTTTGCTCGACCATCTTTGGATGGGACGAAAACTAGTATAGTCAGACCTGCTGTAGCGGCCAACAATTTTGAGATAAAGGCCAATGTTATCCAGATGATCCAACAAAGCGTGCAGTTTGGAGGATTGCCCAGCGAGGATCCCAATGCACATATCTCCAACTTTTTGGAGATTTGTGACACATTCAAAATAAATGGAACAACCGATGATGCCATTCGGCTGAGATTGTTTCCATTTTCCTTGAGGGATAGAGCAAAGAGATGGTTGCAATCTCTTCCACAACAGACGATCACTACCTGGAAGGCGTTGGCCGAAAAATTTTTATATAAGTATTTTCCTCCCACTAAAACTGCTAAACTTAGAAATGACATATCTTCTTTTGTGCAGTTTGATGATGAAAGCATGTACGATGCATGGGAGAGATTTAAAGATCTTTTGAGATGCTGCCCACATCACGGATTGCCAGTGTGGATGCAGGTTCAGACCTTCTACAGCGGGTTGAACCTCGCAACAAGGCAGATGGTGGATGCTACAGCAGGTGGGGCGCTAAATAGTAAGATGCCCAAGTAAGCTCAGAACTTGATAGAGGAAATGGCCATGAACAACTATCAGTGGCAATCCTCTAGGAGCCGACCAGGAAGACAAGGAGTGGTCAACTAAGTGGACTCTACAGCAGCCTTGGCAGCTCAAGTGGAGCTTCTAGCCAAGAAGATCGACCAACCTCAGATCTTGGGTTCACGCGTGACGTTGGGCTGCGAGTTTTGTAGTGGCCCGCATTACAAAGGCGAATCAGATCACGGGAGGTATGTTTGCTTCATCTTCTATTAGTTTTCCATCTAATTCTACTATATCTTCTGATGTTGAACAGGTTGATTATATGGGGAATGCCCTAAGACAGCAGAATAACCCCTACAGCAATATATACAACCCTGGATGGCGCAATCACTCCAATTTCAGTTGGAGGAACAATAATGCCTAGGGTCCGCCAGGTTTCCAAAGACTTTCATCAATGTACCACAAGAACAACCACCGGGCTCGCACAAGCTCCTCCTCCCCAAGAAAAGAAGTCAAATTTAGAGGAGCTCATAATGAAGTTTGTGACATCTACAGAAACAAGATTCCAGCAGACTGATAGTGCACTTAGGAATCAGCAGGCCTCGATTCAGAACTTGGAGACTCAAATTGGCCAAATTTCTAAGATGCTTTCAGAGAGACCTTCAGGATCGCTCCCTAGCACTATAGAGTCAAACCCGAGGGAGCATTGCAAAGCTATCACCTTACGTTCAGGTAAGAATTTGACTGGTTCTTCGCCTTTAGCTGATAAGGATAATACAATCGTGCAGGACGAGCCAGCTAAGGAAGGACCAGACCTTGAGATGGTAAAGAATGAGAGAAAGAAAGAAGACAGGCAAAAGAGCCCTGTGCGGGAGCATCAGCCCCCGGTACCATATCCTGCAAGGTTGAGATAGGATATGGTGGACAAGCAATATAGTAAGTTTCTTGACTTATTTAAGCAGCTGAAAATTAACTTACCTTTTGTTGAGGCAATTTCACAGATGCCGAAATACGCCAAGTTCTTAAAGGAGATTTTGAGCAACAAGAGGAAGTTGGAGGATCTTGGTCAGGTGGTGCTTAATGAGGAGTGTTCAGCTATTCTCCAGAACAAACTGCCACTCAAGCGACGAGATCCAAGGAGTTTTACTATCCCTTGTATGATTGGTGATTTATCAATTAGTGGTGCATTGGGCTGATTTAGGAGCCGATTAACTTAATGCCCACTAGTTTATTTGCCAAATTAGGGTTGCATGAGCCAAAGCCTACTAGGATGAGTGTTCAATTAGCAGATAGGACTGTTAAAATTCCTAGAGGTATTGTTGAAGATGTACTTGTAAAGGTAGTTAAATTTATCTTTCCTGTAGATTTTGTGGTAATGGATATGGAGGGTGATAGCACTGTGCCTCTTATCTTGGGTAGGCCTTTCCTAGCTACATCGAGGGTCAAGTATCGATGTAAGCGATGGAAAGCTTAAGCTAGAGTTAATGATGAGACCATTACCTTTGACTGGCCACTTCCATGGGGCGATCCGGACTATGATAATACTGTATGTTCTATTGATGTGATTGATGATGTGGTTGAGTCCCATTTACAAGAAATTTTATGTTCGACCCTTTGCAAGTAGCATTAGGCCGAGGATGAGGAGGAGTTGTCCAACGAGCAAGTGTTGGAGCAACTCACGTTTTATTGGCTTCCGAGCCGAGCTTGTCAACTGATCCCTATCTTTTCTTGACAGTCCGGGGTGCGGAAAGTAAAGACTTCATTCGAGGACCCACCAGTTTTAGAACTGAAGGAGTTACCGAGCCACTTGGTTTATGCCTTCCTGGATGAAGAGAAGCGCTTACCAGTAATCATAGCAGCCGATCTAACTCCTGAAGAATAAGCCATGCTGTTGGAAGTTCTAAGGAAGTACAAGAAGGCCTTTGCTTTCAATATAGCCGATATCCTGGGCATAAATCCAAGTTTCTGCTCTCATAAGATTTCATTGGGGGACAGTTTCAGGCCGGTCATTCAGCCTCAAAGACGACTCAATCCGAACATGAAAGAAGTGGTAAAGAAGGAGGTAATTAAACTTCTTGATGCAGGTTTGATATATCCTATTTCTGACAGTTCATGGGTTAGTCCTATATAGGTTGTACCCAAGAAAGGAGGCATCACAGTGGTAAGGAATAAGAAGGATGAGCTGATCCCGACTCAGACGGTAACAGGCTTCCGAGTTTGCATTGATTACCGTAGGCTTAATGATGCAACTCGGAAGGACCACTTTCCTCTTCCTTTCATTGATCAGATGATTGAATGTTTAGCAGGTCACATGTTTTATTGTTTTCTTAATGGCTTTTCAGGTTACTTTCAAATTCCTATTGCACCTAAGGACCAAGAGAAGACTACCTTCACCTGCCCTTATGGGACGTTTGCTTATAGACGGATGCCATTCGGACTGTGCAATGCACCGGCTACATTTCAGCGGTGCATGATGGCTATTTTTGAGGACATGATTGAGGAGTCTATGGAGGTATTTATGGATGACTTCTCTATTTTTGGTAATTCTTTCTCTCTTTGTTTGGCAAACCTTGAGCGCATGTTAGCTAGATGTATTGAGGCTAACTTGGTACTAAACTGGGAAAAATGTCACTTCATGGGGAAAGAGGGGATTGTTTTAGGGCATAAGATCTCTCAGGCTGGGATGGAGGTGGATAGAGCTAAGGTAGAAGTAATATCTAAGCTACCTCCTCCTAGTTCCTTAAGAACATTAGGAGTTTTCCGGGCCATGCAGGGTTTTATAGGAGATTTATTAGAGATTTTTCTAAGATTGCTAGGCCCTCACTCAATTGTTAGTTAAGGATGTACCTTTTATTTTTGATGATGCATGCGTGGCGACTTTTGAGTTACTTAAGAAACTTATTCAGCCCCAATCATGGTTTCTCCGCCTGAACGATGTGCGATGCTAGTGATTATGCAGTTGGAGCTGTGCTTGGATAGAGGATTGAAAAGAAGTTTCAACCCATTTACTACGCTAGCAAGACCTTGACAAGGGCCCAAGAACACTACACCACCATAGAGAAGGAGTTATTGGTGGTTGTTTACGCCTTCGACAAGTTTAGATCATACCTCGTTCTCTCCAAAACCATTGTCTTCACGGACCACTCGGCATTGAGGTACTTATTCCTGAAAAATGATGCAAAACCAAGATTGATTCGGTGGATTCTTTTGTTACAGGAATTTGACGTCGAGATCAAGGATAAGAAGGGCGCGGAGAATCTAGCAGCGGACCATTTATCGAGATTGGAAAATCCTCACTTAGATGCACTTGATGAGACGACCATAGATGATCGATTTCCAGAAGAACATTTGTATGTCACTCAGGTATACACTGATACTCCCTGGTTTTCTGATTATGCTAACTATTTGGTTGCTAGGGTTCTACCAAAGGGTATGGCGTGTCGACGAAAAGAAGAAATTCTTCGCTGATTTGAAATACTATATTTGGGAAGATCCCTTTTTGTTTAAAGTATGTGCAGATCAGGTGATTCGCCATTGTGTATATGGCGAGGAGACTCTCCAAATATTAAAGCAATGCCATGAGGGACCCACTAGAGGTCATTAAGCAGCAAACCATACTGCGAGGAAGGTGCTAGAGGCAGGATTCTATTGGCCTACGCTCTTCCAAGATGCACGGAAATTTGTTAAGGTTTGTGACCCTTGCTAGCGCGTAGGTAATATCTCTTCTCGTGATGAGATGCCCCAAACTAGTGTGCAAGTCGTTGAGATTTTTGATGTCTGGGGCATCGACTTCATGGGACCCTTTCCCTCTTCGTATGGTAATAAGTACATTCTGGTTGCTGTGCTGAATATTTCTCTAAGTGGCTCAAGCTCGAAGCACGATGATGCTAGGGTTGTCTGCAGGTTCCTTAAGCGATTGTTTGCTAGGTTTGGCATACCTAGGGCGCTTATTAGTGATAGAGGAACACATTTCTGCAACACCCAATTAGAGAAAGTACTTAAGCAGTACGGAGTTACTCATCGGTTCTCTACTCCCTATCACCCCTAGACTAGTGGGCAGGTTGAGGTAACTAATAGGGGTATTAAACGTATTTTAGAGAGAACCGTTAGTACCAGTAGGAAGGACCGGACTCTTAAGTTAGATGATGCATTATGGGCGTTTAGGACTGCTTTTAGGACATCTATAGGTTTTACGCCCTATCGCCTTGTTTATGGAAAGTCATGTCATTTGCCTATTGAGTTAGAGCATAGGGCACTTTGGGCCCTTAGAACTTGTAACTTTGATATTGATTCTGCAGGTAAGGAGCGACAATGGCAGCTGAGTGAGCTAGATGAGTGGCGCCAGCAGGCATACGAAAACTCCTCAACTTACAAAGCAAGGACTAAGAAATGGCATGATCAAAGGATTCGTGAGCCTAAGGAATTTCAGGTTGGGGATCGAGTGTTGCTTTACAACTCTCGCCGTCTGTTTCCGAAAGCTGCTGAGACTCGTTGGTCTAGACCATTTCAGATCGGACAAGTCTTTCCATATGGAGTGGTAGAGTTGCATCATCCAGAGAAGGGGAACTTCAAAGTGAACGGCCATCGGCTAAAGCGATATCATTGTAACTCGTTGGATAGTGAGCAACGAGTTGACCTGGCTTTGTATGCACAGAAAGGGTGATCCGAATGAGTCACGCTTAAGACTCTACAAATAAGCACTTCTGTACATTCAACTTGGATTATACTTTCATGTTTTTAATTAGTTGTGATTGTTTCATTATTTTCATTTGACTTTATTATAGTTGCTTAAAAATAATTAGGTTAATTTTAATTTTTTGGACTTATAGAATCGAAGAGGACAAACTCTTCCGTTTGACCATATCTACTTGTTTAATGATCTAATTACATGCATATGTGTTAATTATAGGTATGGGGGCAAGGCGACTCGAGTCGGCAAAAGGCAAGCCCAGAAACACTCCGTTTCACCACGGTTTCCGTGGCCATCATGGTCGTATCACCAGGTCAGATGAGCACGAGCGAGTCAAGACCGTGTTGAAGGATAAAGAGTAATTGTCACGACTTCCGAAGGCAGCATGGGAAACAACCCCTAGCCGTGCTCGGAAGCACGGCCGTGCCAATGCCCGTCCCAAGGAGCATCCAAAGAAGGCTAAAGGATCAAGACGGCCGAGTCCTAGTCATGACAAGACGGCCTTACCCTCACCCGTACAAACCGTGCCTATAAGAACTGGAGGCCTCCGAAAATTTTGCTTCCCTTTTGTTTTTCTTAGCTCAAAGGTGTTGTTCTTATACCCCTATCTCACCCTTCTTACTTTCCTAAGCAAACTCAGGTAAGTCCCTTCATTTGTTGCATTATATTTTTTTTTATTATTATGATTTCACTTCTATTTTAGACATATACTTTTGTTAGGACATGCTAGGATATTTTGGTGGCTCTATATTGTAACTATATGACCTTGGTTAGGTTAATCTACATTAGTTGTTGTGTTTGTGGTGTAGTTGGTTATGAAATTGATAAGTGTAGGGTTTTGGTGGAAATAAAATGTGCCTACAGCATGCAAAGCATGAATAATGTTTAGATTTAAATTGCAATTTCTGGTTCATGATAAATTAGATTGATATATATCGGTTTATTAGTTTATACAAGTTTTGGTTAGTCGAAGTATAATCATTATGCTATTGATTCGGTAGATTATTTCTTTCATTAACTTGAATTTTTACAAAAAACTAATAATTCGTTGCATTAGGTGATATGACGGACCGCGATAAATCTCGTAGAAAGCAATCGAAATGCGTCAGCTACCGAAGTAAGCGATCGCGTGGTGAAGGAACGTCTTCCTCCACAAAGATCGTAACCAAAGACCAAAGACTTCCACCTCCACCACCACAAAGAAATAGTCCGACCTCGGGAGAGCACTGCTGTGAATCCATCCACGCCCTGGCCGTCATCCATTGTGGACATTCCCTAATGCAGACAATGAAAGTAGATTCCAAGTCATGAGATAGAAGCAAGTGATGGCGGGCCGTTGCATAGACTTCACATCCCTAGAGAGAGTGGGATTGGCTCAAGATGTGCACACACTGATCGAGACTCTGCCATATGCGAGATTCTTTGACATCATTGAGCCAACCTACTGTGAGCTTACGATCGAGTTCCTCAGCACCTTCTTCCTGCAGCAACATATCACAAACTAGCATCAGCCTGATGCAATTTATTTTAGGCTTGGGGGAAGGGAGTTCTCGATGTCGGTCCCATAATTTGGAATGCATTTGGGATTATGGACTGAACAAGAAATCTCGGGGGAGGAGTATCAGGGTTGTCTCTACATCCACCCAATTTCATATGACGCCATGTGGGATTCATTGGTAATGAGGCCGGAAACATACTACCCAAGCAGGTCTAAGGCATCTAGCCTACCGGACCATCTCTGCTACATTTATACCCTACTAGCTTACACCATTACAGTCAGGGGCGAGTTTTGGGGCGATCACATAGGCGATGTCTTTATTCTCTGGGCTATGCAACATCGGAAGAAGCTAGACTTGGGATATTTATTGGCTCGCCAAGTCCGTTCATTTATAGTAGACGCCTAGAAGAAGATGCATTGTTGTTTCAGTCCGTATGTGACTAGGTTAGCTAAGAGACTAGATGTATTGGAATTCTAAAGATGGATTTTATGGATTGCCGATCTTGCTTACCCGTGCCTAAATCCTGAATTGAATCCCGGTTCCTCTCTCGAGCTTACCGAATTCCTAAATCTGCACTAACCTAATGGAATCTCTTCCTATCGGATTACTACAGATTTGCATTAAGTATGATTTAAAACTATTAAGAGTTATTAATTCTTAATCCAGCGAGTAAATCAACCTTATCTCTAAGTGTTAACTACCAGTCCTTACTATTCAATGTCCAGTTGTAACAAGCATTTCTCAATGTCAAGAAACAACCCAATAAACAATTAATTCAACGTCTCAAATTAACTGAATCAAACTTTTATTACTAAATAGCAAGAAGATTGCAAGAATGACAATTATAAAACTAACAATTAAGCATAATCCATCAACAAAGGTGAACCCCAATGGGTTCAAAAGATCTAGCTACTCATGTTCATGGTTAAAGCAATTAGGGAACAAAATAAGGAAAAGAAAATTAAAGGCATGTACACCCTTCTCTTTCAAGCTGAATGAAAAACCCTAAATTTGCAAATTCAAAATCTCAAACCCTAGTTGCCTCTTGAATGCTCCCAAAGTTTGTCTTGATCTTCAATTCGATGTTGGAACAAGTGAAATTCCTCATTCAATTGATGAATTTGATCTCTCAAGGTCTACAATTGAGGTATAGGAAACAATTGATTAAGTGTGTGTCTTGGAATTGAGTCCAAAATTCGTCCCCCCTCCAAAAGAATTCAAAATTGCCTATATAGTTGATTCAGCATGGCCGGAGTCCAGGCTGGGATGATTCAAGACACGAGTCCAAGCGGTCGAATCGTGAGTCTGTGCCGACTCCTTCCAAGCCGTGCCTAAGCCGGTCGAGCCACCACAGCGTCTTTGAGGCCGTGGTGGCTACTAAGTCGTACTTGAAATGGCACAATTGGGGATAGCCTCTTGGTAATTCACGGCCGTAGGAGTCCGTGCCGTTCTCATCCCTCGGGGTGCTAGTTCTCACCCAATTTGATGGATTTTGGTTCGTAATCACATGTATTTCCCTCGATTATTGATGGTGTCCTTCGAAAATGACCTGAAACGAGAAAGGAAACAAAAGACAGGTGATTCTAGCATAAAACGGGATAATCATGCATAAAAATGTAAACAATCGGGCATGAAAACATGTGTAGTATGATGCTTATCAAATTACTCCACACTTAAACTTTTGCTTGTCCTCAAGTAATCAACAACTCACTCCTCAAACAGATACCAAATAACTCAATCAAATGCATTACAGGAGGTTAGCTCAAAACAAATTTCAAAACTCCGTAATGATTTTCCCCAAAATCCCCAAATCACTGAATCCTTAAGAGAGAGAACAAACTTAATAAAGTTGCTAAAGTTAAAATGATAAACCATTTAAATTGAGAAATTGAGAACCATGCCTCACAAGATGTCACTCAAAACACATAAGTGTATATAGGTGAAAGAAGATTGCCAAGCTCTCAACGCAAAAATACAGAAAAAGTGCTTACCATAGGCTTACTTATAGATCCAATCTCCACTACTACGAAATAATCAATAATCATGATCAAATGGTCTTGAGCCAGGTTGTAATGGGGTTAAGGTAGGGTACGTATAAATATGGAAAGTAGGCTACAAGTTGCTGGAAGTTAAGCAATTAATGCAAGAAATTAACGAAGGATCAAGTGCTGTACCAAAATGAACACTAAGTTGCTCTAAAAATAAGATGATGCTCGAAACGAACTAAATTAATACTTTTTTTTTTAATTGAATATATATATACTATGTATATATATTACAACAGCTTATGTAGGGGTTGTTGGTTATTGACACATACAATAAGACTGAATATCAATTTTTTTTTTAGTTGAAGGGAGCATCTATGAAAAATCTAGCAACTTAGTGAAATATATGATTGCAGATTGATCCAAAATAAAATGCAGCATAAACTTACATAATCTTACATAATTTCCAGCAACAATGGTAGAAAGAATGGTCAAATGAATAGAAGTGATAAAATGAGTGTCACTGTTATTATTATCACGAAAGGAAAGGCTAAGGCTCAAAATTGGTTCACTAAGGGAAAAACAAGGTTAGGCTTTTTGGCCAAATTGTGTAAATCCTAAGTGCCCAAATCATCTCACGAATATTGACAATTCATGTAATCTCAAAAGATATCGTAAAGCAAGTTCTAGAAACAGAGATTCTGTACAATGCTCACTAATGAAAGAAAAGGGAGCATAAAAATAGTGATGCACCAATTGGCTCAAAATCTCACCATTTGAGTGGGTTAAAATTGCATGAATTCTCAAACCAAAGTTTAAACAGTCAATCACAATAATAAGCAACAATATTAACAGTGTTCTATATCTAAGATAAAGTAAAATGGAAGAATTTAAGGAAAAATACCAGTTTTACCTGGCTGGATTGTAATTAAGAGATTCGTTCATTGCCTTCTTCCAACAAGGTTCATTAAAAGCTATAAGGAAATCCATTCAAAGGAGAAAATCATTAACTACTCGATCAAAACAAAACTCAAGATAAGGACAGTAATAATGAATGGACTCAATCAATAAGGGCTATTAAAACAAGATAAAAACAGCAAAGATAAAATTGGTACCTGCACAAATCTACGGTACCTACCCCACACTTGTGAAAAACACTGTCCTCAGTGTGAACAAGGTAGGAACTCCAAAATAAAAGGAATAAAATACGTAAAATGAAGCTAATTATGGGAGTCCATAAAAGAAATTAGAAAACTAAGAGAAAAACAAGATGACAAAAAGAGATAAAAACTAGAAAGTCTACTAGATATCGCCTTGATGTGTACTTTAACACTTCAAAATATGTTAGTCCTCAAAATTACGTACGAGCATCAAGTAGGCTAACTCCTGCAAAATTCAAGAATAAACACATTCTAAGCAACATCTAGTAAAAGGTTCAATAAGATAGCATCTCCTCAAAATCAAACTTACTAAAAACAGACTGAAATATCTAACTGCAAATGACTACATAAAATAAAATAAAAAATGTCCAAAAATTCAGAAAGCAAAAATAGATTCGGGAATGCCTCCCAAAGGCGCTTCTTTTTGTTCGAGTCGTCTAGCTGGACTCTGGATCAGCATTCCTGCATCGCGGGCAAATTAAGAAGGTAGGCTCAATGTAAGTTGGGGCTCGAGGCATATAAGCGCAATGAAAAGGTCCGATGTGTGCAGTAGATGACCAAGAAGGTGCTCTCTGGACCGATTTGGGATGTCCATTCATCCACTCCGAATTCCGGCTAAGTGACCTGTCAAAAACAAACTTGCAACTACCCTTCTCGGGTCTATCACAGCACAAGGTCTCATATTGATACAAGTTATTTTTTTCAGATGAATAACACATACTAGTAGGGGAAGAAACATGTATAGCATCATCCATTTGTACATCTTGTGGTTGTGTATTACATGCAAGATCAATTCCATCAATACAACAAATGGCATGAACATGGTCGGTGGAAGAACTATCAAATGAGGGTAAACTAAAAGTGACACAGTCGTCCCCTACATTAAGTTCTAACTTTCCCTCAAATACGTCTATTTTAGCTCTAACTGTGGCAAGGAAAGGTCTTCCCAAAATTAATGGTACACCATGCTCATTGTCCATATCCAAAACCACAAAGTCCACAAGAAATATGAACTTATCTACCTTAACTAGCACATTTTCCACAATTCCCCTAGGAAGCTTAACAGAACGATCAGCTAATTGAATGCACATCCTAGTGGATTTTGCCTCCCCCAAACCTAGCTTATTGAATAAACTAGTGGGCATGACATTTATGCTAGCCCCCAAATTAGCTAATGCATCATCAACACATAAATTACCTAAAGTGCAGGGAATAGTGAAACTCCCTGGATCGTGACGTTTCTCTGGCAACTTGCTCTGAAACACCGCTGAGCACTCCTCATTAAGCTGAACATAGGCGACCTGCTCCAACTTCCTTTTTCTGCTAAGTATGTCCTTTAAGAACTTGGCATACTTCGGTATCTGCTCCAATGCATCAATAAAAGGCAAGTTAATATGCAGTTGTCTAAAAATATCTAAAAGCTTACTGAACTGCTCTTTCGCCTCTGCTTGTTTAGCTCTAGCAGGATAAAGAATCTTAGGTTGATATTCCCTGACTGGAATTGATTTCACCTTTTGTCCCTCAGGTTCCCTAACCTTACTACTTGCCTTAACCTGCACATCAATAGTGGCGTCATCAAAAACATGCTTAGAAGGAGCTGAAAATAACTTACCTGAACACAATGTGATGGCGTTCACGTGCTCCCTCGGGTTAGACTCAGTGGTGCTTGGGAGCGCTCCTTGCTGCCTCTCAGACAACATCTTAGAGATTTGGCCAATCTGGGTCTCCAAGTTCTAAATCGAGGCCTGCTGGTTCCTAAGTGCACTATCAGTTTGCTGGAACCTCATCTCCGTAGATGTCACAAACTTCATCATAAGCTCCTCTAAATTTGACTTCTTTTTTGGTAGAGGAGGAGCTTGTGCGTGGCCAGATATTCTGCGGTGCTGATGAAGTCTCCGAAAACCAGGTGGACCCTGAGCGTTATTGTTCCTCCAACTGAAGTTGGGATGATTGCGCCACCCAGGGTTGTATGTATTGCTGTAAGGATCGTTCTGCTGCCTTGGGGCATTTCCCATATAATCAACTTGCTCAACATCAGAAGACATAGCAGAATTAGATGGAAAAGTAGTAGAGGATGAAGCAAACATACCTCCGTGTCGATTCGTAATGCAGGCCACCACAAAACTCGCGGCATGAACCGACATCTAGAGTTGGTCGATCTTCTTGGCTAGAAGCTCCACTTGAGCTGCCAAGGCTGTTGTAGAGTCCACTTGGTTGACCACTCCCTGTCTTCCTGGTCGGCTCCTAGAGGATTGCCACTGATAGTTGCTCATGGCCATTTCCTCTATCGGGTTTGAGCACCGGGCTTACTATTTAGCGCCCCACTGCTGCGGCATCCACCATCGCCTCGTTGCAGCGTTCAACCCATTTGTAGAAGGTGGAACACCGCATCCCCAGCAATCTGTGATGGGCAAGATCTCAAAAGATCTTTAAATCTCTCCCATGCATCGTACATGCTTTCATCATCAAACTGCACAAAAGAAGATATGTCATTTCTAAGTTTAGCAGTTTTAGCGGGAGGAAAATACTTATATAAAAATTTTTCAGCCAACGCCTTCCAGGTAGTGATCGTTTGTTGTGGAAGAGATTGGAGCCATCTCTTTGCTCTGTTCCTCAAGGAAAATGGAAACAATCTCAGCCTAATGGCATCATCGGTTGTTCCATTTATCTTGAATGTGTCACAAATCTCCAAAAAGTTGGAGATATGTGCATTGGGATCCTCGCTGGGCAATCCTCCAAACTGCACGCTTTATTGGATCATCTGGATAACATTGGCCTTTATCTCAAAATTGTTGGCCGCTATAGCAGGTCTGACTATACTCGATTTTGTCCCATCTAAAGAGGGTCGAGCAAACTAGTACATAGTCCTTTGATCATCATCGGCCTGGGGGTTGAGGTTCTCCATCGCGTGAGTTGCTTGAACCTGAACCGTAACTCTGTCCTCCTCCTCAACTGCCTGCAAACGTCGTCTCAATAATCTGAGAGAGCGCTCCGGGTCAGATAAGGGTGCTATTGGATCAGGGTTAGAGCTCCTGGTCATATACTACCTGAAACCAACAACCAAACAACCACCAATCAATCAAATAATATAACAATAAATAATAATAAAAATAAAGAATAAATGAATAAACAAATAATGACTAAATTAACACAAAAACAATTCACTCTAGTTCAGATTCGCTCCTCGGCAGCGGCCAAAAACTTGATGGGCTCTTTATGCAACCTACACCTAAGGCGTTGAACCTCTGAGTGCAGCCTAGCACTAGTGAGTATCAAGGTCGTATCCCCGGAGATCGCGTGAACCTAGAGTTACTACTTGCTATGTTATCTAGTCCGAAATAGGGTGTGAAAGTTCTAACATACCAGCTAATGGTTATGAGTGCAATTAAGTAAATGAAGGACAACGAACAATCAAAAGACAATTGCAAAGAGAGAAACAAACCCAAAAGGAAGCCTAAGTGATGGAATTCAAAAGATGGATTTTATGGATTGCCGATCTTGCTTACCCGTGCCTAAATCCTGAATTGAATCCCGGTTCCTCTCTCGAGCTTACCAAATTCCTAAACCTGCACTAACCTAATGGAATCTCTTCCTATCGGATTACTACAGATTAGCATTAAGTATGATTTAAAAATATTAAGAGTTATTAATTCTTAATCCGGCGAGTAAATCAACCTTATCTCTAAGTGTTAACTACCAGTCCTTACTATTCAATGTCCAGTTGTAACAAGCATTTCTCAATGTCAAGAAACAACCCAATAAACAATTAATTCAACGTCTCAAATTAACTGAATCAAACTTTTATTACTAAATAGCAAGAAGATTGCAAGAATGACAATTATAAAACTAACAATTAAGCATAATCCATCAACAAAGGTGAACCCCAATGGGTTCAAAAGATCTAGCTACTCATGTTCATGGTTAAAGCAATTAGGGAACAAAATAAGGAAAAGAAAATTAAAGGCATGTACACCCTTCTCTTTCAAGCTGAATGAAAAACCCTAAATTTGCAAATTCGAAATCTCAAACCCTAGTTGCCTCTTGAATGCTCCCAAAGTTTGTCTTGATCTTCAATTCGATGTTGGAACAAGTGAAATTCCTCATTCAATTGATGAATTTGATCTCTCAAGGTCTACAATTGAGGTATAGGAAACAATTGATTAAGTGTGTCTTGGAATTGAGTCTAAAATTCGTCCCCCCTCCAAAAGAACTCAAAATTGCCTATATAGTTGATTCAGCATGGCCGGAGTCCAGGCTGTGATGATTCAGCACGGCCGGAGTCCAGGCAGTGCTGAATCTGTGGAGTCTGTTGTGCTGACTCCTTCAAGCCGCCTGGCCGGTCTTGAGCCACCACAGGCCGTGCTGGAGGCCGTGGTGGCTACGGAAGTCGTGTTGAAATGGCACAATTGGGGATAGCCTTTTGGTAATTCAGCACGGCCGGAGTCCAGGCCGTGCTCATCCCTCGGGGTGCTAGTTCTCACCCAATTTGATGGATTTTGGTCCGTAATCACACGTATTTCCCTCGATTATTGATGGTGTCCTTTGAAAATGACCTGAAACGAGAAAGGAAATAAAAGACAGGTGATTCTAGCATAAAACGGGATAATCATGCATAAAAATGTAAACAATCGGGCATGAAAACATGTGTAGTATGATGCTTATCAATGATGTACGAGTTTGCTCGACCATCTTTGGATGGGATGAAAACTAGTATAGTCAGACCTGCTGTAGCGGCTAACAACTTTGAAATAAAAGCCAATGTCATCCAGATGATCCAGCAGAGCGTGCAGTTTGGAGGATTGCCCAGCGAGGATCCCAATGCTCATATCTCTAACTTTTTGGAGATTTGTGACACATCCAAGATAAATGGAACAACCGATGACGCCATTCGGCTGAGATTGTTTCCATTTTCCTTGAGGGACAGAGTCAAGAGATGGTTGCAATCTCTTCCACAGCAAACAATTACTACCTGGAAGGCGTTGGCTGAAAATTTTTTATATAAGTATTTTCCTCCCGCTAAAACTGCTAAACTTAGAAATGACATATCTTCTTTTGTGCAATTTGATGATGAAAGCATGTACGATGCATGGGAGAGGTTTAAAGACCTTTTGAGATGCTGCCCACATCACGGATTGCTAGTATGGATGCAGGTTCAAACCTTCTACAGCGGGTTGAACCTTACGACGAGATGGTGGATGCTGCAATGTGGGGCGCTAAGCGATTAAGGCGGCGGGCTCGGGAATTTGATAAGGGAAATGGCCATGAACAATTATCGTTGGCAATCCTCTAGAGCCGACCAGGAAGACAAGGAGTGGTTAACCAAATAGATTCTACAGCCTTGGCGAGCTCGGTGGAGCTCTGACCAAGAAGATTAACCAACTCAGGATCTTGGGTTCATGCGTGAATGTTGGGCTGCGAGTTTTATGGTGGCACTTTTCTGATTGCAAAGCTGATCTTGCGGGAAGTATGTTTGCTTCATCTTCATCTACTTTTCCATCTGTTTCTGCTATGTCTTCTGATGTTGAGCAGGTTGACTATATGGGGAATGCCTTAAGGCAGCAGAACGATCCTTACAGCAACACATACAACCCTAGGTGGCGCAATCATCCCAACTTCAATTAGAGGAACAATAATGCTCAGGGTCCATCTAGTTTTCAGAGACTTCATCAGCAGCCATAGCAACAGTCAGCTGTGCCTGCACAAGCTCCTCCTCCACTAGAAAAGAAATCAAATTTAGAGGAGCTTATGATGAAGTTTGTAACATCTACGGAGATGAGGTTCCAGCAAACTGATAGTGCACTTAGGAACCAGCAGGCCTCGATTTAGAACTTGGAGACCTAGATTGGCCAAATCTCTAAGATGTTGTCTGAGAGGCAAGAAGGAGCGCTCCTTAGCATCACTGAGTCTAACCCGACGGAGCACGTGAATGCCATCATTTTGCGTTCAGGTAAGTTAGTTTCAGCTCCTTCTAAGCTTGTTTTTAACTACTCCACTATTGATGTGCAGGTTGAGGCGAGCAGTAAGGTTAGGGAACCTGAGAGACAAAAGGTGAAATCAATTCCAGTCAGAGAATATCAACCTAAGATTCCTTATCCTGCTAGAGTCAAACAAGCAGAGGCGAAAGAGCAGTTCAATAAGTTTTTAGATATTTTTAGACAACTACATATTAACTTGCCTTTTATTGATGCATTGGAGCAGATACCGAAGTATGCCAAGTTCTTAAAGGACATACTTAGATTGGAGGAGGTAGCCTATGTTCAGCTTAACGAGGAGTGCTCAGCGGTGTTTCAAAGTAAGTTGCCAGAGAAACATCATGATCCAGGGAGTTTCACTATTCCTTGCACTTTAGGTAATTTATGCATTGATGGTGCATTAACTGATTTGGGGGCTAGCATAAATGTCATGCCTACTAGTTTGTTCAATAAGCTAGGTTTGGGAGAGGCAAAATCCACTAGGATGTGCATTCAATTAGCTAACCGTTCTGTTAAGCTTCCTAGGAGAATTGTGGAGAATGTGCTAGTCAAGGTAGATAAGTTCATATTTCCTATGGACTTTGTGGTTATGAATATGGATAATGAGCATGGTGTACCATTGATTTTGGGGAGACCTTTCCTTGCCACAGCTAGAGCTAAAATAGACGTATTTGAGGGGAAGTTAGAACTTAATATAGGGGATGACTGTGTTACTTTTAGTTTACCCCCATTTGACAGTTCTTCCACCGACCATGTTCATGCCATTTATAGTATTGATGAAATTGGTCCTGCATGTAATAAACAACCACAGGATGTACAAATGGATGACGCTATACATGTTTCTTTCCCTGTTAATATGTTTTATTCATCTGAAGAAAACAACTTGTATCAATTTGAGACTTTGTGCTATGATAGACCCGAGAGGGTAGTTGCAAGTTTGTTTTTGACAGGTCACTTAGCCGGAATTCGGAGTGGATGAATGGACATCCCAAATCGGTACAGAGAGCACCTCCTTGGTCATCTACCGCACACATCGGACTTTCTCATTGCGCTTATATGCCTCGAGCCCCAACTTACTTTGAGCCCACCACCTCAATTTGCCCACGATGCAGGAATGCTGCTGCAGAGTCTAGCTAGACGACTCGAACAAAAAGAAGCGCCTTCAGGAGGCATTCTCGAATCTATTTATGCTTTTTGAATTTTTGGACATTGATGTGCGTAAATTACACACATCTAAATGAGGTTTTTAAGAATGATTTTATGGACATTTGGATGTGAATTGGTCCCAACACTCACCCTATGCGTCTGTTTGTGTGCATTAGGTCCAAAAGAAGTCAAAGAATGATAAAGGGAAGAATTGGAGCATAATTGGACGTCAAAGCTGCCGAAACAAGCTAAGTAGACGCATGAGGAAGCTGAACATGGCCGTGTTCCCAACACGGTCACCAACACGGCTGTGTTGGGTACATCAAACATCAAAGAAAAGGAAGTTCTTAAGGAGCACGCCCAGAGAGAGTAACACGAGCATAAACACCAGCCCGTGTTGGGAACACGGGCATCAACACGGCCATGTTGGCGGCGACAGGAGAAATTAATTAAAAGAAAGAAGAGAGGAAAGAAAGAGGGAGAGCAGGGGAGAACGTCCCAAACCCTAATATTTCTCTCTGTAAGGGTTTTCTGAGCTGGAACTAAGGGAAAAGGAGACTTAGATCAAGCTTTCAATTGGATTCCCTTCAAAGATTGAAGATTGGGCGAGGTTCGTTGATTGGTTTTCAAATCGAGCAAGAGGAGCAAGAATCGATTCAATTCGAGCAAGAGGAATTGGGGTTGTTTACTCTCATCCAAGGGTGTAATCGGGTTTCTCTACCTTTACTCATTGTTGTAATTGAATTCTTGTGGATTTTGATAATGAACATAATTAGCTAGATTGATTAAATCCATTGGGATTTCTTTACTATGTTGGCTTAGTATTATATTGTTGGATTGTTTGGGTTAGTTTTGTATTCTTCTTGCTTTCAATATTAATAAGATAATGCATTATTCATGAGAAGTTGTGAATTGTGTGTTTAGATTGCTTTGTGTGATTGAGAAGTCCATTTGGCAATTGGAATTTTGAATAGTAAGAACTGGTTAATAATCGCTTAGAGATAAGGATAATTAACTAGCCAGATTAAGAATTAACAAAGCTTAATAGAGGTGGATTAAAGCTTAATGCTAATTTAAGAATCAATCGTTAGGAAGAGATTCCAACTTTAGGTTATTAGATTTAGGAATTCGGTTATCGAGAGAGAGAAACTGAATTTGGTTAAGAATTCGTCCACGAGTAGCACAATTAGACTCACCAATCCTTTATCATTTGTTTGATTGCCAACTAGTTTAGGTTCCCTTTGGGTTTGCTTTCTTGTCTTGGTTATTTTAGTTATCAATTACTCGTGCATCTCCCTTAGAACTTAGCTTGTAGCTATTAGTTAGTTTAGAAATTATTCATCACTCATTTTAGGTTAATAGAACAAAGAACAAAGGAGTAACTCTGGGCTTTCACTTTCCTGAGGAATACGACCTTGATACTCGCCATTAGTGCTAGACTGCATCGATAGGTACACTGCCTTAGATTATAGCTAACACAAGTAGCACACATCAAGTTTTTGGCGCCGTTGCCGGGGAATGTTTGAAAACTAGAGTGAAATTTGCTATTTGTTAATTTAGCCATTTTCTTCTTTCTTTTCTTTCTTATTATTTTATGATTTTTATTTTTATTTTTATGTTTATTTTATTTTATTTGTACATATTTATTTACTTAAGTTTATGATTCAGATAGTGGATGATAAAGAGGTTCAATGCTAAATTCAAACTCTTTGTATGACACATTGGAAAATGGGATTAGGAACCAAGAGAGTGCTAAAAATTTGGATACCCATGCATCTTTAGAAGCTCGAGTGGAATCGTTTTGCAGGGCTACCGATCAACTCTCCACTCCTATACTTTCATCTCAAGTTTTTTATGAATTTGGTTGTGGTTTACATTTGAGTAATGATTGTCCATTTTATAGTGATGTTGCTCATTGTTCTTATAACTATGAACAAGTGAATTATACGGGAAGTTGGCCAAATGACTCGTATGGAAGCACCTACAATCAAGAGTTGAGCATTCATTCACCTTTTGGATGGAGCTTAGATGGCCAAGAACCACTAGAATTTCAGTAGCCTAATCTTGCACCATCAACTCAAGGTGAAGAGTTAGTGTCAGAGGAGCTGAGGATGAGGTTTATTGCAAGTCTTGAGGATAGATTCCAACAAACAGAGAGGATACTTGAAGATCAACAAGCCTCGATTAAGAACATAGAGCATCAAGTAGGCCTAATCTTCAAGTTACTAGCTGAAGAGCAATTGGGAACTCCATCAAACGCTACTGAATCCGAGGAACACTTGAGCGCCGTCACTTTGCGTTTAGGTGAGAATTTTTCTAGGTTATCTATTATGTTTGACGATGATGCTTCTGTGCAGGACGACTATTTGAACATGGAGATAGAACCAGAAAAGGAAGATGCAAACATGATCCCTTTGAAAGACTACCAACAGGAACGTACAGTTGATGATGCTGAGTTGTAGTTAGAGGAATTTTTGGTGGATTTTCCACAAGTCCTTTCGATGATGGAAGATGAGCACGAGTTATCCAATGAAGAAGTCTTGTAGGAGCTCGAGTTTCTTCTAGCAAGTGAACCAAGCCAAGGACTAGAGAAAACCATCGAAGTTCCTGAAGAAATTGCCCAACCGTCGATCCTTCCAATTGGTGAAACTTCAGCTTTCAAATTGGAAAAGCCCCTAGAGCATCATGACTACATGCAATTATACGAGGAGCGAGTCTTGCCCATCATACTGGCAGCTTGGTTGATAGTCGGGAAAAGAAAATTGACGATTATCCCTCTAAGCGGATACTTGAAGCCATTTGCTTGGAAGAAGGATGGATGGTCGTTGATCACGCCCATTTGCTTTTCACCATGAGTCCAGCTAAGAAGACTCATCACATAAATAAGAAGTGCTTTTGGGAGGCACCCCAATTTTTATCTTTAATCTCTAATATTTTAATCTTTTGTTTTGAAACATTTTATTAGTTTTAGTTTTCATATTTTATTTAATTTTTGTTTCAGTTTCGATTTTAATTCTTCATTTTATTATTTGCAGCCACTCCTCTACCACAGACTAGCCAACGCCCTGATATTTCCTGACGATGCACCTCTTTTCACTCTGGAGCCATAGTCAGGGCGGTATTAGCTCTTTTTCCTTTTTCATTTTTTATATTTTGTACACTAGGGACAATGTGTCCTTCAAGTGTGGGGTGGGTGATATTTATCCCATCTTAGTTATTTGTTTATTCTTTGTGCAATTTTTGTAAAATTTTGAAAATTTTTCACTTTGTTTCTATGCTTTTACTGTTGACTTGCTTTTGAAATCCTGTTTATGTCCATGTGATCAGGTAAAACTGATAGTGTTGAGTTTTGCGGAAGAATGTAAGTTATTTAGTTTGAGTTTTGCAATAAGTTGCTTTGGTTTATTTAATTCTGTTTTGATGATTTTTCTTTGGAACCTACTCAAAAGCACACTTGTGAGAAATTGAGCCTAAATTGTAAGCATACACTTTATATGCTTGTATTTATTTCTTGTTGAGAGTGCCAATTACTGTCTTTACTTTTAGAACTTGCTCGGTAATGCTTATAAAGGCCACAAGGAGAGTTTAACACTTTGGTATGTGATGGGCTCTTTATGCAACCTACACCTAAGGCAGTGAACCTACCGATGCAGCCTAGCACTAGTGAGTATTAAGGTCGTCTCCCTGGAAATCGGGTGAACCTAGAGTTACTACTACTTGCTATGTTATCTAGTCTGAAATAGAGTGTGAAAGTTCTAACATACCAGCTAATGGTTATGAGTGCAATTAAGTAAATGAAGGACAACAATGGACAATTGTAAAGAGAGAAATAAATCCAAAAGGGAGCCTAAGTGATGGAATTCTAAAGATGAATTTTATGGATTGCTGATCTTGCTTACCCGTGCCTAAATCCTGAATTGAATCCCGGTTCCTCTCTCGAGCTTACCGGATTCCTAAACCTGCACTAACCTAATGGAATCTCTTCCTATCAGATTACTACAAATTAGCATTAAGTATGATTTAAGACTATTAAGAGTTGTTAGTTCTTAATCCGGCGAGTAAATCAACCTCATCTCTAAGTGTTAACTACCAGTCCTTACTATTCAAAATCCAATTGTAACAAGCATTTCTCAATGTCAAGAAACAACCTAATAAACAATTAATCCAACGTCTCAAATTAACTGCATCAAACTTTTATTACTGAATAGCAAGAAGATTGCAAGAATGACAATTATAAAAAACTAACAATTAAGCATAATCCATCAACAAAGGTGAACCCTAATAAATTCAAAAGATCTAGCTGCTCATGTTCATAGTCAAAGCAATTAAAGAACAAAATAAGGAAAAACAAATTAAAGGTATGTACACCCTTCTCTTTCAAGCTGAATGAGAAACCCTAAATTTGCAAATTCAAAATCTCAAACCCTAGTTGCCTCTTGAATGCTCCCAAAGTTTGTCTTGATCTTCAATTCGATGTTGGAATAACTGGAATCCCCCCTTCAATTGATGAAAATTGATCTATCCAGGTCTACAATTGAGGTATAGGAAATATTTGATTAAGTGTGTGTCTTGGAATTGAGTCCAAAAATCGTCCTCTTCAATTAGAATTCAAAATCGCCTATATAGTTGATTGACGCGGTAGGAGTCAGTGTCTTTGAATCTAATCTGTTGTCTTTGAGCCACCACAGGCCGTGGCGGTCTTGATCCACCACAGGCCATGTTTGGAGGCCGTGGTGGCTTCTGAAGTCGTCTTTGAAATGGCACAATTGGGGATAGCCTCTTGATAATTCAGCACGGCCGGAGTCCAGGCCGTGCTCAACCCTCGGGGTGCTTGTTCTCGCCTAATTTGATGGATTTTGCTCCGTAATCACACGTATTTCCCTCGATTACTGATGGTGTCCTTTGAAAATGACCTGAAACGAAAAGGGAAACAAAAGACAGGTGATTCTAGCATAAAACGGGATAATCATGCATAAAAATGTGAACAATCGGGCATGAAAACATGTGTAGTATGATGCTTATCAGTATGATAGAGGCACTTAGGTTTTTCATTCTAGCCAAATAGCCTTCATTCGTTTATTGATTATGTAGATAACCCCTTCTTTCACCATTTTTTTTATCATATTCCATTACCACTTAGTTTTATTCTGCTTTGGGTTATGATTTTGCATATGAGTTGTTTTTATTGGGAATTTTTGTCTTGGGAATAGTGTGGAATCTTGTAGCAGCTTTCTTCAATCCAAAAGAAATTCACTCTATTATGTAAATGTTCTTCCCTTAAAATAAGAAAAAAAAGAAGAAAAAAATAATAAGAAGAAGAATAAGAGGGAAGGGTGATGAAAAGAAAGAAAGTAAGTGAGCTAAACATTTTGACTTAATTCCTATTTCCCACCTTGGACTATTGTCCATTGCTTACCCCTTGTGATCATTGTGACTTGTGTGCAGGTCATGTATTTCATTGCAGAACACCATAGGTTCAACTCTGACCAAATTTACCTACCCCTACCTAATCTCCATTACAACCCTTATAAAGACCTCTTGACATAGTTGTTGACTCTCCATAAATGGTAGGAGTAGGATTTAAGAGCAAGCATATAGTAAGTAAGGCAGTAGTTGATGCATTAAGCGATTAAGCACTACCCTTTAAACACTTTGAGTGATTTAGAGTGAATCTGGTGAGGAGTTGGTTCTGAATAATTTTGTTGAGACAGTATTTTGCGAATTATTGGCATCTTGGTTCTGATACTTGAATTGATTGCTTCGTTTCTTTTTGTTTGACTTACACTTGTTAAGGATATGTGCAGGAGCTCTATAGCTTGTCTGTCAGTTTAAGTGTTGTTCCTTAGTGGTTTATTTTTCTTATTTTACTTTTGATTGTTTGAGGACAAGCAATGAGCTAAGTGTGGGGTTATTTGATGTGCGTAAAATACACACATCTAAATGAGGTTTCTAAAAATGATTTTATGGACATTTGGATGTGAATTGGTCCCAATACTCACCCTATGCGTCTGTTTGTGTGCATTAGGTCCAAAAAAAGTCAAAGAATGATAAAGGGAATAATTGGAGCATAATTGGACATCAAAGCTGCCGAAACAAGCTAAGTAGGCACATGAGGAAGCTGAACATGGCCGTGTTGATTTCAACTCGCCCACCAACGGTAGTGTTGGGTACATCAAACATCAAAGAAAAGGAAGTTATTAGGGAGCACGTCCACAAAGAGTAACACGGGCATAAACACCAGCCCGTGTTGGGAACACAGGCATCAACACGGCCGTGTTGGCGGCGACAGGGGGAATTAATTAAAAGAAAGAAGAGAGGAAAGAAAGAGGGAGAGCAAGGGAGAACGTCCCAAACCCTAATATTTCTCTCTCTAAGGGTTTTCTGAGCTGGAACCAAGGGAAAAGGAGACTTGGATCAAGGTTTCAATCGGATTCCCTTCAAAGATTGAAGATTGGGCGAGGTTCGTTGACTGGTTATCAAATCGAGCAAGAGGAGCAAGAATCGATTCAATTCGAGCAAGAGGAATTGGGGCTGTTTACTCTCATCCAAGGGTGTAATCGGGTTTCTCTACCTTTACTCATTGTTGTAATTGAATTCTTGTGGATTTTGATAATGAACATAATTAGCTAGATTGATTAAATCCGTTGGGATTTCTTTACTATGTTGGCTTAGTATTATATTGTTGGATTGTTTGGGTTAGTTTTATATTCTTCTTGCTTTCAGTATTAATAAGGTAATGCATTATTCATGAGACGTTGTGAATTATGTGTTTAGATTGCTTTGTTTGATTGAGAAGTCCATTTGGCAATTGGAATTTTGAATAGCAAGAACTGGTTAATAATCGCTTAGAGATAAGGATAATTAACTAGCCGGATTAAGAATTAACAAAGCTTAATAGAGGCGGATTAAAGCTTAATGCTAATTTAAGAATCAATCGTTAGGAAGAGATTCCAACTTTAGGTTATTAGATTTAGGAATTCGGTTATCTCGAGAGAGAAATCGAATTCGGTTAAGAATTCATCCACGAGTAGCATAATTAGACTCACCAATCCTTTACCATTTGTTTGATTGCCAACTAGTTTAGGTTCCCTTTGGGTTTGCTTTCTTGTCTTGGTTATTTTAGTTATCAATTACTCCTGCATCTCCCTTAGAACTTAGCTTGTAGCTATTAGTTAGTTTAGAAATTATTCATCACTCATTTTAGGTTAATATAACAAAGAATAAAGGAGTAACTCTGGGCTTTCACTTTCCCGAGGAATACGACCTTGATACTCGCCATTAGTGCTAGACTGCATCGATAGGTACAGTGCCTTAGTGTGTTTTATTTTGAGGAGATTCTATTTTATTGAACCTTTTACTAGATGTTGCTTGGGATGTGTTTATTCTTGAGTTTTGCAGGAGTTAGCCTACTCGATGCTCGTACGTAATTTTGAGGACTAACATATTTTGGAGTGTTAAAGCACACATCAAGGGCAGTATCCAGTAGACTTTCTAGTTTTTATCTCTTTCTGTTGTCTTATTTTCCTTTTATTTTCCAGTTTCTTTTATGGACTCCCATAATTTTCTTCTTTGTGCGTATTTTATTTCTTTTTGGAGTGCCTACCTTGTTCACACTGAGGACAGTGTTTTTCTCAAGTGTGGGGTAGGTACCTTATTTTTGTGCAGGTACCAATTTTGTTTCTGGTGTTTTTATCCTGCTTTCATTTCCCTTATTGATTGAGTCCATTCATTCTTACTGTCCTTATCTTGAGTTTTGTTTTAATCCAGTAGTTGATAATTCTTCTCTTTTGAATGGATACCCGTATAGTTTTTTTTTTTATCGAATCTTGTTGAAACAAGGTAATGAACGAATCTCTTAGTTTCAATCTAGCTAGGTAAAACTGGTGTTTTTCCTTAATTTTTTCATTTTACTTTATCTTGGATATAGAACACTGTTAATATTGATGCTTATTAGATTGTTTGATTGTTTAAACTTTGGTTTGAGAATTCATGCAATTTTATCCCACTCAAATGGTGAGGCTTTTATGCTCCTTCTGTTTTTGATTAGTGAGCATGGTGCATAATTTTTGCTTCTAGAACTTGCTTTGTGATGACTTTTGAGATTAAATGAATTTTTTTTAATCATGAGATGATTTGGGCACTTAGGAATTACACAATTTGGCCAAAAGCCTAACCCTGTTTTTCCCTTAGTGAAACCATTTTGAGCCTTAACCTTTTTCTTTCATTGTAATTCACCTCTGACACTCATTTTATCATTTTTGTCCATTCTACCATTCTTTCTACCATTATTGCTGGAAATTATGTACGTTTATGCTGCATTTCATTTTGGATCAATTTGCATATATTCACTAAGTTACTAGATTTTTTGTAGATGCTCCCTTCAATCCAAATGGTAAATATCATTTTAATACTCTGATTGAGCATTGTATTACTTCATCATGCGTTATCTGTTGTTGCAGGAGTTTAAAAAAATAAAAAAATAAAAAAATAAAAAAATAAAAGAATAAAAAAATAAAAAAAATAAGAAAATAAAAAAAATAAAAAAATAAGAAAATAAAAAAATAAAAAAAAAATTATTTTAGAGCATCATCTTATTATTAGAGCAACTTAGTGTTCAATTTTGGTACAGCATCTGATCCTTGGCTATATTCTTGCATTACCTGCATAATTTTCCAGCAACTTTCACTTTCCATATTTCTCTGTACCCTACCTTAACCCCATTACAACCTGGCTCAAGACCCTTTTATCATGTTTATTGATTATTTCACAATAGTGGAGATCGGATCTATAAGCAAGCTTATGGTAAGCACCTTTTTCTGTACTTTTGCGTTGAGAGCTAGGCGATATTCTTTTCACCTATATACACTTGTGTGTTTTGAATGACATCTTGTAAGGCATGGTTCTCGAGTTCTCAGTTTGGATGGTTTATCATTTTAATTGTAGCATCTTTATTAACTTTGTTCTCTGTCTCAAGGATTTAGTGATTTGGGGATTTTAAGGAAATTCGTCACGGAGTTTTGAGACTTGTTTTGAGCTAACCTCCTACAAAGTATTTGATTGAGTTATTTGGTATTTGTTTGATGAGCGAGTTTTTGATTGCTTGAGGACAAGCAAACACTTAAGTGTGGGGTAGTTTGATGAAGATGATTCTATGCATATTTATTGATTGTTTATCAGTCGTTTATTCATGTATTTAAGTCATATTTATTCCTGTTTGATCGCACTTTGGTATGTTTATGAGCTTTTCAAGATTTCGGACTCATTAATGGGAAATTGATTGATTTTCGGGCAGAAACCAAGCTATATGGATGACTTACGCATATTAGATGTTTGTCGGAGTTGATTCCTTGATAAGCACGCAATTCGAGGCCTTCGCACGGGCAATTGCACGGCCATGCACATTTGCACGGCCTCCCTTGCCCGTTGCATGGGCCATGCATATTTGCACGGGCCATTGCACGGGCTATAACACGGGCCGTGCATATTTGCATGGGTCGTGGCACGGGCTAGGGCACTTCTGCCTATAAGTAGGCGCACGTAAAATGAGACGAGGTTAAACCGGATTTCGAACTTCTTTCTGCAGCGCGACCCTCATACTGCACCTCTATTCTTGACATTTTGGGAGACCAACGTCAGTTCAAAGGATTGATTTGGAGGATTCAAGCAAAGATTGAAGTTTCTAGACGATTGACCGACATCCGAGATCCATACTTAAGGCTAGTTTCAGAATTGGCACTTGCGACATTCCCACTCCGATCGATAGAAGAGCGGTTATATGTTCCATTTTCTTTTCTGTTATTTATTTCCTTTTGTATTTGTTTCTTTCATTATGAGTAGCTAGGACTGCCGAACCCATTAGGGTTTATCTTTGTTGATGGTTTGTGTTTAAATATTGGATTTTTATCTGCCATTTTTGTAATCTTCTTACTGTTTAGTAATAAAATTTGATTCAATTAATTTGAGACGTTAAATTAATTGTCTTTTGGGTTGTTTCTTAACATTGAGAAATGCTTTTTATAATTGGAAATTAAATAGTAAGAAGTAGTTAATACTTAGAGATAAGGTTAATTCACTCGCCGGATTAAGAATTAACAACTCTTAATAGTTCTAAATCACGCTTAATGCTAATATGTAGTAATATGATAGGAAGAGATTCCATTAGGTTAGTGCAGATTTAGGAACTCAGTGAGCTCGAGAGGGGAGCGGAGTACGATTTAGGATTTAGGCACGGGTAGTAAGATTGGCAGTTTATAAAATCAACCTTAGAATTCCATCACTTAGATCCCTTTTGGGTTTGCTTCTTTGTTACGGTTGTCTTTCGATTGACAGTTGCTGTTGTTCCTTTATTTGCATTCATAAGCATTAGTTAATTAATTTAAACTTCTCACACCTTATTTCAGACTAAATAACATAACGAACAGTAGTAACTTTAGGTTTACCCAATCTCCAGGGATATGACCTTGATACTCACTAGTGCTAGACCGCATCGATAGGTTCACTACCTTAGGTGTAGGTTGCATAAGTGGCCCATCAAATTAACAAAACTTAATAGAGGCGGATTAAGGCTTAGTGCTAATTTAAGAATCAATTGTTAGAAAGAGATTCCACCTTTAGGTTATTAGGTTTAGGAATTCGGTTATCTCGAGAGAGAAACCGAATTCAGTTAAGAATTCATCCACGGGTAGTATAATTAGACTCGTCAATCCTTTATCTTTTGTTTGATTGCCAACTAGTTTAGGTTCCCTTTGGGTTTGCTTTCTTGTCTTGGTTATTTCATTTATCCATTCATTCCTGCATCTCCCTTAGAACTTAGCTTGTAGCTCTTAGTTAGTTTAGAAATTATTCATCATTCATTTTAGGTTAATATAACAAAGAATAAAAAAGTAAGTCCGGGCTTTCGCTTTCCCGAGGAATACGACCTTGATACTCACCATGAGTGCTAGACTGCATCGATAGGTTCACTGCATTAGATTGTAGCTGCATAAGTAGCCTATCAAAAGTACTAGCCATCTAGCCAACATACTTCAACATGTTTATTTTCGAGATTGCTTGAATCCTATAAGACTTGAAATGATATCTTAACTTTCTCGTAGCCTATATCATAACCAAGTAAGTCTTTTCTACGAGATTGCACTTTGACTTATAAGGTAGCAATTTCTTGTTGAGTTAATATACTGCATGCTCCACATTGTTGAGCCCACATTGCGCCACCATCACTCATGTGGCTTTCTCTTCTAAAGCTAAGTCGAGAATCAACGGCTTCCCATCCTTTGGCAATTTTAACACTGACAACTTCTTTAAGTACTCTTTATTCCTATCAAAAGGCTTTCTGACATTGCTCATCCCCTAAAATGGATTAGTGTTTCTTTAAAAGCTTGAAAGTAGGATCACAAACCATTGTGAGCTTGGAGATGAACAGACTGATGTATTATAAACATCCAAAAAACCCTTTGACTTCCTTCTCCATTTTCAGCGCTGGCATTTTCTAAATCACCTTGACCTTGTCTGGATCTATCTTTATTCATCGTTGACTCATAATATGCCCTAGTAGCTTCCCTGACGTCACTCCGAACACACTCTTCTTCTAGTTAAGCCTTAGACTATACCTTGTCCATGTATACTCGATATCCTTGATATTACACATTTTTTGCATGCTAGATTTTCAGTTGTTTTTAGGGAAAATTATGTGTTTTTTTATTAGAATCACCCTGTTTTAGTTTTCTTTGTGTCTCAGGTATTTTTGTAGGTACATCATCAAAGTTAGAGAGAAATCAGACTAAAATCAGGAATTAACGGACGAATCGGGCGTGTTAGACTGTTCAAGACGACCTGCCAACACACTTGTGCTGAAAAGCACGGTTGGGGTCAGGGGGCGTATTGAAATTCCTTACCCATGGCAAGAAGAAACAATTTGCAACATGGTTCCCGAGAGTAACACGGCCTAGGAGCATGTCCGTTTTAAGCAGCACGGCCTAAATCCAAGTCGTGCTGAAAGATGCCAGATGTATAATTTTAGCCCAACATGGCATGGATCCAGGCCGTGCTGGTCAACATGGCCCAAATCAAAGCCATATTGGATCCTGAAGTCTGATTTAGAAGAAAAGAGAAGGAAAGAGAAAGGATTCTGGAGAGAGAGAGAACTTTGGGGTATTCAAGATAAACTTTGAGAGCAACCTTGTAGACGATCAAGAAGAGGAAAACATAGATGAATTCCACTTCAAAATCATCCAGATAGTTGTTCTTGAGGACTGAAATGAAGATTCAAAGGAAAGAAGAAGGAGATCTTGAGCTGTAGAGATTGGATTCAGAGTTATTCAAGAGGGGATAGCATTTTCACCATTTGAGAAAAGGGTGTACATGTTCCTTTCGATTCTTGTTTACTTGTATTATATTAATTTAATCATGAACATGTGTAACTAATCTTATTAAAGCCATTTGGGGGTGATCTTTAGCTATGCTAGGCTTGTTTTATGCTTAATTGATTGAATTATTAATTTAAGATTGTAGTTTTCATTCAAGCATAATACAATCTATTGTTTCTTCTTCATTGTTGAATCAACTTGAGAACTCCTCTGTAATTGAGAAATTCAATTGAGTTTGGACAACTGCTAGTGTGATTATGCGATTTGCATTGTAGAGATAAGTGTAATAACTTACTAGAATAAGAACTAGATATTCTTATTAGCGGTAACTTAGAGATTAATGCTATTCAAAAATCAATTATTAGGAAGAGATTCCAACTTTAGCTCTTTAGGATTAGGAATTGGTTAACTCGAGAGAGAGGCCAAATTCATTTAAGAAATTATCCATATATCACAATTCTTAATCAATCAATTCATAAATTATTATTTTTAAGTAGGCTAGCTAAAGGGATCCCCAATTGGGTTAACTCATCCATTGTCTTTTTCAAACTTTCATTTTCTTTATTAAAATTTAGTTTTCATTTGCATTCTCAATCATTTTTACTTAACAATTTTCACCACCTTTTGATCGGTTAGATAATAGAAATAACATAGTAGCAGTAGCTTCTCAGTTCCTGTGGGATACGACATTGATACTTGCTATAGCTAGATTACATTCGATAGGTACACTTGCCTATAGATAGTCAATCATGTTTAGCTCGCATCAATACCTCAACCTATTTTTGCATCATATCATGAAATAAGGTAGTGGTGCTACTCTCTAATAAGTTGCTCTAGTATTTTTTAATCCAAACGGCATAACCTTATAGCAATACGTGCCCCATTTAACAATAAACATCGTCTTCAACTTGTCCACGACCACCATTATTATATAGTTGTATTTATAGAATCTATATGGGAAAGAATAAATCGCACTAGAAGCTGCACTATCGACTATCACATCAATGTGTGGAAGGGGAAAATTGTCCTTAGGGCAAACCTTGTTCAAATCCCTGTAATCAACAAACATTCTAACTTTTTTGTCCTTCTTCAAGGATCAGGACGATGTTCACCAACCATTTAGGATAATTGACTACATCAAGGAAATTGGTTTTTACCTGCTTGGCGACCTCTTCTCGTATTTTTTCTACCCATTTTGGCATCAGTCTTCTCATCTTCTACTTGATAGGCTTGATGTGCGAGTAGGTTAGGATGTGGCGCTTTGCTATTTTCCTATCTGGCCCTGGCATATCATTGTACAAATAAATAAATACTGATTTCCTTTTCTCTAATATTTTTTCAAGCTCTCCCCTCTCTTCAAGAGTTATATCATGAGTGTGAGCGCAACTTTTTTAGAGCTTGCCCTAAGCGATTGTGGCTGTGTCATTGTGTCAAAGGTTGTCTCATTCGTACTAGGCTCAATTTGAAAGTGAGCCATCCGGGAAGAGGCCTTAAGGGATCATGACAAACGCGATGACTGTAAATTATCAGAGAAGACTAGGAGTCGCCATATAAGTAAAATAACCGGGATAAAATAGAGAGGGGCAAAGGATGGCGGGTCGAATTCTTCGCGGAGAGCCTAGCTTTCCCCCTCATCGAATCAAAGATTTGGGTTCAGAAAGTTAAGTATGGGCTTGGAAGGGGTTAGGCACCCTAACATGTTCGAACACATAGTCTAACCTCCACTAGAATCTAAGGCTTTTGGTTTCCCTAATCATACTAACCTAGCTTGGTTGCTACCCATTTTACTACGATAATATTTTATTGTCTTACTTAATCGTGCATAAAGTGATGAAAAGAAGTTACTAACCTAGCATACATCTACCTATATGAAAGGCACATTGGTGCCACTAAACTTAAGGGAGGTACATTAGTACCTTATATTTTATCTGACATGCCAAGGTGACCAAGTAGAACCATTTTTATTAAGCATGTGGGTGCAAAGTTCATTTTATCTTTTTAATCAATTAGGTGAATGAAATATGGAAGGGGGGGGGGGCTCATATTGGTGAGTCAATTTATTTTAGTAAGCATGTGAGATGATCAATCAACCTAAGTCCGGTCTACCTTTAGCATATGAGGTGAGATGTAAATATACCAAAGCAATTAATAAAACATATATAAAGAATATGAAGGAAGGAATTAACGGGGTACAAACCAGATTAATGAAATGTAGCGAGGGAAATTAACTAACATTCAAATTAACTCTAAAGCATGTAAACAATCAAATTCATATTTATTTTAATTCAGATTAACTATAAAGGATGTAAACAATCAAATCCATATTTATTCTAAGTCAAGGGTAATCCTCATTAGAGGATTAAATCAAGCATAAAGGGCCCCAACCTGTACTATGATTAAATGCTCATAATATTAATTAAAAGCAATAAGCATGTGGTTGAACGCACTTAACATACCAAATCACATTTCAAGCCGAAAAATTTTCAAGATAGCTACTTTAATACTTAAAGTGATAAATTTTAAACATATAAATCAAATCATAAGCATTTATTCATTAAACATATTGTAAACAAACTCATTTTGATTTTAAACATGTTCCTAATCATGCGAACAAAACATTAAAAACACAATTGAGCCAAACAAGCCATTGGAACACACATTGACCTAAAAGTGAACCTAAAGCATGCTTCGTAACTTCAAATCCACTTTAGATCATGTTAAACAATAGTTAAACATATTGGGAAAACATTCTCTCATCATACAAATCACATTTAAAGCCATAAACACCTAAAAATGCATTAAAAATTAAAGTTTAAGGGCTTTTATGAGCTTACCCTACGTGAGGTAAGCTTAAACCACGTGGGCTAAGTGAAAGCTGATATCCTTGATACTACATATGTTTGCATGCTTGATTTTGAGTTGTTTTTAGGGCAAAGTATGTGTTTTTGTATTAGAATCACCCTGTTTTAGTTTCCTTTGTGCCTCAGGTATTTTTCTAGGTACATCATCAAAGTTAGAGAGAAATCATACCAAAATCGGGAAGAAACAGATGAATCGGGCGCGTTAGACTGTTCAACACACCTTGCTAACACACTTGTGCTAAGGAGCATGGTCAGGGTCAGAGGGCATGCTGAAATGCCTTACCTGTAGCGAGAAGAAGCGATCTGCAACACGGTTTCTGAGAGTGACAGAGCCTAGGAGCATGCCCGCACTGAGCAGTGATGTGCATAGTTTTACACATATTTGCTTGCATATTATTGTGTATTTTCTTAGCAATTATTGTGCTTTTATTCCAAGATCATCCGTGTTTTGTGTTCTTTTGCATTTCAGGAGAATTTATAGGACCATCATCAGTGTTTGAGCAATTATAGATCAATACGTGCGAAAATGGATGGGAACTCATCAAAATTGGACAAGGGCTCGCATGTCAAACAATGAGCACGGCTGATGGGTGCTACTCCTGTTAGCTACAATCTAAGGCAGTGTACCTATCGATGCAGTCTAGCACTAATGGCGAGTATCAAGGTCGTATTCCTCGGGAAAGCGAAAACCCAGAGTTACTCCTTTGTTCTTTGTTATATTAACCTAAAATGGATGATGAATAAATTCTAAACTAACTATTAACTACGAGCTAAGTTCTAAGGGAGATGCAGGAGTAATTGAAGTGAAATAATCAAGACAAGAAGACAAACCCAAAGGGAATCTAAACTAGTTGGCAATCAAACAAAAGATAAAGGATCGGTGAGTCTAATTATGCTGCAGTGGGCCGAATTCTTAGTGGTTTCTCTCTCGAGATAACCGAATTCCTAAACCTAATAACCTAAAGTTGGAATCTCTTCCTAACGATTGATTCTTAAATTAGCATTAAGCCTTAATCCGCCTCTATTAAGCTTTGTTAATTCTTAATCCGGCTAGTTAATTATCTTTATCTCTAAGCGATTATTAACCAGTTCTTGTTATTCAAAATTCCAATTGCCAAACGGATTTCTCAATCTCATAAAGCAATCTAAACATCACAATTCACAACGTCTCATGACTAATGCATAATCTTATTAATACTGAAAACAAGAAGAATACAAAATCAACTCGAACAATCCAACAATATAATATCAAGCCAACATAGTAAAGAAATCCCAATGGATTAAATCAATCTAGCTAATCATGTTCATTCTCAAAATATATAAGAATTCAATTACAACAATAAGCAAAGGTAGAGAAAACCCGATTACACCCTTGGATGAGAGTAAATGTTCAAATCCTTTTGCTCCAATTGAATCGATTCTTGTTCCTCTTGCTCGATTTGAAAATCCATCAACGAACCTTGCCCAATCTTCGATCCTTCAAGGAAATCTGATTGAAACCTGATCCAAGTCTCCTTTTCCCTTGGTTTCAGCTCAAAAAACCCTTAGGGAGAGAAAAATTAGGGTTTGGGACGTTCTAACCCTAGCCTCCTCTTTTTCTCTTCTTTTCGTTCTTTTAATTAATACCCCCTGTCGCCTCCAGCACGGCCGTGTTCTCAACACGGGATGGTGTTCCTGGCCGTGTTACTCTCTGTGGTCGTGGTCCCTAAAATCTACTTCTTCTTTTGATGTCCAACACGGCTGTGTTTGTCCCCGTGTTGGTAACATAGCCCATGCTTGTGACCGTGTTTAGAACACGGCCAGTGTTGAGATCAACACGGCCATGTTCAGCTTCCTCATGCTCGTACTTAGCTCGTTGATAAGCATCATACTACACATGTTTTCATGCCCGATTGTTCATATTTTTATGCATGATTATCCCGTTTTATGCTAGAATCACCTGTCTTTTGTTTCCCTTTTCGTTTGAGTCATTTCGAAGGACACCATCGATGTCGAGGGAAATCATTGGGATTCACGGAGCAAAATCCATCAAATTGGCGAAACAAGCGCCCGAGGGTTGAGCACGGCACGGACTCGGCCGTGCTGAAATATCAAGAGGCTATCCCCAATTGTGCCATTTCAAAGACGCCTTGTAGCCACCACCGGCCTCGGCCACGGCTGTGGTGGATCGGCCATGGGCACGGCCTGTGGTGGCTCGGCCTGAGACTCCTGATTCAGCCGACTGGACTCGTACGTCTTGAATCAACTATATAGGCGATTTTGAATTCTAATTGAAGAGGACGATTTTTGGACTCAATTCCAAGACACACACTTAATCAAATATTTCCTATACCTCAATTGTAGACCTGGATAGATCAATTTTCATCAATTGAAGGGGGGATTCCACTTATTCCAACATCGAATTGAAGATCAAGACAAACTTTGGGAGCATTCAAGAGGCAACTAGGGTTTGAGATTTTGAATTTGCAAATTTAGGGTTTCTCATTCAGCTTGAAAGAGAAGGGTGTACATACCTTTAATTTGTTTTTCCTTATTTTGTTCTTTAATTGCTTTGACTATGAACATGAGCAGCTAGATCTTTTGAATCCATTAGGGTTCACCTTTGTTGATGGATGATGCTTAATTGTTAGTTTTTTTTAATTGTCATTCTTGCAATCTTCTTGCTATTCAGTAATAAAAGTTTGATGCAGTTAATTTGAGACGTTGGATTAATTGTTTATTAGGTTGTTTCTTGACATTGAGAAATGCTTGTTACAACTGGATTTTGAATAGTAAGGACCGGTAGTTAACACTTAGAGATGAGGTTGATTTACTCACGGATTAAGAACTAACAACTCTTAATAGTCTTAAATCATACTTAATGCTAATTTGTAGTGTCCGATAGGAAGAGATTCCATTAGGTTAGTGCAGTTTAGGAATCCGATAAGCTCGAGAGAGGAACCGGATTCAATTCGGGATTTAGGCACGGGTAAGCAAGATCGGCAATCCATAAAATTCATCTTTAGAATTCCATCACTTAGGCTCCCTTTTGGATTTATTTCTCTCTTTACAATTGTCTTTTAATTGTCCATTGTTGTCCTTCATTTACTTAATTACACTCATAACCATTAGGCACGGTATGTTAGAACTTTCACACCCTATTTCGGACTAGATAACATAGCAAGCGGTAGTAACTCTAGGTTCACCCGATCTCGGGATCGACCTTGATACTCACTAGTGCTAGGGCTGCATCGGTGGGTTCAACGCCTTAGGTGTAGGTTGCATAAAGAACCCATCAAGTTTTTGGCGCTGCCGGGAACGGTGAACTAGAGTGAATTTTTTTGTGTTAATTTAGTCATTATTTGTTTTATTCATTTATTCTTTAATTTTATTATTATTTATTATTATATTATTTTTATTGATCGGTGGTTGTGTGGACTTTCGGTTTCAGGTAGTTTATGACCAGGAGCTCAAACTCGAATCTTATAGAGCCTCTATCCGATCGAGCGATCCCTCGGACTCTTAAGGAAGAGGTTGCAATTAGAAGAGGAGGAGATTGAGGTTGAGATACCTGTGGATAGACTAGACACGATGGAAAACCATGACCCCCAGCATGAGTGAGGATCGAGAGGGCGATGTCGAGTTTGCTCGACCATCTTTGGATGGGACGAAAACTAGTATAGTCAGACCTGCTGTAACGGCCAACAATTTTGAGATAAAGGCCAATGTTATCCAGATGATCCAACAAAGCGTGCAGTTTGAAGGATTGCCCAGCGAGGATCCCAATGCACATATCTCCAACTTTTGGAGATTTGTGACACATTCAAAATAAATGGAACAACTAGATGATGCCATTCACTGAGATTATTTCCATTTTCCTTGAGGGACAGAGCAAAGAGATGGTTGCAATCTCTTCCACAACAGACGATCACTACACCGGAAGGCGTTGGTAGAAAAATTTTTATATAAGTATTTTCCTCCATTAAAGCGCTAAACTTAGAAATGACATATCTTCTTTTGTGCGGTTTGATGATGAAAGCATGTCACGATGCATGGGAGAGATTTAAAGATCTTTTGAGATGTTGCCCATATCACGGATTGCCGGTGTGGATGCGAGTTCGGACCTTCTACAGTGGGTTGAACCTCGCAACGAGGCGAGATGGTGGATGCTTTGCGGTGGGGCGCTAAACGATGGGCGGCGAGCAAGCTCGAACTTGATAGAGGAAATGGCCATGAACAACTATCAATGGCAATCCTCTAGGAGCCGACCAGGGAAGACAAGGAGTGGTCAACCAAGTGGACTCTACAGCCTTGGCGAGCTCAAGTGGAGCTTCTAGCCAAGAAGATCGACCAACTCCAGATACGGTTCACTTGTGAACATTGGTCGCGAGTTTTGTGGTGGCCCACATTACGGTCTGACTGTCTGCTGGGAGGTATGTTTGCTTCATCTTCTATTAGTTTTCCATCTAATTCTACTATATCTTCCGATGTTGAACAAGTTGATTATATGGGAATGCCCGAGAGAATAACCCCTACAGCAATACATACAACCCTGGATGGCGCAATCACCCCAATTTCGGTTGGAGGAACAATAATGCCCAGTCGCCAGTTTCCAAAGACTTCATCAACATGACCCGGCAACCAACCGGTGGGCTGCACAAGCTCCTCCTCCCAAGAAAAGAAGTCAAATTTAGAGGAGCTCATGATGAAGTTTGTGACATCTACAAACAAGATTCCAGTGACCGATAGTGCACTTAGGAATCGGCAGGCCTTGATTCGAACATGGAGACTCAAATTGGCCAAATTTCTAAGATGCTTTCGGAGAGACCGTCAGGATCGCTCCCTAGCACTATGAGTCAAACCAGGGAGCATTGCAAAGCTATCACCTTGCGTTCGGGTAAGAATTTGACCGGTTCTTCGCCTTTAGGCCGATAAGGATAATACAATCGCGTGCGGTCGAGCCGGTAAGGAAGGACCGGACCTTGAGATGGTAGAGAATGAGAGAAAGAAAGAAGACAGGCAAAAGAGCCACTGTCAGGAGCATCGGCCCGGTACCATATCCTACAAGGTTGAGACAGGGATATGGTGGACAAGCAATATGATAAGTTTCTTGACTTATTTAAGCGGTGAAAATTAACTTACCTTTTGTTGAGGCAATTTCACGGTCAGAAATACACCAAGTTCTTAAAGGAGATTTTGAGCAACAAGAGGAAGTTGGAGGATCTTGGTCGGGGTGGTGCTTAATGAGGAGTGTTTATTCTCCAGAACAAACGCCACTCAGCGGCGAGATCCAGGGAGTTTTACTATCCCTTGTATGATTGGTGATTTATCAATTAGTGGTGCATTGGCTGATTTAGGAGCCGGTATTAACTTAATGCCCACTAGTTTATTTGCCAAATTAGGGTTGCATGAGCCAAAGCCTACTAGGATGAGTGTTCAATTAGCGAGATAGGATCATTAAAATTCCTAGAGGTATTGTTGAAGATGTACTTGTAAAGGTAGATAAATTTATCTTTCCTGTAGATTTTGTGGTAATGGATATGGAGGGTGATAACTGTGCCTCTTATCCTGGGTAGGCCTTTCCTAGCTACATCGAGGGGTACATTATCGATGTAAGCGATGGAAAGCTTAAGCTTAGAGTTAATGATGAGACCGGTACCTTTGACTGGCCACTTCCATGAGAGCCAGTCGGACTATGATAATCGTATGTTCTATTAATGTTATTGATGATGTGGTTGAGTCCCATTTACAAGAAATTTTATGTTCGACCCTTTGCAAGTAGCATTAGGCCGAGGATAAGGAGGAGTTGTCCAACGAGCAAGTGTTGGAGCAACTCATTGTTTTATTATTAACCACGAGCGAGATTGTCAATCGATCCTATCTTTTTCTTGACAGTCCGGGGTGCGGAAAGTAAAGACTTCATTCGAGGACCCACCGGTTTTAGAATCGGAAGGAGTTCTGAAGCCACTTGGTTTATGCGTTCTGGATGAAGAGAAGCGCTTACCGGTAATCATAGCGGTAGATCTAACTCCGAAGAACAAGCCATGCTGTTGGAAGTTCTAAGGAAGTACAAGAAGGCCTTTGCTTTCAATATAGCCGATATCCCGGGCATAAATCCAAGTTTCTGCTCTCATAAGATTTCATTGGGGGACAGTTTCAGGCCGGTCGTTCAGCCTCAAAGACGACTCAATCCGAACATGAAAGAAGTGGTAAAGAAGGAGGTAATTAAACTTCTTGATGCAGGTTTGATATATCCCATTTCTGACAGTTCGTGGGTTAGTCCTGTGCAGGTTGTACCCAAGAAAGGAGGCATCACAGTGGTAAGGAATGAGAAGGATGAGCTGATCCGACTCGGGGACGGTAGAGGCTTAGAGTTTGCATTGATTCGTAGGCTTAATGATGCAACTCGGAAGGACCACTTTTCTCTTCCTTTCATTGATTAGATGATTGAACGTTTAGCAGGTCACATGTTTTATTGTTTTCTTGATGGCTTTTCAGGTTACTTTCAGATTCCTATTGCACCTGAGGACCAAGAGAAGACTACCTTCACCTGCCCTTATGGGACGTTTGCTTATAGACGGATGCCATTCGGACTGTGCAATGCACCAGCTACATTTCAACGGTGCATGATGGCTATTTTTGAGGACATGATTGAGGAGTCTATGGAGGTATTTATGGATGACTTCTCTATTTTTGGTAATTCTTTCTCTCTTTGTTTGGCAAACCTTGAGCGCATGTTAGCTAGATGTATTAAGGCTAACTTGGTACTAAACTGGGAAAAATGTCATTTCATGGTGAGAGAGGGGATTGTTTTAGGGCATAAGATCTCTCGGTACGGGATGGAGGTGGATAGAGCTAAGGTAGAAGTAATATCTAAGCTACCTCCTCCTAGTTCATTGTTAGGAGTTTTGGGCCATGCGAGGGTTTTATAGGAGATTTATTAGAGATTTTTCTAAGATTGCTAGGCCCTCACTCAATTGTTAGTTAAGGATGTACCTTTTATTTTTGATGATGCATGCGTAGCGACTTTTGAGTTCTTGAAGAAACTTCTAACTCTGACCCCAATCATGGTTTCTCCCGATTGAAGCCTTTGATGTGCGATGCTAGTGATTATGCGATTGGGTATGCTTGGACAGAGGATTGAAAGAAGTTTCAACCCATTTACTACGCCAGCAAGACCTTGACAGGAGCCCAAGAACACTACACCACCATAGAGAAGGAGTTATTAGCGGTTGTTTACGCCTTCGACAAGTTTAGATCATACCTCGTTCTCTCCAAAACCATTGTCTTCACGGACCACTCGGCATTGAGGTACTTATTCCTGAAAAATGATGCGAAACTGAGATTGATTCGGTGGATTCTTTTGTTACAGGAATTTGACGTCGAGATCAAGGATAAGAAGGGCGCAGAGAATCTGGCAGTGGACCATTTATCGAGATTGGAAAATCCTCACTTAGATGCACTTGATGAGACGACCATAGATGATCGATTTCCAGAAGAACATTTGTATGTCACTCAGGTATACACTGATACTCCCTGGTTTTCTGATTATGCTAACTATTTGGTTGCTAGGGTTCTACCAAAGGGTATGACGTATCAGCAAAAGAAGAAATTCTTCGCTGATTTGAAATACTATATTTGGGAAGATCCCTTTTTGTTTAAAGTATGTGCAGATCAGGTGATTTGCCGTTGTGTATATGGCGAGGAGACTCTCCAAATATTGAAGTAATGCCATGAGGGACCCACTAGAGGTCATCAAGCAGCAAACCATACTGCGAGGAAGGTGCTAGAGGCAGGATTCTATTGGCCTACGCTCTTCCAAGATGCACGGAAATTTGTTAAGGTTTGTGACCCTTGCCAGCGCGCAGGTAATATCTCTTCTCGTGATGAGATGCCCCAAACCAGTGTGCAAGTCGTTGAGATTTTTGATGTCTGGGGCATCGACTTCATGGGACCCTTTCCCTCTTCGTATGGTAATAAGTACATTCACAGTTCTTTGTTGAATATTTCTCTAAGTGGCACGAAGCTCGGTATCGCGATGATGCTAGGGTTGTCTGCAGGTTCCTTAAGCGATTGTTTGCTAGGTTTGGCATACCTAGGGGCGCTTATTAGTGATAGAGGAACACATTTCGCAACACCCAATTAGAGAAAGTACTTAAGCGGTATGGAGTTACTCATCGGTTCTCTACTCCCTATCACCCCCAGGACTAGTGGGGCGGTTGAGGTAACTAATAGGGGTATTAAACATATTTTAGGAGAACCGTTAGTACCGATGGGAAGAATTGGACTCTTAAGTTAGATGATGCATTATGGGCGTTTAGGACTGCTTTTAGGACATCTATAGGTTTTACGCCCTATCGCCTTGTTTATGGAAAGTCATGTCATTTACTGTTGAGTTAGAGCATAGGGCACTTTGGGCCCTTAGAACTTGTAACTTTGATATTGATTGTGCGGTGTAAGGAGCGACAATGGCGGTGAGTGAGCTAGATGAGTGGGCGCCCGGTGAGCGAAACTCCTCAACTTACAAAGCAAGGACTAAGAAATGGCATGATCAAAGGATTCGTGAGCCTAAGGAATTTCAGGTTGGGGATCGGTGTTGCTTTACAACTCTCGCCTTGTCTGCTTTCGGGAAGCTCTGAGACTCGTTGAGTGCGGATCATTTCGGATCGGACAAGTCTTTCCATATGGAGTGGTAGAGTTGCATCATCCGGAGAAGGGAACTTCAAAGTGAACGGCCATCGGCTAAAGCGATATCATTGTAACTCGTTGGATAGTGAGCAGCGAGTTGACTGGCTTTGTATGCACAGAAGGGTGATCCGAATGAGTCACGCTTAAGACTCGCAAATAAGCACTTCACATTCGACTTGGATTATACTTTCATGTTTTTAATTAGTTGTGATTGTTTCATTATTTTCATTTGACTTTATTATAGTTGCTTAAAAATAATTAGGTTAATTTTAATTTTTCGGACTTATAGAATCAAGAGGACAAACTCTTCCGTTTGACCATATCTACTTGTTTAATGATCTAATTACATGCATATGTGTTAATTATAGGTATGGGGGCAAGGCGACTCGAGTCGGCAAAGGCAAGCCCATAAAAACTCCGTTTCACCACGGTTTCCGTGGCCATCACGAGCTACATCACCGGGCCGTCTGATGAAACCTGACGAGTCAAGACCGTGTTGAAGGATAAAGAGCAATTGTCACGGCTTGAAGGCGACACGGGACACAACCCTAGCCGTCTTTGGGAAACCTCGTGCAATGTCCGTGCCGAAGCATCCAAAGAAGGCTAAAGGATCGGCCGGGCGAGTCCTAGCCGTCTTGATCGACGGCCTTACCTACCGTCTTTGAAACCGTACCTATAAGAATTGGAGGCCTCCGAAATTTTGCTTCCCTTTTGTTTTTCTTAGCTCAAAGGTGTTGTTCTTATACCCCTATCTCACCCTTCTCACTTTCCTAAGCGAACTCAGGTAAGTCCCTTCATTTGTTGCATTATATTTCTTTTTATTTTATTATTATGATTTCACTTCTATTTTAGACATATACTTTTGTTAAGACATGCTAGGATATTTTGGTGGCTCTATAGTGTAACTATATGACCTTGGTTAGGTTAATCTACATTAGTTGTTGTGTTTGTGGTGTAGTTGGTTATGAAATTAATAACTGTGGGGTTTTGGTGGAAATAAAATGTGCCTACAGCATGCAAAGCATGAATAATGTTTAGATTTAATTTAGTTCATTTCGAGCATCATCTTATTTTTAGAGCAACTTAGTGTTCATTTTGGTACAGCACTTGATCCTTCATTACTTTCTTGCATTACTTGCTTAACTTCCAGCAACTTGTAGCCTACTTTCCATATTTATACGTACCTTACCTTAACCCCATTACAACCTGTCTCAAGACCCTTTGATCATGATTATTGATTATTTCGTAGTAGTGGAGATTGAATCCATAAGCAAGCCTATGGTAAGCACTTTTTCTGTATTTTTGCGTTGAGAGCTTGGCGATCTTCTTTCACCTATATACACTTGTGTGTTTTGAGTGATATCTTGTGAGGTATGATTCTCAATTTCTTAATTTAGATGGTTTATCATTTTAACTTTAGCAACTTTATTAAGTTTGCTCTTTCTCTTAAGGATTTAGTGATTTGGGGATTTTGGGAAAAATCATTACGGAGTTTTGAAATTTATTTTGAGCTAACCTCCTGCAATGCGATTGATTGAGTTATTTGATATCTTTTGAGGAGTGAGTTGTAAATTGCTTGAGGACAAGCAAAAGTTTAAGCATGGGGTAATTTGATAAGCATCATACTACACATGTTTTCATGCCCGATTGTTCACATTTTTATGCATGATTATCCCGTTTTATGCTAGAATCACTGTCTTTTGTTTCCCTTTTCGTTTGAGTCATTTCGAAGGACACCATCGGTGTCGAGGGAAATCACGGGATTACGGAGCAAAATCCATCAAATTGGGCGAGAACAAGCACCCCGAGGGTTGAGCACGGCTTGGACTCCCGTGCTGAATTATCAAGAGGCTATCCCCAATTGTGCCATTTCGGCCGCCTTAGTAGCCACCACGGCCTCCGTATGACTGTGGTGGATCAGGGCACGGCCTGTGGTGGCTCGGCTATGAGACTCCACAGTTCAAGACCGCTGGACTCGGTGGTGCTAAATCAACTATATAGGCGATTTTGAATTCTAATTGAAGAGGACGATTTTTGGACTCAATTCCAAGACACACACTTAATCAAATATTTCCTATACCTCAATTGTAGACCTGAAAAGATCAATTTTCATCACTTGAAGGGGGGATTCCACTTATTCCAACATCGAATTGAAGATCAAGACAAACTTTGGGAGCATTCAAGAGGCAACTAGGGTTTGAGATTTTGAATTTGCAAATTTAGGGTTTCTCATTCAGCTTGAAAGAGAAGGGTGTACATACCTTTAATTTGTTTTTCCTTATTTTGTTCTTTAATTGCTTTGACTATGAACATGAGCAGCTAGATCTTTTGAATCCATTAGGGTTCACCTTTGTTGATGGATTATGCTTAATTGTTAGTTTTTTTTAATTGTCATTCTTGCAATCTTCTTGTTATTTAGTAATAAAAGTTTGATGCAGTTAATTTGAGACGTTGGATTAATTGTTTATTAGGTTGTTTCTTGACATTGAGAAATGCTTGTTACAACTGGATTTTGAATAGTAAGGACTGGTAGTTAACACTTAGAGATGAGGTTGATTTACTCGCCGGATTAAGAACTAACAACTCTTAATAGTCTTAAATCATACTTAATGCTAATTTGTAATCCGATAAGAAGAGATTCCATTAGGTTAGTGCAGGTTTAGGAATCCGATGGCTCGAGAGGAATCGGGATTCAATTCAGGGATTTAGGCACGGGTAAGCAAGATCGGCAATCCATAAAATTCATCTTTAGAATTCCATCACTTAGGCTTCCTTTTGGATTTATTTCTCTCTTTACAATTGTCTTTTAATTGTCCATTGTTGTCCTTCATTTACTTAATTGCACTCATAACCATTAGCTGGTATGTTAGAACTTTCACACCCTATTTCAGACTAGATAACATAGCAAGCAGTAGTAACTCTAGGTTCACCCGATCTTCAGGGATACGACCTTGATACTCACTAGTGCTAGGCTGCATCGGTAGGTTCACTGCCTTAGGTGTAGGTTGCATAAAGAACCCATCACTCGTTTCGGCAGCTTTGACGTCCAATTATGCTCCAATTCTTTCCTTTTTCATCCTTTGACCTCTTTTGGACCTAATGCACACAAACATATGTATAAGGTGAGTGTTGAGACCAATTCACATCCAAATGTCTATAAAATCAATCTTAAAAAACCCCATTTAGATGTGTGTATTTTACGCACATCAAATAACCCCACACTTAGCGCATTGCTTGTCCTCAAGCAATCAAAAGTAAAATAAGGAAATAAACCACTAAGGAACAATACTTAAACTGACAGACAAGCTAGAGAGCTCCTGCACATATCCTTAACAAGCGTAAGTCAAACAAAAAGAAAAGAAGCAATCAATTCAAGTATCATGACCAAGATGCCAATAATTCACACAATCGTCTCAAGAAAATTATTCGGAACCATCTCCTCACCAGATTCACTCTAAATCACTCAAAGTGTTTAAAGGGTAGTGTTTAATCACTCAATGCATCAACTACTGCCTTACTTACTATATGCTTGCTCTTAAATCCTACTCCTATCACTTATGGAGAGCCAACAACTATGTCAAGAGGTCTTTATAAGGGTTGTAATGGGGATTAGGTAAGGGTAGGTAAATTTGGTCAGAGTTGAACCTATGGTGTTCTGCAATGACATACATGACATGCACACAAGTCACAATGATCACAAGGGGTTAACAATGGATAGTAGTCCAAGGTGGGAAATAGGAATCAAGTCAAAATGTTTAGCTCACTTACTTTCTTTCTTTTCATCACCTTTCCCTTTTTTTTATTATTTCTTTTATATTTTCTTCTTTCTTTTTTTTCTTTTTTTCATAAGGGAAGAACATTCACATAATAGAGTGAATTTCTTTTTGGATTGAAGTAAGCTGCTACAAGATTCTAAAGCTATTCCCAAGACAAAAGTTCCCAATAAAAACAACTCATGTGCAAAATCATAACCCAAAGCAGAATAAAACTAAGTGGTAATAGAATATGATAAAAAAAAAATGGTGAAAGAAAGGGTTATCTACATAATCAATAAACGAATGAAGGCTATTTGGCTAGAATGAAAAACCTAAGTGCCTCTATCATACCAAAGTGTTAAACTCTCCTTGTGGCCCTCATAAGCATTACCGAGCAAGTTCTAAAAGTAAAAACAGTAATTGGCACTCTCAACAAGAAATAAATAAAAGCATATAACGTGTATGCTTACAATTTAGGCTCAATTTCTCACAAGTGTGCTTTTTGAGTAGGTTCCAAATAAAAATCATCAAAACAGAATTAAATAGACCAAAGCAACTTAGTGCAAAACTCAAACTAATTATCTTACATTCTTCCGCAAGACTCAACACTATCGGTTTTACCCGATCACATGGACATAAACAGGATTTCAAAAGCAAGTCAACAGTAAGAGCATCGAAACAAAGTGAAAAATTTTCAAAATTTTACAAAAAAAAAATTGCACAAAGAATAAACAAATAACTGAGATGGAATAAATGAAATGCGATATATACACTAGAAAAGGATCTAAATTTCATATACAAAATAATAGAACATGAAAGTAAGTATATATTGATATCACCACCCCACACTTGAAGGACACACTTTGTCCTCGAGTGTACAAAATATATGAAATGAAAAGACAAAAGAAACTAATCATACGATTATGGCTCCGGGAGTGAAAAGAGGTGCATCAGCAATTATGTCAGTATTTGGTAGTGCATGGTGGAGGAGTGGCCGCTCTCCGAGGATCGGAAGTAGTGTCACATGCGGAGAGCCGGTGGATCGGCGAGGCGGCGTCAATAGGAGGCTCGTCAGGCTGCTGTGTTGAAACGTTTCCATCCCCATACTAACCATCTGGGGAAGTCCCAACGTTTCCATCACCCCCAGCTCTGTCAAATGTGGTATCGCTTCCTCCAAAACTCCTAAGCTCCTAGCCAGTCGAGTAATGTAAGTCCCAAAACAGAAAAATACCTTCTTTGAGTTATTGCAGAAGGCACTGATCTGTCTGGCCAATAAGTACCCCATGTCGACAGAGTGGTGCTGGTGCATGCTGTAAAGTATAAACAGGTCTGGCTGGGTAACTACACCACCACTATCTCCCCTGCCAGTGATGGTCCTAGCCAGCAATGCATGCAAGTACCGCGATCCCTCGAGGCAAGTTAGGCGCCTTGGGTGGCCCTTTGTAACCCTCGGTGTCATCAATCTCGACCCACATCTGCGGATATGACACACCAGGCGTGTGTATACAACGACTATAAACCTCTCCGGTGCATCCTCCTCGGTCCACAAGCCTAAGTGTACCCCAAACTGCTGTACACTCCTCGTGAAAGTCCGCCTTGCTAGTCCGGCCCGGTCGCATCCGGTTGTTGGAAGTCCGAATGGCGGCTTTGCAGGAAAGAAAGTGCTTGGCAAACTCCACGGTCAACTCCCTATATGTTGGTTCAACAATGTCAAAGAAATGTTGAAATGGGGTGTCTCGAGATGGCGTCAAGCGGTCTCCGTCTTGGCAGTCTATCCTACGCCCCTTTCCCAAATCTTTGTGCCTCATCGATTGATATCTACCGCTCAAAGGTGGGCTGCCCTTGGAAAAGTAGGAATCGATGGCGGCTGCGGTGGTCTAATTTAGCTTTGATGATCGAGAGGAAAAGGAACCATCGGTCAGCCTCCTCTTGTAAACTCCCCGATCCTCGTCAGTGGACATGGTACTTGAAAAGGAAACTTTTAGTACTAAGGATCAACAAAATTCTAGCGGCATATGGCATAAAATGGATAAACCAAATGATTTAACTCGATAAAATTAAACCGCTCAATGTCCTGCAAAGAAAATTTAATCCACAACACCCGGCCAAGTGTTAACCAATTAAATTTGCAATTCATCCATATGGAGTTTACTTCGCCATAATCCATCACAAGGCAAACCAACATGCTAATGTAAAACAGACACAAACAGAGTTGACTATCATGTGAGCCTATTGTTTAGGCAATAATAATAAAGAGAAAAATAAGGAATTAATCACAATCATAAATAATGGTAGAAAAGAAAAACGGAAAATATGAGCAAGTTAAGTATATAAACTATATTAAAGAAAATAAAAGAAAATTAAGCACAAACATGAATGTAAATGCATACACCAAATAATAAAATAAGGAAATAAAAAAAAATAAAAAAAATAAAAAATTGAAACACAAAATTCCAACACAAAGAAAATATAAATTCGAACTAATATAAAAAAAAAATAATGAAAGATGAAGTTGGAGGGTACTTACTTGACAAATGCAATATCCAAAGCCTTTGAAATGAGAAATAAGATGTGAGAGAGTAAGAGATGGGGGAGAGCAAAATTTTTTTTGAATGAAGTGGTATATATATAGGCAAGTGTGTGAAACACGCCCGTGTTCTACAACATGGGCCGTGTTCATGAACACGGTATGGATATCAGGCCGTGTTAAGCGAATAAAAACGTGCTGACTTACCACTTCTCAGAACACGCCCGTGTTATTGACACGGTCTTTGACACGAGAACGTGTTGCGGAAACGGCAGGGCATAAATGCCCGTGTTAGCTTCTGTGAACGTGTTCAGCTTAGTTTGATTTTCTTCAATCAGAACACGGGCCGTGTTAATGAACACGGTCTTGAACACGCCCGTGTTGATCTCCAGATAATGCAAAAGTTGCGATTCTCAACACTTTCTCACTCTTTCTCACCTGCAAAACCAATAAATCCTCAACTCATACACTCAACATAAATAAAACTTAACAAAAACCAACTATAAAACCTAATCAACTAAGTTCACAATGCAAGGGTAAAGTATTCAAATTGAAAAATAGAATTTGGGGTGCCTCCCAAAAGCGCTTCTTTTTTATGTGATGAGTCTTCTTAGCTGGACTCATGGTGAAAAGCAAACGGTGGGGATTGGCGACCATCCATCCTTCTTCCAAGCAAATGGCTTCAAATATCTGCTTAGAGGGATAATCGTCAACTTCCTCTTCCCGACAGTCAAGCAAGGTGCCAGTATGATGGGCAAAACTCGCTCCTCATATATTTGCACGTAGTCATGATGCTCTAAGGGCTCTTCCAATTTGAAAGCTAGAGTTTCAACAATTGGAAGGATCGACGGTTGGGCAATCTCTTCAGGAGTGTCGATGGTTTTCTTCAGTCCTTGGCTTGGTTCACTTGCTAGGATAAACTCGAGCTCCTCCAAGACTTCTTCATTGGACAACTCGTGCTCATCTTCCATCATTGAAGGGACTTGTGGAAAATCCACCAAAAATTCCTCTAACTGCAACTCAGCATTATCAACTGTGTATTCTTGTTGGTAGTCTTTCAGAGGGATCATGTTTGCCTCTTCCTTTCCCCGGTTCTATCTCCATGTTCAAAGAGTCGTCACACATAAGCATCATCGTCAAATATAATAGATAAACCAGGAAAAATTCTCACCTGAGCATAAAGTGATGGTGCTCAAATGTTCCTCGGATTCAGTTTGATGGAGTTCTCAATTGCTCTTCCGCTAGTAACTTGAAGATTAAGCCTACTTGATGCTCTATGTTGTTAATCGAGGCTTGTTGATCTTCAAGTATCCTCTCTGTTTGTTGGAATCTTTCCTCAAGACTTGTTATGAACCTCATCATCGGTCGCTCGACACTAACTCTTCATCTTGAGTTGAAGGTGCAACATTAAATTTCTTGATGTAGTTGCTGAATTCCTAGTGGTTCTTGGCCATCTAAGCTCCATCCAAAGGGTGAATGAGTGCTCCACTCTTGATTGTAGGTGCTTCCATACGAGTCATTTGGCCAACTTCCGTATAATTCACATTCACGTTATAAGAACAATGAGCAACATCACTATACAATGGACAATCAATACACACATGTAAACCACAACAAAATTCATAAAAGACTTGAGATGAAAGGATAGGAGAAGAGAGTTGATCGATAGCCTGCAACGATTCCACCCGAGCATCTAAAGATGCACGGGCATCCCAATTTTTAGCACTCTCTTGGTTCCTATTCTCATTTTCCAATCGCGTCATACAAAGATTTTGAGTTTAGCATTGAACCTCCTTATCATTCACTATCCGAATCATAAACTTAAGCTAAATAAATATGTACAAATAAAATAAAATAAATAAATAAATAAAAATAAAAATTATAAAATAATAAGAAAGAAAAAAATGGCTAAATTAACAAATAGCAAATTTCACTCTAGTTTTCAAACAATTCCCGACAGCGGCCAAAACTTGATGGGTGCTACTGTTAGCTACAATCTAAGGCGGTGTACCCTATCGATGCAGTCTAGCACTAATGGCGAGTATCAAGGTCGTATTCCTCGGAAAGCGAAAGCCCAGAGTTACTCCTTTGTTCTTTGTTATATTAACCTAAAATGGATGATGAATAAATTCTAAACTAACTATTAAGTACGAGCTAAGTTCTAAGGGAGATGCAGGAGTAATTGATAAGTGAAATAATCAAGACAAAAAGACAAACCCAAAGGGAATCTAAACTAGTTGGCAATCAAACAAAAGATAAAGGATCGGTGAGTCTAATTATGCTACCCGTGGACGAATTCTTAACCGAATTCGGTTTCTCTCTCGAGATAACCGAATTCCTAAACCTAATAACCTAAAGTTGGAATCTCTTCCTAACGATTGATTCTTAAATTAGCATTAAGCCTTAATCCGCCTCTATTAAGCTTTGTTAATTCTTAATCCGGCTAGTTAATTATCCTTATCTCTAGCGATTATTAACTGAGTTCTTGTTATTCAAAATTCCAATTGCCAAATGGATTTCTCAATCTCATAAAGCAATCTAAACATCACAATTCACAACGTCTCATGAATAATGCATAATCTTATTAATCACCGAAACAAGAAGAATACAAAATCAACTCGAACAATCCAATAATATAATATCAAGCCAACATAGTAAAGAAATCCCAATGGATTAAATCAATCTAGCTAATCATGTTCATTCTCAAAATATATAAGAATTCAATTACAACAATAAGCAAAGGTAGAGAAAACCCGATTACACCCCTTGGATGAGAGTAAACAGCCCCAAATCCTTTTGCTCCAATTGAATCGATTCTTGTTCCTCTTGCTCGATTTGAAAATCAATCAACGAACCTTGCCCAATCTTCCGATCCTTCAAGGAAATCAGTTGAAACCTTGATCCAAGTCTCCTTTTCCCTTGGTTTCGACTTCAAAAAACCCTTAGGAGAGAAAAATTAGGGTTTGGGACGTTCTAACCCTAGCCTCCTCTTTTTCTCTTCTTTTCGTTCTTTTAATTAATACCCCCATGCGCCTCCAACACGGTAGTGTTCTGGCTGAAGTGTTCTCAACACGGGATGGTGTTCCTGGCCGTGTTACTCTCTGTGGTCGTGCTCCCTAAAATCTACTTCTTCTTTTGATGTCCAACACGGCTGTGTTTGTCCTCGTGTTGGTAACACGGCCCATGCTTGTGACCGTGTTGAGAACACGGCCATGTTCAGCTTTCTCATGCTCGTACTGAGCTCGTTTCGGCAGCTTTGACGTCCAATTATGCTCCAATTCTTTCCTTTTTCATCCTTTGACCTCTTTTGGACCTAATGCACACAAACATATGTATAAGGTGAGTGTTGAGACCAATTCACATCCAAATGTCCATAAAATCAATCTTAAAAAACCCCATTTAGATGTGTGTATTTTACGCACATCAACGGCCAAGACTCTAGCCGTGACCAACCATTAGCCTTTGATCCTAAAATATGGCATGTTAGGCACAGTTTCCGAGGGTGTCACAGCCTCCAGCATGGCCCGTGGTGGCTCAGCACTAGCGGGGGCACAGCCAGGAAGAAAACCTAACTTGCAAGATCTGAAGGTTCAGCACGGTCTGGACTCCGGCCGTGCTGGGACAATTATATAAGGAAAGCAATTTCTTGAGCTAGGGTGAGCAAGGAGCAGAGAGAGAGTTTTGGAGATTGGTAGGGTTTTTTCAGAATACTGAGTTCAGGAGAGAGTTGCAGAGAAGGAGAATCCCAGAATTGCAAGGTTCCGAGTGTAGAACAGTAGTGGAGCAAATCGAGAGGCAATTAGGGAGATCAATCGTAGTGCAGATTCAGATTTGGAGCTGTTCATCCAATTCGAGAGAATAGGGTGTACATGTTTCATTTTCGTTATTCTTTCATTGTAACTAATTTCCTAGTTGTTTTAAACATGAACATGTGTAACTAGATCGATTAAATCCATTGGGATTTCTTTACTATGTTGGCTTAATATTAAATTGTTGGATTGTTTGAGTTTAGTTTTGTAGCCTTCTTGCTTTCAGTATTAATAAGATAATGCATTATTCATGAGACATTGTGAATTGTGGTGTTCAGATTGCTTCATGTGATTGAGAAATTCATTTGGCAATTGCAAATTTGAATAGTAAGAACTGGTTAATAATCACTTAGAGATAAGGATAATTGACTAGTCAGATTAAGAATTAACAAAGCTTAATAGAGGCGGATTAAAGCTTAATGATAATCGAATAATCAATTGTTACGAAAATATTCCAACTTTAGGTTCTTGAGTTTAGGAATTCGGTTATCTCGAGAGAGAAACCAAATTCAATTAAGAATTCATCCACGGGTAATTGCAATTAGTAATCAATATAATCTCTATCTTCACTAAAATTCAACTAGCTTAGGTCCCCTAGGGTTTGATTTTTCCTTCGAGTGTTTTCCTAAATCCTTTCAGATTATTTGACACTTAGTTAATCGTTTGTTCATATTTAATCATAGCATAATACTTCATCGATTTTGTTTAGGTTAGATAACATAAGACGATGCAGTAGGTCTAGGATCATCCTTTCCCGAGAATACGACCTTGATACTGACCATTTGTGCTAGTCTGCATCAATAGGTTCATTGCCTTCGATTTTAGCTACACAAATAGCTTATCAAGGTTTTGGCGCCGTTACCGAGGAATTTTTATGTGAACTAGAGTGAATTTGTGTTTTTTTTGTTAATCTAGCCATTTCTATTTTCCTTGTCCTTTCAATTTTTCTTTATTTATTCTTTAGTATTGTATTTATTCTTGTTTTCTTTGGTTATTGTTTATCCATTTCAGGTAGTTTATGACAAGAAGCTCTAATCCTACTACTGTAGACCCTTTTGCTGAACCAGAGCGATCCCTCCATTTGTTGAGGAAGCATATGCAGGAAGAAGAGGAGGCGCAGATAGAGTCTGCAGCTACTGTGAATAGACAACAGGGATGGGGGACAACAATCGGGCTGCGGATGAAGCCAGAACGATGTACAAGTTTGCTAGACCATCATTGGATGGACACAAACGAGTATACTCAGACCGGTGGTGTCAGCTAAAAACTTTAAAATAAAGCCAAATGTGATCCAGATGGTACAACAGAGTATACAGTTTAGTGGGCTGTCCAGCGAGGATCCTAATGCCCATATAGCCAACTTTTTGGAGATATATGACACTGATGTGCATAAAATACACACATCTAAATGGGGTTTTTAAGATTTATTTTATGGACATTTGGATGTGAATTGGTCCTAACACTCACCCTATGCGTCTGTTTGTGTGCATTAGGTTCAAAAGAAGTCAAAGAATGATAAAGGGAAGAATTGGAGCATAATTGGACGTCAAAGCTGCCAAAACAAGCTAAGTACGAGCATGAGGAAGCTGAACATGGCCGTGTTGGTTTCAACACTGGCCGTGTTCCCAACACGGGCACCAACACGACCGTTTTAGGTGCATTAGACATCAAAGAAGCAGAGGCGTTAGGGAGCACGACTACAAAGAGTAACACGGCTAGAAACACCAAACCGTGTTCCCAACACGGCCAGGAACACAGCCATGTTCGCGGCGACAGGACAAGTTAATTAAAAGAAAGAGCAAGAGGAAAGAAAAGAGAGCGGGGGAGAACGTCCCAAACCCTAATTTTTCTCTCCCTAAGGGTTTCCTGAGCTGAAACCAAGGAAAGAGGAGACTTGGACCAGGGTTTTAATCGGATTCCCTTCAACGATTGAAGATTGGGCGAGGTTCATTAATTGGTTTTCAAATCGAGCAAGAGGAATAAGAATCGATTCAATTCGAGCAAGAGGAATTAGGGCTGTTTACTCTCATCCAAGGGTGTAATTGGGTTTCTCTACCTTTACTCATTGTTGTAATTGAATTCTTGTGGATTTTGATAATGAACATGATTAGCTAGATTGATTAAATCCATTGGGATTTCTTTACTATGTTGGCTTAGTATTATATTGTTGGATTGTTTGGGTTAATTTTGTATTCTTCTTGCTTTCAGTATTAATAAGATAATGCATTATTCATGAGACGTTGTGAATTGTGTGTTTAGATTGCTTTGTGTGATTGAGAAGTCCATTTGGCAATTGGAATTTTGAATAGCAAGAACTGGTTAATAATCGCTTAGAGATAAGGATAATTAACTAGCTGAATTAAGAATTAACAAAGCTTAATAGAGGCGGATTGAAGCTTAATGCTAATTTAAGAATCAATCATTAGGAAGAGATTCCAACTTTAGGTTATTAGGTTTAGGAATTCGGTTATCTCGAGAGAGAAACTGAATTCGGTTAACAATTCATCCACGGGTAGCATAATTAGACTCACCAATCCTTTATTTTTTGTTTGATTGCCAACTAGTTTAGGTTCCCTTTAGGTTTGCTTTCTTGTCTTGGTTATTTTATTTATCAATTACTCCTGCATTTCCCTTAGAACTTAGCTTGTAGCTATTAGTTAGTTTAGAATTATTCATCATTCATTTTAGGTTAATATAATAAAGAACAAAGGAGTAACTCTGGGCTTTCACTTTCCCGAGGAATACGACCTTGATACTCGCCATTAGTGCTAGACTGCATCGATAGGTACACTACCTTAGATTGTAGCTAACATAAGTAACAACCATCAGACACGGTCAAGATAAATGGAACTACCGATGATGCCATCCGACTGAGATTATTTCCATTTTCTTTAAGGGATAGAGCAAAGAGATGGCTGCAGTCCTTTCCACGGAACACTATCACTACCTGGAAATCTTTGGCTGAAAAAATTCTTTACAAGTACTTTCCTTCAGCTAAGACTGCTAAGTTGAGAAATGACATTGCTTCTTTTGTGCAGATGGACGATGAGAACATGTACGATGCCTAGGAGAGATAGAAGGACTTGTTGAGATGTTGTCCACACCACGGTCTACCAATATGGATTCAAGTTCAGACATCTTACAATGGTTTGAACCTTGCCACTAGACAAATGGTAGATGCTGCAGCAGGTGGAGCCTTGAACAGCAAGACGCTAGAGCAGGCGTAAAATCTGATAGAGGAGATGGCCATGAACAACTACCAGTGGCAATCCTCTAGGGGTCAGCTAATCAAACAGGGAATGGTCAACCAGTTAGACTCCACAACAGCCTTGGCAACTCAAGTGGAGCTTCTGACCAAGAAATTATACCATCTTGAGATGCCGGTTCAAGCAGCCCAAATAAGCTGCGAGTTTTCGTAAGCGCTCTGATTACGGTGCAAAGCTGTCTGAGGAAGTATGTTTGCTAACTCCTCTACTTCATCTATTATTTCTACTGACCATGAACAGGTTAATTACATACGGAGTACACCCAGACAGCAGAACAACCCTTATAGCAGCACATACAATCCTGGGTGGAGAAATCACCCCAATTTTAGTTGGAGCAATAATAATGCACAGGGTCCACTAGGTTTTCAGAGACTGCATCAGCAGCCACCACAGCAGCAGCAGCAGGCTGGACCATCAGAGCTTCCTCCACCAGCCGAGAAGAAATCTAACTTAGAGGAGGTGATGATAAAGTTTTTCACATCGACTGAGATGAGGTTCCAGCAGACCGACAGTGCTCTTAGAAATAAGCAAACATCCATTCAGAACTTGAAAAATCAGATTGGGCAGATTTCTAAGATGTTGTCTGAGAGGCAACAAGGAGCACTCTCCGTCACCACTAAGTCTAACCCCAAGGAGCACGTGAACGCCATCACTTTGCGTTCGAGTAAGTTAGTTTCAGCTCCTTTTAAGCCTGTTTTTTACGATTCCACTATTGATGTGCAGGTTGAGGCGAGCAGTAAGTTTAAGGAACCTGAAAGGCAAAAGGTGAAGCCAATCCCAGTCAGGGAGTATCAACCCAAGATTCCTTATCCTGCTAGACTGAAGCAAGTAGAAGCGCAAGAGTAGTTCAGTAAGCTTTTGGATATTTTTAGACAACTGCATATTAAATTGCCTTTTTTCGATGTATTGAAGCAGATGTCGAAGTATGCCAAGTTTTTGAAGGACATACTTAGCAGCAAAAGCAAGCTGGAGAAGGTAGCATATGTTAAGCTTAATGAAGAGTGCTCAGTGTTTTAGAGCAAGTTACCAGAGAAACGTCACGACCTAGGGAGTTTTACTATTCCTTGCACTTTCGGTAACTTATGTGTTGATGATGTATTAGCTGATTTAGGTGCTAGCATAAATGTCATGCCCACGAGTATGTTCAACAAGCTAGGTTTAGGGGAGGCAAAACCCACTAGGATGTGCATTCAATTAGCCGATCATTCTGTTAAGCTTCCTAGGGGGATTGTAGAGAATGTGCTAGTCAAGGTAGATAAATTCATATTTACTGTGGACTTTGTGGTTATAGATATGGATAATGAGCATGGTGTGCCTTTGATTTTAGGGAGACCTTTCCTTGCCACGGCTAGAGCTAAAATAGAAATATTTGAGGGAAAGCTAGAGCTTAATGTAGGGGATGACTGTATTACTTTAAGTTTACTCCCATTTGATAGTTCTCCTGCTGACCATGTTCATGCCATTTGCACTATTGATGGGATTGGTCTTGTATGTGATAAGCCACCACATGATATACTAATTGATGATGCTCTGCATGCTTCTATGCCTGTTGATGTGTGTTATTCATTTGAAAAAAACAACTTGTATCAATTTGAAACTTCGTGCTATGATACACCAGAGAAGGGTAGTTGCAAGTTTGTTTATGACAGGTCATCTAGACAGGATTTGGAGTGGATGACTGGGCATCCCAACTCGGTATGGAGAGCACCTCCTTGGCCATCTGCTGCACACATTGGACCACCTCCTTGTGGTTATATGCCTCAGGCCCCAGCTTTCAATGAGCCCACCTTCTCAATTTGCCCACTGGGCAGGAATGCTGCTGCAGAGTCCAGCTAAGCGGCTCGACCAAAAAGAAGCGCTTTTTGGGAGGCACCCCAAAATTTTAATTTTATGTTTTTATTAACATTTTTATTTTATCAATCATTTGCATGCTTGATGATAGTTAGAACACTTAGTAATTAAACATAGTTGTATGAATTTAGGGTTTGAGTAATTTAAGTCGGATTTTTAGTAATTGGTGAAGATGGACTTCCCCGTTTAATTTATTTTACTTGATTTGCAGCCTAAATGTATGATTATATGTGTTAAATGCAGGTAGGCAGTTTGGGGACTCGAGATGGCGAACGAAAGCTCGAACTTCACCTGTCCACCATGGTTTCCGTGGGCATCACGGGCTGCAACACCAGGCCATGCTGATCGGCACGACCGGAGTCATGCTCATGATGAATATGCACATACAGAGTTTGGGAAAATGGCCATCCACCATGGTTTTCGAAGGCACCATGGGCAGCAACACCAGGCTGTACTGACCAGCATTGCCGTGCCCTCATCTGTGACGGATTGCCACAAGAATTCCTTAGGGTTCAGCACGGGCCGAGTCATAGCACGGCCTTGCCCTCGCTGGTGCTGACCCCCGTGACTATAAAAGCAAGCCTTTTCAAAATTTTCCTATCTTTCCCTCTCTAAGCTCCAAGGTGCTGTTTTCTTCGTTGTCTTTGATTTTTCTTACCTGTCACGGCAACTTCAAGTATGTCTCTTCGACTTTTGCTTTTATTTGATTAAATTTGATTTATCTTTTATGCATTTTCTTTTATTTAGGACATTTTTATATGCTTTGGTAGTTTGCATTGTTACAGTTCTTCAATTTGACTTCGATTAGATTTAGTTAAAACTAGTTGCTATGTTTATGTGAATTGAATAAAATTATAAGTGTGGGGTTTGGCAGCAATAAAGTTTATTTATGGCATTTTATTATGAACAATTTGTTAGCATAAATTTGCTTTATTTGGTGCATGATAAAGTAGGCTGGAATGTAATTGTGAATTAATTTTATGCAGGAGATTGAGGCTTTAGTCTTAGTGTTAAGTCTAAAGTTTTCTGTTAGTCGAATTATAGCCGTTATACTGTTTAATTTTCGGTATAATTTATGATTAACTTGATTTCTTGTTCGAATACTAATGATTCATTGTATAAGGCAATATGAGGGATCGTGATCAATCACGTTGAAAGCAACCGCAACGCGCCGCTACCAGCAAGGGCCCGCGTGGCGAAGGAACATCTTCCTCCACTTCACCTTCATCGGCCGGCACGGCACCTCCTCGCAATAGCAACTAGTCAGAGTCTGAAGAGCACCGATTCGAATCCACCCTTTGGTCATCATCCCTTATGGATGTTTCTGAATGCAGATAACGAGAGCCGCTTCCAAGTCATGAGATGGAAGAAAGTGATGGTTGGACATTGCATCGACTTCATATCCCTAGAAAGAGTGGGATTGGCTCAGGATGTGCGAGCCCTGTTCAAAACTTTGCCATACGCATGATTCTTCGACATCATTGAGCCAACCTACCGCGAGCTTACAATTGAATTCCTCAACACCTTCTTTCTGCAGCAACAAATCAAAACTAGCATCAGCCTGATGCAGTTTACTTCATACTTGGGGGAAGGGAGTTCTCAATGTCAGTTCCACAATTTGACATGCATTTAGGATTATGGACTGAGCATGAGACCTCGGGTGAGGAGTATCAGGGATGCATCTACATCAACCCAATCTCGTTTGACACCATGTGGGATTCATTGGTACTCAGGCCGGAATCATACTACCCTAGTAGGTCTAAGGCGTCTAGCCTTCTAGATCATCTCCGCTGTCTCCATACTTTATTAGCTTACACGATTACAGGTAGGGGAGATAGTTTTGGAATGGTAACACAGTCCGATGTCTTCATCCTCTAGGCTATGCAACATTGTAAGAAGCTAGACTTGGGATATCTGTTAGCTCATCAAATTCGTTCATTTATAGTAGACACCTAGAAGAAGATGCACTGCTGTTTTGGCCCGTATGTTACTAGGTTAGCCAAGAGACTGGATGTATTGGACGACTGTCTGTCAGAGCTTTCATAGATTGGTGATATGACACCACTAGGAATCAGACAGATGATCAATATGCAAATGATCACGGCTACTCGACACCCATATGGCATAGAGTACAGGCTCGTAAATGCAATAGTCAGGGAGGCTAGAGAGACAGTAGCTAGAGGAGCCTAAGACCCGACTGTTGGGATTCCAGATGTTAGGATTCCTAACCCAGCCAGAGTGTTTATGCCTACATCTGAAACCTCATCTTCTTATTCTGTAGGGACATCGAGTGCTCAGATTAGTGCTTTGGCTGACCGACTAGATCGAGTCTACAATTTGGCGTGACATATCACGAGTTTCGCGGTAGAAGAGTTTAGGCGTTTCGAGGAGACTAGGGCCGCGATTTCAGGGTTTAAGCGATATGCTCCAGTGACTTATGCATGGGCTGGAGGCGGTGATGTGTGCTAATCGTGTTAGCTACAATCTAAGGCGATGTACTATCGATGCGGTCTAGCACTAATGGCGGTATCAAGGTCGTATTCCTCAAGGCGAAAGCCCGAGTTACTTCTTTGTTCTTTGTTATATTAACCTAAAATGGATGATGATAATTTCTAAACTAACTATTAACTACAAGCTAAGTTCTAAGGGAGATGCAGGAGTAATTGATAAATGAAATAATCAAGACAAGAAGACAAACCCAAAGGGAATCTAAACTAGTTGGCAACCGAACAAAAGATAAAGGATCGGTGAGTCTAATTATGCTACCCGTGGATGAATTCTTAACCGAATTCGGTTTCTCTCGAGATAACCGAATTCTAAACCTAATAACCTAAAGTTGGAATCTCTTCCTAACGATTGATTCTTAAATTAGCATTAAGCTTTAATCCGCCTCTATTAAGCTTTGTTAATTCTTAATCCAGGCTAGTTAATTATCCTCATCTCTAGCGATTATTAACTGAGTTCTTGTTATTCAAAATTCCAAATGCCAAACGGATTTCTCGATCTCATAAAGCAATCTAAACATCACAATTCACAACGTCTCATGAATAATGCATAATCTTATTATCACGAAAACAAGAAGAATACAAAACCAACTCAAACAATCCAACAATATAATATCAAGCCAACATAGTAAAGAAATCCCAATGGATTAAATCAGTCTAGCTAAACATGTTCATGTTTAAAACAATCTAGGAAATTAATTACAATGAAAGAATAATGAAAATAAAACATGTACACCCTTTTCTCTCGAATTAGATGAACGGCTCAATTCGGATCTACACTTTGATTAATCTCCCAAACGCCTCTTGATTGCTTCCACTACTATTTTGCACTCGAACCTTGCGATTCAGGGATTCTTACTCCATGACTCTCTCGCACTCAGCCAAGACCGGTGTGGGGCTACATGTTACTCTTTTGCTCCTCTCCTTTCTAAGAAAAATTCATTTTCTTATATATTCTTCGGCAGTGTTCAAGGCCGTCTTCTTGCTTAATGGATCTCGCCAAGTAGGGTTTCACCACGGTAGTGTTTCTCCCGTGTTGGCCACCACGGGCCGTGTTGCTCCGTGTTATCCACCCGGGCCGTCTGAAGGCCGTGGTGGAGTATAAAAACTTGTGCCCAAGTGCCAATTTCAAGAATCAAAGCCAATGGTTGAGCACGGCCGAGTCGGGCCGTGCTCGATGTATTCTTGGGCTCTTGTCCGATCTTGATGAATTCTCGTCGTTTCGCACTTATTGATCTATAATTGCTTAAACACCGGTGATGGTCCTATAAATGTTCCTGAAATGCAAAGAACACAAAACACGGGTGATCTGGGAATAAAAGCACAATAATTGCTAAGAACATACGCAATAATATGCAAGCAAATATGTGTAAAACTATGCTCATCAAATTACCCCACATTTAAGCTATTGCTTATCCTCAAGCAATTAACAACTCACCCCATAAAACTACAGTTAGCAATTCCTTACAGTTTATGCCCCTAGTCCACAACAGATAGTATTCAACACATCTCAAAGGATACTCAATCATAAATCAAATTGCAAATCATTTACACAGAATGGAAATAATATTAATGCATGAGTAACTTAAATGACAACTCAACATAAACATCATGAACCAATGCCTCACAGGGATCACTCAAGTCGCTCAAAGTGTATATTAGGTAAATAACAAATCCCTCAAAGCAAATGCACAAGACCCGCTCACCATAAGCTTGCTCATAAATCATATCTTCGCTCTGAATAAGTAAATACCAAAATCAAAGGGTCTTTACCAAGGTTGAAATGGGGCTAAGGTAAAGGTGCGGAGATTTGGATAGAACTGTGAAAGTCTTTGGAATTCGTGCGATAAACAATAGTATATGCTCAAAGGATTAAATGCCTAAGATCACAAAAGAATCATTCACTAAAATCCGTACTTCATAGAATTACGGCTCAAATGCTCTAAATCCGATAAAAAGATAAATAATTAAAGAGATTTGTTTATTATATATTCTTTTTTTCTTGTTCTTCTTTTTTCTCTTTTTTTTGTTTTTGTTTTTGTTTTTGTTTTTGTTCTTTTTATAATAATGAACTAGCGACTTATTAGCGGCCATTTGCATATAACTCGAATAAACATAAAGAATAACAAATACAAATTGGATCAAAGGGAGCATTTAAAATATCAAAAGATTTAGTGAATTTACCAACATAGCAACTAGCATTTTAATCCCACATAAAGTTGAATAAATCAGAAAGAAATTCCGGCATAAGGGTAAAGGAAAGATAAATGTAAAGAATGGTATAATTGAAGTGTATAGGTGTAGATTATGAAGAAAGGTTAAGGCTCAAAACTGGCTAACTAATGGAAACATAAGGTGATAGGCTTTTGGTCAATGTGGTGAATCCTAAATCGCCCAAATCATCTCATGGTATTTGCAATATTCATGTAACTTCAACACGCATTACAAAGCAAGTTCTAGAAGCAAAGTTAAGTACAATGCACACTCAAACGAAATATAAAAGCATAAGTATAATGAATGCTCAACGGCTCAAAATCTCACTTTCGGGTGTGGTATTAGGTGCAATTGGTTCGCAACATCATTAATTGAATCATTACTTAAGAAACACATGCATATGATATTATCAACGTTCTAAGTTAAAATTGACAATTCGAAAAACAATTAAATAACACCGGTTTAACCTTGTGGGGTTGATGTGTAAAACACCATAAATTGTTTTCTAAGGACAATGAACAGCAAAGAAAAGTAACTACAATTCTATAAATTAAGTCATCAATCAGCTCAAAAATAGCAGTCTAGCACTAATGGCGAGTATCAAGATCGTATTCCTCGAGAAAGTGAAAGCCCAGAGTTACTCCTTTGTTCTTTGTTATATTAACCTAAAATGAGTGATGAATACTTTCTAAACTAACTAATAGCTACAATCTAAGTTCTAAGGGAGATGCAGGAGTAATTGATAACTAAAATAACCAAGACAAGAAAGCAAACCCAAAGGGAACCTAAACTAGTTGGAAATCAAACAAAAGATAAAGGATTGGTGAGTCTAATTATGGTACCTATGGACGAATTCTTAACCGAATTTGGTTTCTCTCTCGAGATAACCAAATTCCTAAACCTAATAACCTAAATTTGGAAACTCTTCCTAACGATTGATTCTTAAATTAACATTAAGCTTTAATCTGCCTCTATTAAGCTTTGTTAATTCTTAATCCGGCTAGTTAATTATCCTTATCTCTAAGCGATTATTAACCAGTTCTTGCTATTCAAAATTCCAATTGCGAAATGGACTTCTCAATCATACAAAGCAATCTAAACACACAATTCACAACGTCTCATGAATAATGCATTATCTTATTAATACTAAAAGCAAGAAGAATACAAAACTAACTCAAACAATCCAACAATATAATATCAAGCCAACATAGTAAAGAAATCCCAATGGATTTAATCAATCTAGCTAATCATGTTCATTATCAAAATCCACAAGAATACAATTACAATAAAGAGTAAAGGTAGAGAAAACCCGATTACACCCTTGGATGAGAGTGTATTTAATTCCTCTTGCTCAATCTTGAATCGATCCTTGTTTCCCTTGCTCGATTTGAAAACCAATCAACGAACCTCACCCAATCTTCAATCCTTGAAGGGAATCCGATTGAAACCTTGATCCAAGTCTCCTTTTCCCATGGTTCCATTTCGGAGGGCCATAGGGAGAGAAAAATTAGGGTTTGGGACGTTCTCCCCGCCTCTCCTTTTTTCTTTCCTCTCTTCATTCTTTAATTAATTCCCCACAATG